>NC_137900.1:57771796-57922089 GCF_963455335.1 Martes martes
ATCCTGAGACCATGACCTGAGCCAAAGGCAGAGGTTTAATCCACTGAGGCACCCAGACACCCTGAACTGAATATTTCTAACAACTGTGTGAGTGAGCTTGGAACTAGATCTTTCATCAAAGGCCAAGATGACTGCAGCCCACCCAACATGCAGACTACAGCCTCCCAAAGAACTCTGAGCAAAATCACCCCACCACACCATGCCCAGACCCCCGATGCACAGAAACTGTGACAAATGTCTGAAGCCACAAATTTGGGGGGTAGATAGTTTACATATTATCTCTCCACCCTCAGTTCCTAATACTAGCAGACAAGGAAGATTGAATTCCTCTTTCCTTTCTGTCTGCCTCTGTCATAGAATTGCCAAGCACGTGCTTCTCTTTCCCATTTGACACAAAGTTCTGTAACACTGGAAAGAGGTCCTTTCATCTTTTTAATCCCGAGATCCCAACACAAGGCCTGTCACGTGGAAAGACTCAAGAAATGTGAATTAAATTATGACCTAGTTTCAGAGTTGAAATTTTAAACAAAATTTACAAGTCAAATTTGTTTTCTTTCAAATACAGGGGAATATTCCAAGGGTTGTCAGGTAGCCAAAAAAGACCCTGTGAGAGGTCTCTTTTTTATTCAGACATCTTACAGACCACACCACTATCCAGTGTGAAGGATGAGGCAACTCTTCCTGGCTGAGGCAGAAACTCAGCTAAAACGGAAGTCACTCAGGCTAAACATCCTCAGAGATAGAAACCACTCACTTGAGACAAGGAAGAAGTACCTACTAACCTACAAAGGGACCACCTGGAAGGAGGTCCCTTCCAGAAGTCAGAAATCGGAGAGCTAGCAGGTTAATGAGCCCTTCCTCAAGGGCAATGGCTTGATGCAAGAGTCGAACGGGGATTCCAGTTACATTTTCAGAAGAGCATTACAAAATATTTATCAGTGACTGTATTGTATCTATCTGCTATGTTGGTGTCCCATTTTGTAGAATACTAAAATGCATAAAACCTGAAGCCCCCGGATTTGTCTTCCAGGAAACAGTGTGTGGAGATTACAGGCCACTCTCTCGCTCATGGGTCTCTCTTAGCCATATAGAGGCTGAAAAGATTAGAAAAGATGGAAATCCAACTAATTTTCTGAGGCCAGCTGTAAGGGAGGAAAGTAAAAATAATCAACTTTCCTCTTGGAGCTCTTTTATCTCCCCATTGTTACCACACCAATCCTGTGCCCCAAAGTTAACAGCATTTTGCAATGCTACGGTCTCAGAATCCAAGGTGCCGGGGAATTAAGTAATTTGTCTTAGGTTACACAGCTGGTAAACAATGGGATAGTGACTTAGAGCCAGCAAAGGCTTCATTCAGTCCCATATTCACTGCTCTTACACTGTACATAATGTGCTGATGGAGACTGTAATTCACACGTTCTTGATTTTAACAAGCTGTGATGAGCATCATCTATGTGCCAGGCTCTTGGCCAAGGGAGGCAGCATGCAATGTGATCCTGGAGTGGTGGGGGGAGAGGTCCAGTGGGAGATTGAGCACCCCTGATCAATCTGCCAGCAGCAGCCCTTAGATTAGAGAAGGTTTGGGGTTTTTTTTTCAGCTGACAGTTTTTCCAACATTATCTAAAAATTTTCATCCATATCCCTGTTGCAAGAGCACAAATATTCTAGCACAAACAAGACTGATTCTGTCAAGTGTAGGAATGGCAAACTAACAAAATACTTGAGTTAATGATGCCTCTAGCAGTAAGGTCTATTCACTTAACTGAATTCACAGTACAAGCTGTGCCCAAAACAATACGCTCACTTGTCTCACACGTCTCTACATGGAACACAACACTTGTTAGCATGGGATTTTTAAGTCTAAGTGATACCAATATGAAAGTTGGAAAATACAGATAAACATCTAAAGGCTCCTAAATATACAGATGCTGAGTAGCCATCTATCAATCCCTCTCCATCCCCATTACATAAATGCTTCACTATACATTCAATAAATAGTAGTTGATGATTTAATAGTAGTAGTAGATGCTGCGGTTAGTGCCCTTCACATATTATCCCAACTAATCACTTCATCAAAGCCCTGTGAAATAGATGTTAATGTATTCAATATGTAATTATCTATATTTGCCACCTATTATGTGTTGGGCACTGTGCTAAGCATTTAACATATGTTTTCTCATTCATTCAGTAACTATTTATCAAGAGTTTGTTATAATCCAGGGATGGGGTTAACCTCTTAGGATACAAGAGCAAGCAAATGGAATAGACAGGGCATTTTCCTCATTGCCCTTGCTTTCCAGGCAGTTGGAGACAGCAATAAATAAGAAAATAAACAATAACAAGATAACTACAGATGGTGATAGTCCTGAGAAGAAACTAATTAAATAAAGAGAGAAAAATGCCTGAAGAGGGGGATTCTGCTCTGGAAAGCATGATCAGGGAAGGCTCCCTGGGATGGTAATACCCAAGCTGAGACCTGAAGAGCATGAGGGAGACAACCACGTAAACACCTGAAGGAAGGGGTCCCAGGTAGACAGATGCAAAGGTCCTGAGGTAGGAAACAGTCTGGCATCCTAGAGGTAGGATGGTCCAAGGTGAGTCTAGAAAGGTAGGTGAGAGTTGGATGATGCCGCAGTTCATGACAAGGAATTTTGATTCTGGTTTTGTTTTTTTTTTAAGATTTTAATTATTTATTTGACAGAGACACAGCGAGAGAGGGAACACAAGCTGGGGAGTGGGAGTGGGGGAAGCAGGCTTCCCGCTGAGCAGGGAGCCTGATGCGGGGCTCAATCCCAGGACCCTGGGACCATGACCTGAGCTGAAGGCAGATGCTTAACGACTGAGCCATCCAGGCACCCCTGATTCTGTTTTAAACCTACTTGGAAACACTGAATATTTTCAGCAGAGCCATGGTATGATCTGATTTGTAATTTTAAAGATGATTCTGGTTGTTATATAGGGAATGAACTATAAATAAGCAGGAACGGGGGGAATAAGTGAGGTCTTTACGGCCATCCAGATTGGAGATGGTAGAGGCTGGCTTGGTCCAAAGAGGTAGCAGTGGGTAGGGAGGAAAGTAGACAGACTTGAGCTACGCTGTGGTAGAACCAGAGCCAACAGAGCTCACAGAATTTAATGTGAGAAGTGATCACATGGGTTTGGAAAATTCATTGCCATTTATTACCCTTTCATACAGATTTTTTAAAAAAACAAAATGTAAAATGTTAAATTACTGTCAATTATGGTTAACCCTTGAATAATACAAGTTTGAACTACATGGATCTACTTACATGCAGATTTTTTAATATACTGGACATTTTTTTGAAGATTTACAACAATTTGAAAACAATTTCTTTTCTCTAGCTTACTTTACTGTAAGACTACAGTATAAAAGACATATACAAAACACATGTTAACCAACTGTTTATGTTATCAGCAGGCTTCTAGTCAACAGCAGGCTATGAGTAGTTAAGTTTTGGGGGGGATCAAAAGTTATGCACAGATTTTCAACTGTGTGGGGGTCAGTGCCCTAACCCCCATGTTGTTCAAGGGTCAACTGTATATCTCAATAAAACTGAAGCAGAGTGGGTGGTTACTGGCAAGAGCTAGGGAGTGAAAGCACTGGGAATCACACGAGGTATGCCTGACTGTTAGTCCTCAACCACTGTGCTCCATTGCTTCACATTTATCCCTAACTCCTTATCCAAAATTTCTGCAGGAAACCTCAGATTTGTCCTATCTTCTACTCCTGGTCCTTGACCTCCTGGTTCTTCACCAGGGCTATCATGTGCAGCCATGTGATACGTGCCCTGCACAACTAGCAGAAGGAGGGGACAGAGAGTACTATGGAGGTTTTAAAGACAGGTTTACAAATTAGTTGATATTCCATCCCTCCAAGTATTTACTTCCCTTGCTTTTGAGTGTGGCTGGACTTAGTGATGTGCTTCTGATAACAGAACAGATAAAGGTAATAGTAGGTCACTTCTGAGATTAGGTTATAAAAAGACGGCAGCTTCTGCCCATTCATATTCTCATTCACAGTCTATCTATCTTTCCCTCCTTGCCCTCCCTCCTGCATAACCTTATCACTGACTCTGAATTCAACCAGCTGCCATGTCATGAGGACACCTAGCAGTATGGGCAGGCCCACATGGCACAAGTTTTATAAACCCTGGTTTAGTGTTTGTCCCCACCATGTTACACAAACATGGCCCATAACCGGAACTGGAAGCTAGATTTCCTGTGTCCCCTTCAGATTTCCTGCACATGTGCAATATGAAGTTTACATTTTTCCTCTATGCATTTTCCCAAAGGCAATAACCGAATTATATTTGCTGAATGTCTGCAAAGATGCAGCAGTAAGTATATATTGAATTTACATATGAGACATTTTGTACTTTTAGCAAAGTGGGATTTGACTTGATGGAAGTTAGTACTCTGAACATATAAATTTATTTTCTGTGATCTCACTTTTGCAATAACTAATTTAGTTGGTATCTTCTCCGACTTTGTGGAAAATGTGAAGAGCATCTCAACAAATAAATAAATGACAGCTTTTGGGTTTATCAGTGATCGAGGCTGCAAAACTAATAGCTAAAGGAAATACAGCAAAGCAAAACTAGAGCCATTTATTCTGTTAAATTCGGGGAAACGGGTTCGTCAGCAAAATGCCAGAGCCAAAGATGCTACTGGGAAGGGATTCTGGTAGGAATAAAGGAGACCACAGTTTTCTAATTAACACTGCAACGAATACTAAAAATGACCTTAAAGCAGAGCTTAAAAGGTATTTTAATGAGTTTTTGGCAAGGAGTGCTGATGAGCCCTTTTTCATAAGTGAAGAGAAATGTCTTAAAATTAACCAAGGCTTATGATCATCATATTGGAATCATATTTCAAGGAAGTAAAACCCTTTGCTGCAAGTAAAACAAAAGGCCTAGTAGGAATACTAATCAAGCTTGTATCTTATTCTAATAACTGACAAGAGGCAGATTTCTGAAGTCTATTATACTATTGTCTCCCTTAAACCTTCTGAGAAATTCTCAGATTTTAAAGACACATATGCACACACACATATACACACGTAAACACACATACACACACACTCACATACTTCATTACTCCATGTTTACCTATTTGTCTACTTCCCTGTCCTTCCCTCTCCCACCAGACGTTCTTCGGATTCTTTCCCAGCCCATTATATTAAGACATATACTATCATCTCCCACATTTTTTTAAAATATTTTTTTATTTATTTATTGGACAGAGAGAGAAAGAACACAAGCAGGGGGAGTGGAAGAAAGAGAAGCAGGTTTCCCGCTAAGCAAGGAGCCCAATGCAGGGCTCAATCCCAGAATCCTGGGATCATGACCTGAGCCGAAGACAGGCACTTAAGGACTGAGCCACCCAGGTGCCCCTCATCTCCCACATTTTTGAAGGCTTCAATTGTATAAGACCTCTAGTTTAACATCGTATCTACTACCAATTTTCTAAGGAAATATCTTTGTAGGTGGACCCAAACAGCCTACATTCTAGCTCATCATCCCACAGACTGGCTCAGTTCCCATAGTCACTTGTAAATTTGAGTCTAGAATCACCCAGTCACCCCTGCAATGCCCCCCTACTTTGTGTTGCAAGGAGGGATCTGCTACCTCGTCTTTCTTCAGCCCTCTTCCATCTGTTTATATGTTCCAGAAATTACTGAACTCTTATTTCACTCTACCCTCTTTTAGCACGGACATGGAGTTCTCCCTGTTGTTATACTCATCCTCTCATTTTAGAATAAAGGTTAAAAAAACTTGTAGGCTCAGGATAAGCCCACAAGAACTGATGTGTTTATTACCAACAATAAATTAGCAAAAATAACATAAGAATTGATGAGTGTTTATTAAATAAAAGGCTTCACTGTCCCATTTCTCTAAAACTGTAACACAGGTTTTAGGTTCCTTCAAGACCACTTAGCAATTGGTCTGGAAAAATCTAGACTGACGTTCACAGTTGCACGGCAGGGAGAAAAATATATCGTCTGTCTCAGTTTGGTCAGGGAAAAGCTGGCTTGTGGTCATCTGTAATAAGACGTGTTCCACCTTCTGGTGAAACTTTAAGATTAACAGCAAGAATGTAAGTGGGAGTTTTTATCTGAGAGCTAGATAAAAGTTATGTAAATTATTTAAGAATAAAAATGTGATTTTTCGTCAAGAAACTGGAGGCAGTTCCAGGCATTTGATCCACAGCCATAACCTGTGTACCCTGTGTACATTTTCTAGCTCAACAGCTGTGCCAAGAGGGCAGGAGAAGATTCAAGGAAAAATCTCTCCTTCAGCATTCCTTGAAGAATTCCACAATCAGTCTGGGGTCTCAGTCTGGATTGAAGGAGACGAAATGCAAAACCCTATCAGCACCTTGCAACTTTTCTGAGTGTGGTCCTTGGCCCAGTAGCATCCTGGAAGCTTGTTGGAAATGCAGACACACAGGCCCCACTCTAGGCATTTACTGAATCACAACTGCCTCTCTAGCAAGTTCCTCAGGTGATTTGTATACCCCTTGAAGTTGGAGAAGCTCTGCCCTGGAGGAATCTTCTCACACCAGAGGCTCTAGAAAAGTGGGACACTTTTCAATCTCCAGATTTACATCCTCGTATTTGCTCCTCCTCCCCACTTTTCCTGGACCAGAGGGGTTACTCATAGAGGTAGTGGCCTCGGGTGACTCCAAAGACCAAAATAAGTGGTATGACCCCCAGATTCCAGCAGGACCACATAGGCCTGGGAGGCCGAGGTGTCCTGGATTCTACTAAGCTATATTAAAGAAAAGAAAACCTACAGACTTCTGAGAGTCCCCTACAAGTCAAGACTCTTGGAGCTACAGTAGCAGAAAATCCAACTCAAAAAAAGAAAATTTATCGTTCATGGAACTGAAAAGTCCAAATGTTGATCAATTCCAGGCACAGCTGGGTTTGGGTATTTAAATAATGTTGTAGGAAGCTGCCTACCTCTCGTGAACATCTGCTTCTCTCCGTGTTGGCTTCTTTCTCTGGAAGGCTTGTGTCTAAATACAGCTCCCAGTTCCAGGTCTACCTCTTCTCAGCTCTTCAGCCATAGAAAAAGAGAAAGCTTCTCTCCCAGCAGTTTCCTAAAGTTCCAGACTTGAGTTGTACTGGCTCTGTTTGTCCCAGTTTGGATCACATGTGCATTTCTGAACCAATCACAGCAGACAGAGTGGATGTGACCTTCCAAGTCACAAGTCCACTCTTTGAGCCAAGGATGAAGTCAACCCCATCTTCAGCACACAGACTGCAAGTGTGGGAGAGCTGCTACCCCCAAGAAAACTGGGAGATAAGGGCAGAGGAAGGGGAGATTGATGCTGAGTTTAAAAATAAATAAATAAATAAATAAATAAATAAATAAATAAATAAAGGCAATTGTTCACTAAGGACCATTTGGCTGAAATTCACAACCACTCTCTCTTACACAGAGACGACCTCTCCAGAAGTGACAATGTGGTCATATACTGCAGTAGAGTCACAGAAAAGGAAGTGGATCCCCAGTGCATTTTCCTTGTCATTTTGGGGGTGTCCATTATTCCATTGTAACATCTACAACAGAATAAATTCGATTTGTATTTAAAGCTATGTCGACTGATAGCACTGCTTGCTTACTTTGTCAGTGAAGAAGTCACCTGACTTAATAATCACCTTAAGTCAATCACCTGATTTAAGAAAGGTGAAAATCATTAGCCAGTGAAAATGCAGAAGAAAAGTCATTGTAATGATAACAGCGCTCTAGGCAAGGCTGTGACACGTGCGGACTTTGTCCTAATTAGTGTTCAGTGGGACCTCCTATGAACTAACATGGAAGGTCGTAGCCCAGATCAAAGTTCCCAGTGATCTCCCACGCCTCTGGAAAGCGTGACTTTGCCTCAAGAAAACACTGATCTCTCTGGGTGTCTGAAAAATCAAGATACAGAGCTGTGGGTCGCCTCTGGAGATGTTCAATTTTGTTCTCCACTCCTCAACTCTCAAGTGAATTATTCTGTACAAATCTACTTTAATTATGTATTAATTTCAATATTATTACATGCAGTACACAACTGCTGCTCATTAAAAATTAATCTGGATTCTATCGGTTTTATTTAGTATTCATTATAAGGCAACGTTCACTTTTTTTTAAAAAGGCCTCCAGATAAATGTGTTGCTCTACATAACCAAGTAGCGATCTGCCAGAAATAGAAATACCTTCATAAGAATTCTGCCTACCTTTTCCCTTCCTCTTCTCTTGAGTGGCTCATTCACACCCATCAGTAGTGAATTGGCAGAAGAAGGAACTGGCAAGGATTGGTTAAGGGCAGCATCTGAGGCCTCTACTGTGTTCTAGGTTGTTGCTGGAGCTGGAACACCAGAGTCCTATTCTCACTTTGTTATTAAAAGGAATTATTTTGGGGCGCCTGGGTGGCTCAGTGGGTTAAAGCCTCTGCCTTAGGCTCAGGTCATGATCCCAGGGTCCTGGGATCGAGCCCCGCATCAGGCTCCCTGCTTGGGAGACTGCCTCCCCAACCCTCTCTCTCTGCCTGCCTCTCTGCCTACTTGTGATCTCTCTCTGTCAAATAAATAAATAAAATCTTTAAAATAAAAAAAAAGGAATTATTTTATGTCCTTGTCTTCAACAGCACTGCCAGGGAGAGTCTGCAGCAGGGATGCCTCTGTTTAGATGTTGACCAGAAGTCCCACAGCTTTACTTCCCCACATCTGTTACAGGAGTTTTCCATGTGGATAGGTGCAGAGCAAAATAACAACGCTTACATTGTACATGGAAAGAATCACATAGGATTGCAAATAATAAAGTCTAAGCAGTTTTCTTCTGAATCTGAAAATAACAGTTAACATTTATGTTTACCTTACTATGTGCCAGGTATTAAACACATCTTATTTAATTCCAAGGTAAATACTATAGTTATTTCTCACACGAATTTTGCTTGGTGTTCATAATACCTTAGAAAGATTCATATACATGTTCACAATTAATGAGCACTACCTTAGCAAAGAAGAAACAAAACCTTAACCTTGAATTCATCACGCCAAATAATTGACAGAGAAAACAAATTTTCACAGTACAGTTGTGGTCTCTTGACAGTATCAAATCAACATTTCGAAGAAGAGTTAAACAATACATACTGGCTTGGGCATTATTTTCTTAACATAGGAGTGGATGCTTCACTTGGGGCTATTTCATGAAAATGTTGGCTTCAAACTAGAATTGACATAAAGGGAAGTTTTACAAAATAATATTTTGTGGTTGCTTCTCAGTGAGCTATACCTGAGCAGGTTCCCATCCTGCCTTTTTTTTTTCTTTTTTTTTTCTTTTTTTTTTTTACTTTCTCATTGGCTCCAGCTAACATACAAAGAGAAGTAATAAGGTGCCAAGCCAATGTACTGGTCAGGCTACTGATGCAGAAACCAACTTCAACCAACAAAAGTAAAAAATAAAAGACAAGGTAGAGGGTAGGGGGGTGTGATACAGGTGCATTACATAAACCGAAGAAGGAAGCATACAGGACTGAGAAAGTGATGAAAACAGGAATGAGAAGTGGGTCAGGAACCTTTTCTTTGCTTTTCATCTGTGCCACTTTACTCACACTACAGACCAGCTCTCTCTGCTTCTCACCCAGATGACAAAAATGGCCACTCACAGCTCCCAAGTCTAATGTTACATGTTGGCCAAACAGGAAACTGTGCTTTCTCCCTCCTTCTCAGGTTTAACCTGTGAGTAATCTGAAAAGCCCACATGGAGTCAGATGTCTACCTCCGGACAGGAGGTGGGGTCAAATAGAACAAAATGACTATAGGAACCATCAACTCAGGTTAGAAAATAGAAGCCAAAGAAGAGGGAATGCCTGTGAAATGGGCAGATGTCCTAAAGGATGTTTGGTTACGGGGTGCCTGGATGGCTCAGTGGGTTAAAGCCTCTGCCTTCGGCTCAGGTCATGATCCCAGGGTCCTGGGATCGAGCCCCGCATCGGGCTCTCTGCTCAGTGGGGAACCTGTTTCCTCCTCTCTCTCTGCCTGCCTCTCTGCCTACTTGTGATCTCTCTCTGTCTAATAAATAAATAAAAATCTTAAAAAAAAAAAAAAAAGGATGTTTGGTTAGTCTGGCTTCTACAGAGAAACAGAATCAATAGATACTGGTTTCGGGGAGCGGGGTAGGAAGGGAGGAGGAATGAAGGGAGTAAGGGAAGGAAGGAAGGAAAGAAGTAGGAAGGAAGGAAAGAAGGAACGAACAACAGAAAAGAAGTTAGCTCACAAAATTATGGAGGCTGACAAGTTCCAAGATCTACAGTCAGTAAGCTAAAGACCCAGGAGAGCCAAGAGTATGATTGCAGTCTGAGAGCAGGGGAAGACAGATGTCCTAGTTCAACAGTCAGGCAAGTGAAGCTCCCTCTTACTCACCCTTTTTATTCTATTCAGGTCTTCAACTGACTAGATGAGGTCCACTCACATTAGGAAAAGCAATCCGGTTTACTCAGTCTAACTGAAATGCTCATCTCATCCAGAACCATCCTCATGGACACACTCAGGATAGTGCTTGGCCAAATGTTTGGGCTCCCTGTGGCCCAGTCAAGTTGATACATAAAGTTAATCATCACGGTGTCCATGTCCACCACAAATAACACAGTCCCTTCAGGCACCTGACCACAGAGACAAAATTAGAATATTCATCTGATATTTTAATTTCTTTTGACAATATGAGCCATGTCATAATAAAATTTAGTTAATAAAAAATTAAATGCTATCTCCTTGGAAGTAAAGTTGAATGTCAAGAGAGTGCCTTGACCCAAAAAGTATAATCTGACTGATCACAGATCCTTTCAAAAAAGACATTGGCACAAGTAGGCCTGTCCCATTTTCCTTACCAAAAATGATGAAGTAATGATGAGGGAATCCTTTGGTTCAGATACTTTAAATTTATTTGAAGATTTTAGACTTTTCATATCATCATATTCTTTGTGCTTTAAGATAAATGCATTCTCTGATTCCAAATCAAAACTGACATAAATTAATCTAAGACCTAACACAGCTGTGAATGTGTTGACTTTTTACAGTTATTAAGCTGAAGAAGCAGCTAATAAAAAACAGTGTTTTAATTCACTAATGTAAAGATAACTTATTAGTCTGTGGTTTGCATTATTAAACAAGTTTGAAAGGTTAAATACTCGTGTTCTAAATTATAGAATAAAGGTTACTTTCATCCATCTCTTTGTTGCAGAAAGAAAATGTGTTGAGAGAAAATACAAATAATTTTGGAATACTTAGGCTTTTAAATAAGTTATAATCATTTATTCATAGAAAACTTGAATGCCTACTATGTGGCAGCGCTGGCCCTAACTTTAACAGATTTACTTCAAATGCAAAATTCACATTTTTAAATTCTTGAGTTATTTGACTCTATTAAATACTATTGCCATTTAAATAGTCTTGTCTTTGGGCACCTGGGTGGCTCAGTGGGTTAAAGGCTCTGCCTTCGGCTCCGATCATGATCCCAGGGTCCTGGGATCGAGCCTCGCATCGGCTCTCTGCTCAGCAGGGAGCCTGCTTCCTCCTCTCTCTCTGCCTGCCTCTCTACCTACTTGTGATCTCTCTCTGTCAAATAAATAAATAAAGTCTTAAAAAAAAAATAGTCTTGGGGCACCTGGGTGGCTCAGTGGGTTAAAGCCTCTGCCTTTGGCTCAGGTCATGATCCCAGACTCCTGGGATCGAGTCCCGCATCGGGCTCTCTGCTCAGCAGGGAACCTGCTTCCCTCTCTCTCTCTGCCTGCTTTTCTGCCTACTTGTGATCTGTCTCTCTGTCAAATAAATAAATAAAATCTTTTTTAAAAAAATAGTCTTGTCTTTAAAACAGACCTTTAAAAAATATTCTTTTTTTTTTTTAAGAGAGGAAGAGTGAGGTGGGGAGGGACAAAGGGAGAGGGAGAGAGAGAATCTTAAGTAGGCTCCATAACCAGCATGGAGCCTGACTCGGGGCTCCATCGCACAACCCTGAGATCATGACCTGAGCCAAAATCAACAGTTGGATGCTGGAATGACTGAGCCACCCAAGCACCTCTTAAAAAAATTCTTTTTGAGATATCAATCTTTTAAATATTGAGCATTTACATACACAGAATTATTCTAAGAAAATCGGGTTATACTCTATTTTTGAGATTCAGAAAAAATAAAAGAGAAAAAATGTGATAAACAAATAGGGTAAAATGTAAACAACTGGCAGAACTGGAATAAAGAGTATAGGGGAGTTCTTTATACCATTCTTGCAACTTGTCTAA
Source organism: Martes martes (assembly GCF_963455335.1). NCBI lineage: Eukaryota > Metazoa > Chordata > Mammalia > Carnivora > Mustelidae > Martes > Martes martes. The sequence continues at coordinate 57,784,103 of NC_137900.1, forward strand.
GTTATATTTAAAATTATATCAAAACTTAGAGTTATTTAAAAATAAAAAAAAAATGATCCAGCAACTCCATTTCTGGGCATATATCCAAAGAAAGTGAAATCACTGTCTCAAGTGATATCTGCATTCCCACATCCATTGAAGCATTATTTAAAATAACTAAGACATAAGAAGTCTCCACTGATAGATTAATGGATTAATAAAATGTGATAGATAGATAGATAGAGATACATATACATATACATATACACAATGGAATATCATACAGCCAAAAAAAAAAAGAAACCCTGTCATTTGCAACAACATGGAGGGGCCTTGAGGTCACTATGCTAAGTGAGGTAAATCAGACAAAGACAAATACTATATGATCTCACTTATATTTAGAATCTTTAAAAACTGAATCATAGAAACAGGGAAGAGACTGATAGTTGCCATGGTTGTCAAAGGATTTGTGGAGGGGCACTGGCTAAAAGCTACACAAGGTCAAAAGGTACAGACCTCCAGTTATAAGACCAGTAAGTTCTGGGGATGACATGCAGAGCATGGTGACCGCGGTTAATAATACTATATTGCATAAGTCAAAGTAGCTATGAGAATAAATCTTAGAAGTTCTCATCACAACAAAAAAATAGGATTATGTGAGTCATGGATGTTGAGTAAATTTATTACGGTGCTCACTTTGCAATATACGTTATACAAAATCGTTATATTATCCATCTTAAAGTAATTGAATGTTATGTGTCAGTGATATCTCAATAAAACTGGGAGAAAAGAAATCAACAAAATTGGTAAGTTGATAAACTGCCTACAAGGTCTGTTTATGTAAATAGAAGGCAGGCTGTCAGCAGGAAGATACTAAATGGTTTAGCAAAATCATGGCAGAACCTGACTTTTCACTTTCCACCCAGTGAGAAATGTCTGGAAGGAATGGCTGACCTGTCTGGAGCTGTGGTCCTCTGGGAAACTCCACCTCCTTTACGGCTTGAGAAGGTTATAAATGAGCTCTCCAGCTGGGATCAGCCAGCTCGGTTTGACTTCATCTTCTCCTTGGGAATGTCACTTCATCAAGCGGGTCTCCCAGGGGGCAGCAATGACTCTATCACTGAGGAAGACAATCAAGTAGGATCGAAACACATTCCAACTAAAAGTTATTTAAATAAAACAAAGTTGATGGAGAAAAAGCAAAAGAGAGGATTACATTATTTTCACTTTATCATATACAGGGTGGGAGGATTAATTAGCTTGTTTTTATAAAGTGCTTTAAAGATAAATGGTGCTGTTAACTTGCCAAAACTCATTTCTATTATGTTCATTTGCTGTGCCCTACATAAATATTTAATGATTACTCTGGGAAAGTAACTCTTGTTTAATCCATCATCCCTTTCTTATTAGTAAATAGTACCCAACAGCCAAATTTTTCCCCTGAACATATTATTTTTAAAAAATGCCTCCAAGATAGTTTCCTATCAACTAAGCAATAATCCACAAATAAGCCATTAATTTTTTATCGCTCTTAGCAATGAGAAACACATAATATGGTAGAACCTATACATCGGAGCTCCTTCAAGGTAAAACAGGAGTTCCTTTTCCTCAGCACCATAGTGGTTGCAATCAAATTGGTCACTGCAGAGGTAAGCCTTTCAGTAAAGAAACAATACAGGTTCTGATTCACTCAACTGTTTTTGTTTTTTTATTTTTTTAAGATTTATTTACTTATTTGAGAGCAAGTGTACGAGACGGGGAAGGGACAGTAGGAGAGCCTGATGCCGGGCTTGGTACCACAACCCCTGAGATCATGGCCTGACCTGAAACCCAGAGTCCTAGAGTTGGACGCGTAACCGACCAAGCCACCCAGGTGCCCCTCACTCAACTGTTTCTAAGCATTATCAACACAAAACATGCTGTATTTCTAGAAACACAGGTTTCGCAAATTAAGAGACTCCCGGTGTCACCCAAAGTGGTGATTTTCAATTAGCATGCTTCATGTCCCACTAATTAATCTATTTGGTGAGAAGGTAGAGAAAGCAATAGCAACACATCTTTTCACTGAATTTGTAACTCTTTTTTTTTTTTAAGATTTTATCTAATTATTTGAGAGAGAGAGTGCACAAGTCGGAGGAGGGACAGCGGGAGAAGAACAAGCAGACTCCCCACTGAGCAGGGAGCCCAATGTGGGGCTGGATCCTAGGACCCTGGGACCATGACCATGAGCCAAAAGCAGATACTTAACAAACTGAGCCACCCAGGCTCTCCTGAATTCTTTAACTCTTCAGGGAGATCAGCACAGGCCCCAGGCTCTGGCCAGGATGCTCAGCTCTGCAGCACGGAGGATCCCTGGTGGCTTTCCCCTTGATCTGCACATCCCTGGACCTCCTGGCATAGCCTCAGCAGACGAGCCTCTTGGCCTCCCACATTAGCAAGAGCAGGCCCATGTGCACACACAGTACCTGGCAGTGGAAGGCAGAAAGGCATAAAGCCAGTGGATAATCTCTCGCAAGTGAAGTCTGGCAGAAAAACAACAGGAAGTGAGCAGGGGGATGATGATTAGGAGAAACACCGTGTACACAGTTATCCTTCACAGGCCACAGGATTACAGTGTCTGTCACACTTGCCGGTGAACATGATAGAGAAGTGGCAAAGTCTTACTATGTTTTCAAGTGTTGCAAGGAAAACCGTGTCTACAGTACACTGAATCTGAGTCCACCTCGTTCAAAACCACTGGCCCAAGGAACATGCAACTAATTCAGCATCACTGGATAATGTCCTTCCTGACTGAAACTTTAGCTGAGGGGCCAGGCTACAGACACAGAAATGAAGGGAGATACCCTTTGCCCCTACCACAGCTGACTTTATTGCCTCAACCAAGCCAGAAACTCTGACCCAACTTTTCTCTAGAAAATTCCTCACAGCCATGTGTGGCAGTCAAGGTTATCATTGCTTTCCCCACCCTGGGACTTGCCCTTTTTCCAAGCTGCGTGACCTGAGACTTAAGTTCACCCTGGGAGAAGCAGGCCTCTTTTGGGTAATTCTGTGCTTTAGTCAAGTTCCTTCAGGGGGTAGGAGTGGTGTGGAAGGTAAGTCCTGCAGCTCCCAGACCAAGGTGAATTAGATTCTGAGCTCTAGCACATAAGAGCTGTGTGACCTCCAAATTTAATCCACATTTTGGAGGCTCAGTTTGCTCACTTGGAAAATAGTATTCTTATGATTAAATGGCAGCTATTATCATATTCTTCTCCCTAAAATGCAGTCAATTATATTTTAATGTAGATAGTGAATTTAATGTGAATGAAAAAATTGCAAGCTTTAATTCTACACATTTATCCATACAATTCTTTGCCACTCTAACCTTCAGTATCATGACCAAAATTTAAGTGATGCCTTTTTGTTTAGTTATGCCTTCTTTAGCTGAGAATTGAAAGATGCTTCTGATTTACTTGTAGCCATTCTCAGTTATACATTTTTCTTTTTTAAAATCTATGCTTGTGAGCATAACTTTCTCAGCAATTTCAGTTTTGACAATGAAACTCTTGGGCATTCAGGACTGCTGTGTATGGTTATACACTGGTTATGTACTGACTGCCTTAGGAAACATCATTCACATAGATCATAAGGGCATATCTAAAAATACCACACTTTTTTAAATGAGTCACATATTGCAGAAACAAACCTGCTCTTCGTGAAACTATCAGACCTATTATAGATAAATGTTCAACCCCCTGGGATCAATATCTGTGTGATGTGTAACTTGGTTAGGCCAAGCTCTCCTCACTTTGAAGATTTTGATTTATTCAAGAACATAGGCTAACTTAACAAAACACTTTTTGTAATCATAAATATAATTATTTCTCACTGCTAAAAGAGACAACAAGGAAGATGCATGGGCTTTATTACGGTTTTAGAGACACATTTGTTCTGTTGGATGTTCTCTTGTTGAGTGGCCAACGAATAGTCCAGAGCAACCTTAAAATCCCATCTGTGCTTTCTAAATTATACATATCATGATTCAAAGTTCAATCTGCCTGACAGAAATATTTTTATAAAGTCATATTAAATCACTATTCTTACAAAGCTATTTTTAACTATAACACATTTAACTAATCATAAAACGTTACGTATTCATTGCAAACAATTTTGGAGGATATTTTTATAGGGACAGAACAGAATAATGGTTGCTAGAAACCATCAGGAGAAAGAAATGGAGAGATGTAGGTCAAAGGGTACAAACTTTGGGGATTAAATTCAATAATATGGTATTGTTTGCTTAAAAGTTCCTGAGAGTAGCTCATAAATGTTCTCACCACAAAAAGAAAAAATATGAAGAGTTAACTCTGAGGTGATTGTGTGTCAATCATTTTGATCTTGGTAGTTATTCCAGAGTGTATGTCAAATTATCACACTGTATTCTTTAAACATACAATTATATTTGTCAACTATTCCTCAATAAAGCTGGGAAAAAATATTTCTATCACTCAGTTGATATTTACTGTGCAACTACAATGGGCCAGACACTGGCTAAGGTTTCAAGAAATGCAGTCTAATAGAAAAAAACAAAATCACAAATGAGTGAAAGAACAGAAAAACAAACAAGGGAATGAATATAATGTATTATGTTTAAATAAGTATGCAAAATGAGTTTTGGCTAAGAAAAGGTGAAGCAACCACCTGAGTGGAGGCGGTGGTGGGGGGACCTGAGTTATAGCAAACAGCTGTATAGCTCAGCTGAGAAGATCTTCTCCCTTGAAAATATCTTCTAGATATTAAGATGTAATTCTGGTACCTACTGTTTTAAAAGTCAACATACTGAGGAATACCAGGCATAGAGCTTCCAAAAGTTGGACAACCACTGAGTGGATGCCAATCAGAACTTTAATCAATACCTTGAGCCAGCCAAGGAAAAGAATCTTAATAATCCCGGGCTAGATCCAAACCTTGGGATGAGTGTGTGCATGGAAAATTTAAATATGGCCCCAGTGGGGCACTTCTGCTTTTCAGAGGCAGCATCTAAAAAGAGTGAAAACAACATGCTGAATACGTTTTTGGTAAAAGGCACTGCCATTTTTACAAGCTTTCTAAAATCAGGAGAAAAGTATTTAATTTGGAAATAATACAGGCATATTAGTATCTAAAATTTCAATGCTTCTTAGGAATTTAACTAGAAACTTTTGGTGTAAGTGGAGGAAAGGCATGAGGCTAAAATCAGCAAGCCTTTCAAGTATAGAACAGTAAATGTGGCCCAAAATGTTCAAAGAAAACACAGAGCAAGACTAAATTGAATAAAAAGAAATTCACAACACTGCCAAAATGCAAAAGTCAGCCTCCTTGTTCTCTCATTTTGCAGTTAATTTATCCCATTACAATCCTCTGACCTAGTATTTACCATCAATTTCACCGTCAGGACTTCTGTTGTTCTTTTAATATTCCTTCAGTTGTATACATATGAAACCTCAGGGCAGAAGTGACCTCCAGAGCAAACAAAAACAAAACAGAACAAAACACCGAAACCTTAAAGCGATGCATGCGTGGCACTCTCTATAAATCCTCCCAACATGTACAAGTGCTTGCGTTTGAATAATCCCACCCTGGGCCATTGTTCAAACAGCAAAATGTGGACATTAAAGGATGAGACTCTAAGATGACAAGTCTCTGCTTTAAGATTCAACATTGTGTAACTTTGACAAATCACTTAACCTTTTTTTAACCTATCAAATGTGTATTACCAACATCACACTTAATCTAAAGGGTTGTGAAGTCAAATATGGCCTATAAAAAATCATAGCATATAGAGCAATACAATCACTATTATTGGGATAATTACTTAACTCTTGTGCTTACAAAACAATTCTGAGTTCTCTGATATTTCACAGCAATTTCTTGTTGAAATATCCAAGGAATTTTAATCATACAGAGCTTGCTTTGCCCCAATCCAAACCTCGAAAAATGGAATTTTCTCCTCATGACCAGTTAGTTTCTATGCGTACATGATATTCTAAGCCTAATATTTCTTATTCCTGTTCTTAAGTGTATTAACCTCAATAAGGTTCATGAAATGGGGGTGAGAACATATAGATCTACAGCCTGTAGAAATGTGTCATTTTTAAATTTATTACTCAGGAAGAATTTTTTGCTCCAATGAAGTGGAGAAGGAGGAGAAGAAAAGACATCAGAAACCAGACACCAGACCATCTCTGAGGGGCAGGTACCCGTCCACCCAGACCCACATTGACACTGCCTTCTCTTCAAGATGGAGTAGGACAGGGACGCCTGGGTGGCTCAGTTTGTTAAGCGGCTGCTTTCAGCTCAGGTCGTGATCCTGGGGTCCTGGGATCGAGTCCCACATCCGGCTCCTGGCTCAGCAGAGAGCTTGCTTCTCCCTCCCACTCTGCCTGCTGTTCTCCCTGCTTTATACTCTCCCTCTCTGTTAAATGAATAAATAAAACCTTAAAAAAAATTCTTTAAAAAAAAAAAAAAAAAAAGATGGGGTAGGACAGCTTGTTCTGTGAGGATAAGGACCTCTGGCTCAGGATTCGATCTCAGGTGATGGCTTTCCTACGTTGGCTGTATTGATAACGGGGTGAGTGACAGGGAATTCTGTTTTAATCGTAAAGATGATAACACCTGCCTGGTTCTTCCCTGGAGCTTTCTAAAATGTGGAATGCAGCACACTATGTAGAGTACTAAAAGGAGGGAGAGAATGAGAGACTCTTGCATATAGCACCAAATTGTGGAATCAAAGCTTACAGAAGCCTTTATAGGAACAGAACCTTATGTCTCAGAAGGTGTAAGTTTCTCAGCCACAATGAGAAGAGGCAAGATTTCCAAGGAAATCAAATAGTCAATCTTATCTGAATTGTGTTTTGAGGAATGATCAAGGCACAACACATATTTGGAAAATAATTAAAGTTCCTGGACCAAGGCTTTACTTACTTCATTCTCCACTCCATTTTTCCATCTAGATTCTCAACCCAGAGAGACCGGAGAAGACCACAAAGTCAGAGAGAGCAAAACTCTGTTTAATTGCAGTATTCTATGCTGCGTGAAAGTGTGAAAGCCTGAGTCCTTATTGGAAGTATAATTTGCATCTCCTTTGTGGCAACCCAGTTCCACTCGGGACAGCTTTCTTTCTAAGTCTGTCTTGGCAAATGAATTTAAGCCAAAGAAATGCATTTGCTTACTATTCTCTTGGACAAACAGATTGTTGATATGCTTTGGCATTCTGAAATAGTAACCCTCATTATTTTCTCTGTTGTGATCCACAAACTTTGACACCTTCCGGTGAGTAGCATTATACATGTAATTCATCAAAGCTTCAGTTCCAACATAAATTCCTCAAACACACCTCGCTTGTGAAGTATCCTCGCTGGCTTTCTTCTGTTCTATCCCTTCGAGTTAACTTCCAGCTGACAGGCCAAGATTTTTTTCTTTTCTGTAATCATTAATCTTCACTGAAAAGCTGTTCAAATGCCTTCCAACAGCTTCAGGGGCAGAGCCTCCTGCTGGCACTAGTAACTCTCATAAATATTATTGGGATTGTGCATGTACATCAGGGAGAGATTTTTAACCCAAGAGAACATGAAAGGAACACCAGCAGGCTCATTCTGAGTCTGAGTTCTGCAGCTGAGCACAGTGGAGAATGAGTGCGGGAAATTAGCCAGCAATTCAAAGGGCAAACAGGTGTTCCATGCAGGCTCTGCTTCTAGTGTGAAGAATGTCACACTATACTGTATAGTAACATTACTTATTATTACATCTTCTGTCCTCTTAATAAATGACAAACTTCATGCAAGGAGCATCTTTTTATTATTAATGAAGTATCTGGCAGAGAGACATTCAGATGTTTGTTGAATAAATGAACTGGATGAGTGGATAATGGGTGGATCGATGGGTAAACAGCTTGTGAAGTGAAGCTTGTATTATTCACATATCAAAAAAAAAAAAGTTCCCAGTAATAATATACTCCCCAACAGCAAAATTAACAAAATATTCCAGGTTTTTTTTAAATTATCATATTATTTATGTCATATGTGTGTGCATGTTTATGTGTGCACATGTGAGGGTTATTTCTCAAAGCTGCCTATGTAATTTTTCTGGCTGTTTTGGAAATTAAAAACACGACTATGCTTCGAAAAAAATCTTGATGTTAGTTGTCTGGGCATGTGCTAAAGCCTTAGGAGCATTTTCTTTTTTTTTTTTTTTTTTTTAAGATTTTATTTATTTATTTGTCAGAGAGAGTGAGCACAGGCAGAGGCAGAGGGAGAAGCAGGCTCCCCGCCGAGCAAGGAGCCTGACGCGGGACCTGATCCCAGGACCCCGGGATCACGACCTGAGCCAAATGCAGCCACCCAACCAACTGAGCCACCCAGGTGTCCCTTAGGAGCATTTTCTAAAGGAATACTGCGTGTTGAAATTAGTGAGGGAATTAGTGACAGGGAAAAAGAAACGTTTTTAACAAACTGGGTCAAAAAGGAACCTATAATATACTCCTCAAAAATTATATTTAAATTAATGTTCAAAATTTTTCTATAAGAGCTAGAGAAGAGATAAAGCTCTTATGATGAAGAGATTATGAATTTTGAGTTCTGGAATTAAGCTTGCCACATTTAAGTATTCTAGAGAGAATAATATTCAGCAGAGTGCCAGAGTGTTTCTTCTATTTTATTATTTCAATTTTCCTCCTGGCAAGTTGGCCAAGTGAGCTCGCTGGTCTGTGATGATTCTCTATAAACTTACATACTGATAAGCAACTCTGAGCCCTGCTTAAACGAACCCTATGCAAATTCCAGCCTGTGCCCCAGACACTGGAACTATTTGACAGAAAATTTAAAATAACTCTGATTAGTATGTTAAAAGTTATCATTGAAACCATGGTAGATATCCAAGATCAGAGGGGAATTTCATCAGAGAGACGCTAGAAATAAAGCAATAATAAAGAATGCCTTCAACTGCTCATCAGTACACTCAGGACAGCTGAGGAAAGAATAAGAGACTTGAAGAAACATCAGCAGCAACAACCCAAACTGAAACATAGCAAGAAAAAAAAAAAGAAAAAAATTTAAAAATGGAACATCTGAGAGGTGTGGAACAATATTCCAGAAGATGAGAGAGAGAGGAAGAGAGGGTCAGAAAAATATAGTTTAAAAAAAATGGCCAAGAAAAAAATAAACAATGTCTAAGAGTTTTCCAAATGAATGAAAATCATGACACAACAGATCCAGGAAGTCCAGTGAATAGCAAGCATGATTAAAAAAAAAAATGTAGGCCTATTATATTCAAACTGCTAGAAACAAAGACAATGAAAATTTTTGAAGACAGCAGATATAAAAAAAAACGTTATATACAGAGGGCGAAAAACAAAACTTACAGCAAAGGTACCATCAGAAACATCCATGCTAAAAGACAATGCCATTCAAGTGGTGAAAAAAAAACCTGTCAACCTAGAATTCTATATCCAGCAAAAATATCACTCAAAAGGAAGGAAAATAAATACTTTTCAGGAAAAAAAAAAAAACCTGAGAAAAACTTATTGCCAGCACACCGACTCTACAAAAAAATATTAAAGTGCTTCAGGCAGAAATAATACATTGGACTGAAAACTGAACCCACCAAAAACCCACAAGCATCTAAAAAATGGAATAAATAAAGGTAAAATTAATCTTTTCTTACCTTTAATTATTCTAAAAAATAGCACTGCATTCTGTGTTTATAGCATATGAAAAATAAAAGGACAGAAAGGATGAACTGAGAGTATACAGTTGGAAGGTCCTTACTCCACACATGAACCCGTATAGTATCGCTTGAAGATATTATTACACATGTATATTATAAGCCCCAGGTTAGCAACTAAAAGACATTTCAAAAAGGTATAAATAATAAGCCAATAAGGAGATACAATAGAATCATAAAAATTTCCTAGGCAGAAAAGGTGAGAGAGCAAAGAACAGATAGAAGGAATGAAAAACAGCCAGAAAAATAACAGGTTTTAATCCAACCATATCAATCATCACATTAAAGGTGGATGATGTTAAGGAAAAGTTTTAATACAGCAATTTTCAGATTAGGCAAAAAAGCAAGATTCAAATATATGCTGTACTTAAGAAATCTACTTTGAAAAAAAAAAAAATCTACTTTGAATTTAAAGACATATATAGATAAAAAGGAAAAGGACAGAGAACAAACCACGCAAACATTACACAAATGAAAGCTGGAGTAACTATGTTAGTATCAGATGGAGTAAACTTCAAAAAAATAAGATATGGGATGAAACAGAACACTATCCAGACGGTCAATTCTCCAAGAATGGGTGATAATAGTAATAAAATACTAATCTGTTCATCCCTCTGTGTTTTCTACCAGACTGTGGGCTCTTTGTAGAAGGACTATGTTTTCTTCACAGTGGTGTCCTCCCTCAGAAACCAGCATGGTACTGATACAAAATAGGAACTCCCAAATGTGAAACTGATACAGAAATTGCCTTAGTAACCAAAGAAACACCAGTGAGTTTTATTCTTAGTTATAATTTATTCAGGGAATAACTATTTTTATGTAAATAGCATTATAATCGATGGAACCTAATTGAGCATGTCTCAGTTATTTCTGGAATTCCACGTAAGTTGAAAATCAGAAAAAAAGAAGAAGACACCATTAACATTACATTATAATAAATTAAATGAGGTTATTTTTTTTTAAATATACTTATTTTATAGATTAGCTCTCATTCCAAAAAGAACTCGAGGTGACCTAAATAAGAACATACAATAATAGTAGCTTATGTTTATTGAGTGTTTATTAAATGTCAGGTTTTCTTCTAACAACCCCATCATTATCCCGGTTTCACAAATGAAGAAACTGAGGCACAGTGTTTAGGAAAATATACAAGATCACGCATAGATAAATGGACGAGTTAGGATTGAACTGGTACCCTCGGGCTCCAAAGCCCACACTCTTGGGGACTGCGGAACTGCCTTGGTGCACAAAGACACTGAGACCATCAGAATCAGCTTTGTGCTGACATTTAAAGCCCGATGTGATTTCATCATGCTCAACATCCAACAATTAAGTACAATGAACTGAAGCACAAACCACACTGAGGTGCGCAATGTTCATAGTTTCAGCCCAGCCCTCTTTCCTCCCTTAACTTCTCTCCTTGTTGTAGCCTTTTCTACAACACCTACATCCTCATGTCCTCTCTGCCCTCCACTCCACCCACACTTCCAAACACGAAAGGACCTTTCCACTTGTTTGTTCTCAAGTATAAAGTGACAGATGTGACACTGTTACCCCTCCCAAGGAATCTGGATTTTTAACAAGAAACAGAGTCTTAAATCAAAAGACCAAATCTCTCACAGTGAGGGATTCAAGGATTGACAAGGCTGTGAAAGAGACAGCCTTTAATTAATTAATTAATTTTAATTAATTGGGCCTCTCTTTTTTTAATTTTTAAAGGACAACATAGTACCCACTTTCTAGGGATGTGACAAGATTTAGTGATAATGTATATAAATTAGCTCCCAAAGTGCAGGGTTAATGCTCCATAAATTATTGGTACTGGTATTTAGTATTCATTTTGGTATTAGTATAAGTATTAACATTAGTGACATTAACATTAATTAACATTAATGAAAAAGTACTGAAGCTAGCATCAGAAAATCTAAGTTTGAGCTTCAGCTCTGCCACTTCCTAGCTTCATAAGCCAGCAAATGACACATAATCCACCCAGACTCTTTTGGGAAAGGCAGTGCCCATGGGTCCTGAACACCCTGCGTGGTTTTGCGTGGTTTTTGAGAATATAAAGCTCTGATGTCTCTTTATGGGGTCCATTTCTCAGGGTTGTTTTTGCAGCAAGCAACCTTGAAGGATAAGGTCATGTTCCCACTCAAAGAGCAGGTTTCCTGAGTGCTCACTATAAAAACAATAAATTCCTTTTCTGTAACACAATCCAGCACCTGGGCAGCCTCCCTCCACGTTTCTGGGACTGGAGGGCACGGCACAGGGGAGCCAACACCATGATCCTGCCTTTGAAGAACAGTCTTTATCTCTGACCTAGGATTTTTATGCCTTCTGCCAGCATCCAGAGAACAGAGGCAGGCTCGCTTGTCTGCTTACACATATGGTAAAATCTCAGAGCCTTCATAAATCATGATAGACTCCTAGTTTTCTCATTCACCATAGAAGAATATCACCACCTGCCCTATCTCCCTCAAAGAACTACTAGAATAGCTGAACAAAATATATGTTCGTGCACACTGTCAACCTTCATATAGGACGAGAGACTAACAGAACACAAGTGACTGCAGATCATAAGGAGAGCCTTGTGTCATAGAAAGGAGAGACTCTCAAAATATGGTTAACACTTTATTGTTAATTACCAGTCAGCAAGTGTCTGTGATTCTTAGGTTCTATCTTAAAAGCATTCCTTGTGGTTTTGGTATCAAGAGATACCAGATACCGAGAACAATGGCATGGCAGTGATGCACTCCTATGCACGCACTCATGCAAATGAACCTTCTGGTAACTCAGAAAGTGAAACAAAGACGAATGCCTCCAAAACATCAGCTTTCCTCTGTTGAGATTACATCATCCCTTCTTTCTTTCTTTTTTTTTTTTTAAGATTTTTTATTTTTTTTTATTTATTTATTTGACAGAGATTACAAGTAGAGAGGCAGGCAGAGAGAGAGGAGGAAGCAGACTCCCCGCTGAGCAGAGAGCCCAATGGGGGCTTGATCCCAGGACCCTGGGATCATGACCCAAGCCGAAGGCAGAGGCTTTAACCCACTGAGCCACCCAGGCGCCCCAATCATCCCTTCTTATTGTAGTTTTGATGTAATGGCTTACATATTGATTTTTCACTTACTTAAACGACCTTTATACTGTGGGGATCCAACACTAGTTTCCAGAAATACTTTTTCTTTTGGACTAAAAAACCATGGATGCACAGAGAAAGTCAGCTTTCCCCTGCTCTTCCCACCTCCCATGCATCAGGGGCAAAAGGAAAAAGAAACATCTGTTCTGAAACTTACTGCCAACTACAAAGAATTAATGGAAAACCAGGGCCTTTGAGTGGTGCCCATGCTAGTTCCTGAATCTATCAAGCGATTATTGGATCTACAATGACCCACATGCTGAAATCTTCAAATGGCCAGATGGGCCCTGCCCAAATTTGGGCAACCACTGAGGGTCATTCAAAATCACCATAACTAGTACTCTTGACATTTACCAAACCATACACTAAATCTGGCCCATGTGAAAAGTGATTAAGTGAAAATCATTAACAAGGCTTTAATATTTCATAAGAAGCCTCTAATTCAAGGGCAGCCTTTTGTTTCAACAGTAAACCAAAATGGTCAGAAATCCATATGCATGCGAGCATGATGAATGTTTTATTAATAACAAGTGGCCCAAATTGAGATCCAAACACATCTATCTGCAAAGGTCAGACAAAATAGTGGGAGGCCCAAAGGAAGTAATTTGCATCGATGGGTTTGTAAGGTGAGTGGGGTTTGGGAAGTTTGTTCTGTTTCGTTTTTGTTCTTGTTTTTTGTATATTTGTTTGTTTGTTTTTGGTCTTGACTAATGAAAGAAGGAGGTTATGTGTAATGCTTAAAAAAATCTGAGAAACGGACGAGACAATTTAGTGCATGCTTCTCCTCTTCACCGCTGGACCCACGAGCATAGGCAGAAGCAGCTTTCGAGGCTCTGGGAAATACCAGAGCACAGACACTCTACCTTTGGTTCCAAGTGACAGAATGAAACCTGGAAACATACAGTCTCCCCGGCAATCAGAAATTGTGTTCAATAGCTTTTGGGGCTGTTACACTAGCGCTTTAACCAGGTGTCTGGTCTATTTGCTCTGGTTCAGTGATCCTAGACAATAGACTTTAATGTGAAAAACAAGTAAACAGCTCAGCATTACTAACTGAACACTGTAACAGTTCCTTGGAGGCTGGAGGGGATTCTTTGCAACCTGCATCTTCTCATAATAATAGCCAATCAAGACAGTGGAGGAAATGAAGGAAGAAAGTTGAGAAGAGGAGAAACCGAGCAGGATCTCAGAATTCCAATTCTCAAAGTACAGTTTTTCAATTAGTCTTCATAAAAAGAGCCTCATTTTTTTTTTCATTTCTGTTGTTTTCCTTTAAATTTTTAAACACTGATACAACCCCACATAGTTTTCTTTTTATATAATTAATCTCTTCCTCATGGCAACAGTGCCCGTGCTGCTTCTAGTTTGGATCCCTACGCCTCAGATGCACTTGGTCATATCCTTCTCCTGGTTTTTTCAGGCCTCTGGCACTGACCTGAGACCCCTCTACAGCCCGGGAGACATTCACATTCTCAGGACACCAATCACTCAGAAGTGAGGAGGGCGAGGTCACGCCACTCAGCCTCCTGAGCCCTCAGAGAATGTGGACATTCTATTGCAACCTGCAGTCTGATTGGGGAGCCTGACCCTGGGAACCCAGGACCCAGGAGCTCCTTTAGATGCTCAGATCCACGGCAGGTTAGTTTGGAATAAAGGGGGCAAGAAACTACAGAGAGGAAGGAGACAATTGGACATCATCAGGGCATGTACTGCCTTGTTCTCCACCAAAGCTTCCCGTACAATGCACGTACATTGTACTTCTGTCCACCCATAAAACACGCAGCATGGCTGCCTCACTGATCAGAAGTTTGTAGTCATGGGCTTGTTGCTTTAATTATATTTCGCCACTGATATCTCTTGTATATTACATGTCAATATAACCCCAAACTATCCTGTAAACCACCACTCCCAGGCCTCATCAACCTGAATGTTCATTTAGGACTGTGAGCTCCAGTAAAAATCCTCAGGTTCAGCTCCCACCAGCCCAACCACTTTCAGGCAGATATCACTCACCCCTTCTTAGTAGGGCAGTTTGTAGACATGCTCCCAGGTGCTCCTCCTGACCACCTCCCTCAATCCTCCATTCAACTGCCTTTGGCATTTGGAATGCGACGCATGGTCCCATTCGTGGAATGTCTTTTCCACCAAAGTTGAGTTAAAGTGACCGATGTTTTCTGCCCCTTGTCCCTGCCATGATTCCTTGTTTCTGCTTTACCTACTTTAATACCACCCTCTTAAAAATCTCCTAAATATGAAAGTCTTTGTCCTGGGTTCATATCTTTTTTTTTAAACAAGTCTCCATCCTGCCTCCCATATTTTAGTATTCTAGTTCCCTTGAGTAGCAGGGGTCATAAAGTGTGGCAAATAAAATCAGAGAAGCTGGGTTTGAGTCTGAGCCCTGCCACTTTCCAGGTGAGTAATACTGGGCAATAATTTCTCTCCATCCCAAGGCGCTCACCCATATGGGGTAATTATCTTACCTCAAAGGCAGTTGTCAGACTTATCTGTTAAATTGTCAAATTCCTGCAGACCCTGCAGAAGTCCTCTTATCTAATGCATCTGGGATTGGAAGTTCATAGATTAATCAAAAGAGCCAGAAATATGGAGAAATCTTATGAATTAATAATACATACTGTGGTGAGCAGAACTGGCCTCCCAAAGATGTTCACATCATGATTCCCAGAAGTTGTGACTATGTTGTTACATGACAAAGAGGAATTGAGATGGCAGATGGAATTAAGGTTGTTAATCAGCTGATCTTAACATAGGAAGATTATCCTGGATTATCCTGGTGGACCCACATGGGTCCTTAAAAGTAGAAGTGGGGGCCAAAAAATAGATAACCAGAGAGGAGAAAGCATGAGAAGGATTCAGTCTCATGTTGCTGTCTTTGAAGATGGAGGAATGAAGCCACAAGCCCAGGGGTACAGGAGCCTCCTAAAAGATATAAAGGCAAAGAAATGGATTCCCCCCCAGACCTTTGATTTCAGCATAGTGAGAGCCATTTTGAACTTGTCACCCACAGACCTTTAAGGTAATACATTTATGGGGCACCTGTGTGACTCAGCCAGTTAAGCATCTGCCTTCGGCTCAGGTCATGACCCTAGGGTCCCAGGATCAAGTCCCACATCAGGCAGCTTGCTCCATGGGGACCCTGTTTCTCCCTCTGTCTGAGGCTCCCCCTGCTTGTGCTTACTTGTGCTCTCTTTCTAATAAATAAAATCTTTAAAAATTAAAATAAAATAATACATTTGTGCTATTTCAGGTCATTATGTTGTGTACTTTATCACAACAGCAAAAGAAAACTAATACATATTTATTAAACATTTCAGATTAAAACATGTAATTGTTCATTCACTTGCCAATTTTGATTTTTGGCTACAATTTCTAGTTTGATTTCCTAAAATGAAGCAAATATTTGCTAAAAGACTGTATCCAAATATAAATAACTCTTACAACTCATTAAAGTGATGAAAAACAAACTAATGAAAAATAGGCAAAAAAGTGAACATTTCACAAAAGAAGTTATAGGAATAACCAATGAGCATATGACAAAACATTCAACATCATTAGCCATCAGAAAAATGCAAATTAAAATCACAATGAGATGCCACTGCAAATACTGCATATACCACTAGAATAACTAAAATTTTAAATACCAAGTATTGTTGTGGGGCACCTAGGTGGCTCAGTGGATTAAAGCCTCTGCCTTCGGCTCTGGTCATGATCCCAGGGTCCTGGGATCAGGCCCCGCATCGGGCTCTCTGCTCGGCGGGGAGCCTGTTTCCCTCTCTCTCTATCTCTGCCTGCCTCTCTGCCTACTTGTGGTATCTGTCAAATAAATAAATAAAATCTTTAAAAAATATATCAAGTATTGTCAAGGATTAGAGTTTTAATTATGTGCATTTTTTGTTTTAAAAAAAATTTTAAGTAAGCTCTAGGCCCAGCATGGGGCTTGAACTCACGACCCCAAGATCCAGAGTGACATGCTCCACCAACTGAGCCAGCCAGGCACCCCTTATGCACCATCTGAAATAATATATTTCATTATCTATTCTTGGAAGTTTCAGCAATGGTTCAGCTGAGTCTACAACTTACTCAGGAAGCAAACAGATGGATTTTCCAAGAGAAATTTTATATATATTTTATGATTAAAGTTATCTTTAAGATTTATATTCAAAGAAAAATAGATCAGATGAACATGACATTTCTTTCCCAAAACAGTATTTCAGAAGACAAAAAGGCAACATCAGTAGAGTCTCAAGGAAAGTATATTGTGACCCAGAATTATTCTTCATGTGAAAGGGAAAAAAAAATAAAACTTTAAAGAAATGCTAGTAAGCCCTGTAACGAGCAGGAAGAGGGGGAGGAAGGAGGGGAGGAGGAGGATGGAAGAGAGGGAGGGAGGAGAGAGAAATGAATGAAGGAAGAAGTGAGGGAGGAAGGAAGAAGGCATATTGCTTTGAATATGCTTAATAAAATAGGACATATATTAAAAATAATCCTTGAGAAAAGGAAATACAACAAAAAAGGAATAATAATGTGGATCTAAAATCCTACATATGGGGGCGCCTGGGTGGCTCAGTGGGTTAAAGCCTCTGCCTTCGGCTCAGGTCATGATTCCAGGGTCCTGGGATCGAGTCCCGCATCAGGCTCTCTGCTCAGCAGGGAGCCTGCTTCCTCCTCTCTCTCTGCCTGCCTCTCTGCCTACTTGTGATCTCTGTCTGTCAAATAAATAAATAAAATCTTTAAAAAAAAAAAAAAAAAAAAAATCCTACATATGTTTTAATATCTTAGGATGTAATTAATAATGTGAGAGAAGAAAGTAAAAACACACTAAAATTCTCAAGCTTTGACTCATTGCCATATGTGCACTCCTTTAAATTTTTCAAAAATTGAGGACTTTCACACAACTAAATGTTATATAGTCATTAAAAATATGTAGTTGTGATTAAAGATCACACAACAAAGTGATTTCGCTCAGGTCACATGGACCAGATTTGGTCCCCATGCCCATCCCTGGACTAATTTGCAAAGACCAATCATGAGGTATTCTGGATTGGAAGTGAGGCCAACCTTTGTGAAGAACAAGAGGGTTTTAATAGCCACACATATGGTTTTGTTTTCAGGAAAGAAAAGATGGAAGGACTGGGTGTTGAGAAACCAGTAGCTCATGTCAATGTCCTCCAGGCAAAGATCACCAGGAGCACACCCATACTTGAATGAGTTTGGTTTAGTGCTCACTGCAGTGAGGGAGAACACACAGATGGGGAACCATGGGGTTTCTCAGTAAGAAAAAAAAAAAAGATAAAGAGTTAATTATAGAAGTTGGCCAAGGGTTAGGTGATTTGAGGGATGGCTAAAGGAAGCAGGCTCTGCTACGGATTGGATGCTACCAGAAATGGGGGCAATTCTAGCCTTGTTGTCCTAGTACATCTGACATATAAGGCAAGTGGTAGAAACCAAAGCCAGAACCGTAATAGCCACTCATACATTAGTCAAGACAGGAGGATGACCAGTATTGCTGTGGTTTGCTTTTGTCTGTGCTTAAACAGAATGATCAAGTTGTCCCACTTGTTTTTTCTCTGATTTCACCGTAGTCACAGAATGCCCTTGTCTGACGTGATGTACAGTGAGGTCATTTATGTCCAACAGGAGAACCCTTCGGCCTCGCTGTAAGTATTCTGCCAATCCCTGGATGTCAGGAGTTGCTTTCTTCCTTTTCCATAGTTTTCCCCAGGTGGTGGGGATGAGGTGGGTACTAATTCTCATGCCATCATTTGCACCTAATATTCTTGGTGCTTCATATGCCTAGTAAGATGCACAAATGTGGCAAGATTTCAGTAACAACTATTTTTAAGGAAAAAAATACACTGCCTGTAAACTAAAGAACAGTAGGAAATAAACTAATGAATGTAGGAAATAATGACACCCCCCCCCATTTCCCCTAGAGAATTTCGAGGGCATTTCTGTTTGCAATAAACATGTAGGGTTTTATTTACTTGGTCTTCCCTAATACTCACAAACATTGATTTATATCGGAGGGTTTATTTAACCAGCAAACAAAAAAGAGCTTCCCCAAATGAGCATTTCTAAGCCAAGTCTCTGGCCAGAGGGAATTTGTTTCCCTTTCAGTTATAATTCTCTCCAAACAAGGTACTATCAGGGGAAGGCAAAGAAACAGCATGTGCCACTCAGCTCATTGCAGCTTTGTATCATGCTTAGGCTGGAACCAGGGTTGAGTTACACAACACAGAAAGTACTGGAAACAAAAGTGTCCATTCCCACTGGAAAGAGTAGCTCCAGGTCTCAGGGGGCAACAAATAGAAAAAAGTATTTCTCAGAAACAGAAAGTAAGGCTTTTTCTACCCCCATTCACCTTCAGAATGCTGCCATTCTGACTTTTCAAACCATTTTAACCTTCTCAGCTCAAGGAAAGCCAAATGAGATGAATACACTGGCAATCAGTAAGTCAGACAAATTTTTTTAAAAATCACCTTTTTGATAACTATCTTCTCCCATCACCTGAGTTGAACACAGAAAACAGCTGAAGACACAAGTCAGGTGAGTATGCCTCTGGGGAGCTGGAGAGCCTAGGAATGGGAACAGAGCTGGATCTCAGCCATGCCCGATCCCCCAAAAGCACAGAGACAGCCAGGGTGTAAAGACCACCTGTCTGAGGAAGTGTCTCTGTGGTGCCATTAACAGTTGGAAAAACTACTCCCTGCAGATTTCCATCCTCTTGCCATTCCCTGATGCCTGGACTACCATGGGCTTCTGGTCCACCCACGGTCAATAGGTCAGAGCATCCCTTCCTTTTGGTTTCTAGGACATTATTCCAGGACAGAGCCTTCCAGGAAAAACTTCACAAGCAGTTGACCCTTGCCTTATTTGTCTGACTTTGCCTTCCCCAGCCCTTCCCAACAGGAACACCTGATGAACCATTTCTGGTCTGATACAGCAGGGACAAGAAGTACAGCAGTAGCTTCACATCTCCAGACGAAAGCATGTGACTCTTGATCTCAGGGTCACGACTTCAAACCCCACATTGGGCCTAGAGCTTACTCAAAAAATAAAAATTGCCACAAATCCCAAAGTGGTGCCTGGTTCTGACCCTGCCACCCATGGACTCAGGATCTGCCCAGGCCAGGTGGTAGACCCCTAGTCACAGCTTCCCTTTCTGTCCCCTCCACCCCATCCCTTACCCTGTATAGGGGCCAAGGGCACCCAAGGGACACTTTGGCCTATAGATAATTTTGAGTTAAAAGCAATCAAAGCCAACAAATTCCAGAGAAGCTCTTTACCTCCCCTTCAACTGCCAAAAAGATCTTAGATGGAAGACCTGCCTCCGGAAGAGACCTATCACCAAAGAAAACTCTATTATATATGAACTTGGCATAGTAGACAGAGAGGGACCTAGCAAGGCCCGTTTGATCAAAGTCCTCTATGTCCCATTGTTTGAGTGGCCCACCAAACACTTGTTTACCGTGTATTCTTTTTCATCTTCCTGTGAATTGTACTTTTTTCTTTTGAAGTCTCACACCCTTACCCCCTTCTCTTCAGTTCAGAATGACATACAGATCTCATTTTGCCTGACTGCCTTTTTAATTTCATGTCTGTGTGGATTTCTCACATACAAAATTAAATTTTATTTCCTCCTGTTACTCTGTCTCATGTTAATTTGATTCTTAGTCCAGCTAAAAGGACCTTGAAGGGCAGAGAAAATTCTTCCTCTTGACACCTAAAGTGTTGACCCAGACTCTGGGACATGACTTCTTCCTTATATTCCCACTGTTCCCTGAGACTGCCTGAGCCCAGGGAAGCCTGATGAGCGCCCAGAGATCATGCCAGCTTCTCCCTGCCCCAGCTAAGGACTGAGTTTAAATTGAATTGCCCTCACCCCCTCCAAAGCCAAAACTTTCACCTTTATTCTGACCTGAACCAGAGGTCTCAAACCCTCTATTCCTTGTCAGAATATTCTACCCTGACGGGAAGCAACGAAAATCAGATTCACAGCCTCTGCTATTCACAGCCACTTCAAACTAATGATGCGGTACAATCATGTCACCATTAAAGAAGGATACGGGATACGTGTACCAAGAAATCATGTGCTGAGTAACGAGTCTGAGCCCAGTTTCTACTCACTGCTGGTTGTGGAGGTGGCCCTTGAGAAACAGTAAGCAGACAAACATGAAATCAAATGCCTGCCTGGGAAATCTCCACATGTCCATCTGTGACACGTAATTGGCTGCCCATAATGGTCACATTATCAATGTCAGGTTCATGTTAACGTTTAAAAAAATATGGACCCTTCTGATGGGGAGACTCTCACATCCTCTGCCGAGCTGGTAAATCAGAGTTGCAAGGAGCTTGCCCGTCCTCTCCCTTGCCCTCTTCCCAGAATGGTGCTGAGGGTAACGCATTTGCCCTTCAGCAGTGATGAATGGAGTGTTGTGCTATTGCCGGGCATCACCATTATTCATGTCCCTATCCTCTGTCTGGGCCTTTAATTGCAGCATCCTGGAAGTAGAAGCAAAAACCATATTACAGAGGAAATTTTCATCTTCCTGATTATAATACCTGACAAAAGGCAGGCTTTTCTATTAATCTTGGGTACCTTCCACCGGAGGGGCATCCATGCACCCCCCATGCATGCGCAGGGGCCCATCCAGATGGCATCATGTAGAAAAAAGACTCTGTGCCTCTTGGGATCCATAACTTCAGCCCCAAGAAGCTGAGCTGATCATCCCATCACGCCACGGCCACATCCTTAATTGGCCCATGACAGGCATAAATTGGGAATTTCACTGGCTAGAATCTATGTCCCAGAATTCCTGACTGCCAGAACCCAGACAAGCTCTGATGAATAGAAAAGTTTTCTACCATATTCCAGCTCTTTCACGGCAGCCTCTTACAATTCAATTCATGCTTATTCAGAAATGCCCTGGATTTGTCACAGTCATCTCTTTCCTCCTTTCTAGTTCGTAAAGCAATATCCAAAAGAGGGTATTTGGTTATACAAATCATATCGAAAGGATACTGGCCAGAGATTTCTTGTTCCAGATGTATAATGACAGTATTTTTGTCATAATTAACAAAGAGGCAGAACAAGTGACAAGTCCATCAGAGCACAATAAAAGCATCAATTTGGGTTACAAGACAGTCCATTCCTGTAGTTGGTCACGGTTTCTATTAAGTCTTAGTGCTACAAGGGTTGTAACTTTGCCATCTGCTACTTCACTGAGTGGTTTCTAGGAAACCCTCTGGCCTGGAGAAAAACTATCATACAGCTGCAGGCTGCTTGCTTCTCTCTTTTCAATTTAAGACAAGTCTAGGATCCAACCCAAACTACAGGAGAAAAATTTTAAAAAGTAAATAACTTTTTGCAGCGGAGCACCCAAAACCCTGGAACTCACAACTGAACAATCTGGGCCATGATTTAGTTTGAATTTGCTGTCTATTGGGCCCTGTCCTAGCCGTGGGGGATATTTAGGTAGAGGAAATACAGTGAGATGGGCCTAGGGGCCTAAGTCGGTTACATGTCAGCCTTAGACTCAGGTCATGATCCCAGGGTCCTGGGATCAAGTTCCACCTGGGGCCCTCACTCAGCAGAGAGCCTGCTTCTCCCTCTATGCCTCTCCCCCACCGCCTGCTCATGCTTGCTCTCTCTCTGAAATAAATAAATAAAATCTTAAAAAAAAAAAAAAAAGGAAATATAAGGAGACCTGGCCCATTAGCCACCTGGGAAGTCTTAACTGCCTCTGTGCAAAGGGACGCAGCAGACCTCCCTCCAGATTGCCCACACTGGAGGGCACCAACCAGCTTTTCTAGAAGTGTGGAGACAATACAAGAGGAGGGTAAAGGCAGGCTCTTTTCTCCTCCATTTGCCCTGGCCCCCCTGAACCCTCTGTTTCTTGGTCCACAGCAGTGCCCTCTCTGGTCGAGACTGAATCTCAGGGCACAGTCAGAAGAGAGTCACAGGGCTGTCCCTAGATGATATACAATGTCCCTAAATATTGGGCAACTGCGAGGTTTCTTTAAGTGGTTAAGGTTTTACTAAGGAGTCTTTGTTATTCTAAGACTGAAAAGAAAACACAATCAAATATGAACTTCAAATTATCCACTGCAAAAGAGAATCAGTGTCATGGAGCAAACAGAATTACTTATTTGCAGCATCAAGAACTGACCGCTTTCTGACAAGCACCCTTTCTTGATGAAATCTATTCCTTTGGTATCCGGGGCCAAAATTGGTGACACCGCCACACGGTGGGGCCCAGGAAGAGGTTGTCAGAAGAGGTGCCAGTTAGTGGAAAGCATCAATTTTGAACACTCTGAACAGTGGCTTCTCGTTCAATCCTGCCACCCCCTTCTTTATAAAAGCTATGGCGGGGGTGGATGTAGAGAAAGAGAAAAAAAGTTAAAACAAACTTTCTATTTCTATTCCCCACTAGCATCTCAAAGTCTACTCAAAGAGATGGACAAAAAAATGTAATAATCGAAAAACAGCTTATTACACTTCACGATGGAAATGTATGGGCACCAAGGAGGGAGCGGTGAACTGGTAAACGCAGCCACGTGAAGGCAGAGAAGGCTTCATGGAAAAGGTGATGATCAGACTCACTCCTGCAGAATGAGTAGGAATTTCCAGATATCTTTGGGGGTAAGACCACTGAACCTTGGGGGTCAAGCACCTGCTTTGCTTAGGTGAGCGGTTCTCAAACTTAGCCTGCAAGGGTACAGATGGCTGGGCCTCCCCAGCAGAGTTTCTGAGAATGGGTCTGGAGTGGGCTCACAAACTGGCATTTCCAAACGAGCTCACAAGTGATGCTAATCCTGAAACCTGGGACTTAGTTGCAGGGTGAAGAGAAAAAGTGGAGAAAGATCTGCTGGGACATAAGCAGGGCCTGGATCCTAAGGGACCCTGGGGTCCATGGAGAGACCATTTACTATTTGGACAGTAAGGATCCACAGACAACTGTGAAGCCACAGAGTGTAATAACTGTATTTGTGTTTTCAGAGGTCAACTTTGGTGGAAGTGTTCAGGGAAAGGGTAGTTATAACTCAGTTTCACTCAGGAAATGATGAAGTTAGAACAAAAGCCCTGGGGAGTGATAGGAATGTCTAGGAGGATGTGAGGTTACTTATGTGAAAACAAGAACAAAAGCCTGGTCTCTTGAGCTGTCCTCTCACAGGGGGAAATAAATCAACTGTCTCCATTGCCTCCAGAAACTATTATTTGTTCTCAGCCCTTATTAAAATATGCATAATGTATCTTCTGGGAAAGGACACATGGATTTTAGTATCATTTACCTAACTGGCATAGTTTGTTAATACTTTAAAAAAAAAAAAAAGGAAAAATTCTTATTTAGTGAGGTCAGAGTATCCCTGTGGGCCTTTCATGTGCACCTCTGTTACCTACAAAGCCCTGGGTCAAGGGTGTATGGAAGATGAAAAGGGTAGTATCGGGGGAGCCCGTGTGTTCATAGCTCGGGCAAAAGCTGACCGGAGGAGGTTAGAGTAGCACAGACTAGTGATGTAGAGGAGGCAGGAGTGGTGGCAGGAATACCAAAGGTCAGTACACCTGCTGGGAATAAAATGAGGATTTCTAGGAAGCCCCAGAAATATTTGGTAGGTGAATGAATTTCTTCTAGAATATGTTGGATAGGGGAAATATAAAAAATTAGCAGTAACATTCAAAGAGGCTAACACTTAGGGGCACCTAGGTGGATCACTCGGTTAGGCCCCTTACTTTTGATTTCAATTCAGGTCATGATCTCAGGGCTGTGAGATCAAGGCCCATGTCCAACTCCATGCTGGGCATGGAGCCTACTTAATATCCTGTCTCTTCCTTTACCACTACCCCTCCCCACCCTTCTCCATCTTAAAAAAAAAAAAAAGCTAACATTTACTGATGCTTACTGTCTTAGCCTGGGGTCCCCCTAAAGCAGAGCCTGATACAGAGGTTCACCTGCTGGTGGTGGCTGGGGAATTGAAACCTGAGGGAGCAGGAGTATGGCACATGGACGCAGCTTGGGGCAGAGAAAGCCCATCTCAGCTGCAGACAGAACTGACCACTGCCATGGGCCACACTGCTTACCTGACCCCATGGGACCTCCTGAGAAAATTTATAAAAGGCTTCTCAGAACCATTTGTCCAGGAAAGAGAGGGGAGGGGGGCGCTTAGCCCCTGGCCACCTTCCCCCAGTGGTCAAGATCTAGCCTATGAGATATTATTAAACCCCTGGCCCTTCTGAAGGAACATCCACCGCAAACATCAGAGGAGCCTGGGCAGGAAGCGAGAGTGGTAAGGAGCTGTCGGGTTGTCCCAGCACCAAGTGGGCGAGGCCAATGTGGCACTAGTGACCACCCATCGGAGGTGAGGCTGAGAGCACATGCCACAGTCCGTGAGCATCCAGTACACCTGCAATGGGCCAGGTCCCAGGCTAAGGGCCTCACATGCCCTCTTTTATCTAATCCACACAACAACCCTACAAGGCAGGCAGTGCTATCCCCACAGTACAGGTGAAGAAAGGAGGGTTAGAGGCCCAAGATGAGCCAGTGATAAGGGGCAGAGGTAGAACTCCAATCCACTTCTTTCTGGCTTCAAAGCTTATCTGGCTTACCCAGGACATTAGGCTGTCACCCGACACATGCACCTAGATGGTAACTCAGAAAGTCAGCTTAGGAAGCCACGACAACAGCCTTTAAAATGCTTATTAATTTTATTTCTCTCCTAGAAATCTGACTTAAGAAAATAATCAGACATGTGCACAAACAAATGATGCTTATACCCCAATATTAATTACAATGGGTTAGATTCCTGTGTGTGTACATGTATGTATGTGTATATATGAGTATCATGCAATTATTTTAAATGACTGTGAAAAAATATAAATGGGAGAAAGAAAAAATATAGCCTATGGAACACAAAGCATGAATAAAAACATAAATACACAGAAAAAAAAAGACTGAAAGGAAAAGTCAAAACTGATAAAGTAAGTAAAAAGATAGTACTCATTTTAAAACTTTTTTCTACTTCTTAATATTTCTTAATTTTCTACCAAAAAACTCTATTACTTTGATGATCAAATGATATTTTTTATTTTATTTTAATAGGCAGTGGGGGGAGTGACAGCCACCCATCAATGGTTCCCCACCAGGGCCCGAGTTACCTTCTAGGACCAGCGGGCTTGGGTGGTCTGTCCACCCTGCAGGGCTGCTGTCACTAAGGAAGGGCCCTTTGTGGCTGCGAGGTTTTGTGTGCTTTACAAAAAAATCTCCTTCCAAACACTCTGCTTGGAGCCTAGAGCTGTGTCTCTACGCCTGGACTCCAGAGACATCTCTGCCAACCCACCGTGGGCACCAACATGGCCTGAGCACAGCTGTGTGTGTGTTCGAAGCAGGACTGAGAGTCCTGGGATACTGGCGTCCCAGGCAGCCCCGCTGACATGAGCTCTCTGTCCCAGGTGAGGATGGAACTGTTTCCGGGGCATTCCCTGATGTCCCAGGAGTCCTCCTGGTGCCTAACGAGGATGAAGATGGGAATATGGGAGGGGCAACAGGCAGGAGATCTGTGCCTTTCTACCCTTCACTAATATCTCCAGTGCTAGTTCTGCCTGCACAGCCTGGCCTGCCCAACCTCCACCAACCCTCAGGAAACCCTTGTTCCCTAGAGTTAAGAGTCTCTTTTGGTTTGCCCCCCTCTCTGTTTTTATCTTATTTTAGTTTTTTTTTTTTCCCTTCCCCCATGTTCATCTGTTTTGTTTCTTAAATTCCACCTATGAGTGAAATCAGATGGTATTTGTCTTTCTCTGACTGACTTATTTCGCTTAGCATAATACATTCCAGTTCCCTCCACCTCACTGCAAATGGCAAGATTTTATTTCCTCTGCTTACATTCTGGAAATAATTCCTGGAGACCCAAAACGAGAAGACTACAAGATTCAGAATGGTCATGGCCCAGTACTTTGCAGTGATGTCGCAAAAGGCCACATGGTTCCCTTTTTTCTTTAATAAATAGTCCAGGCTATTTCAGGGAAAAGAGAGTTGCTTGGTCGGGTGCCCAATGGAGGAGACAAGGCTATAAATTCTGGCTATCACCTGAAGCACATTTGTAGTTCTATCTTTCTCTACATTATCAGACATCAAAAAGATACTCTGACAAGGGAACCATTTGGAAGAAACCTTGAAACCAATCATTTGCTGGTTTCGTGAATGTATAGCATATTTTTAGCAGCATTTCTGTGTCTACAGCATTCCACACATTACAAGGCCCGTGTCGCCAAAGGAGATGGGAGATCAGACTACCCAGCACCACAATGACATGATGGTAAAGGTTTCATAGTTAGCTTTGCAGGGGGGTAAAAAGCCCTGGTTTGTATCACTTGCCAATTTTCAGGATGTAAATACTCCTAGTAAGGCCAATGTCAAGTGACCATTAGTTTACAAACTGATCTATAAAATCCTTGAGACTTAACAGTCAGCTCTCCTGAGTTGAGCCGCTTCAATATACCACGGGACAGGCATGTGACTCAGAGTCCCTGAACAGAGGCACCTGCATGGAATGAGCTTTGAAGAGAGAAATATTAGGAAGCAGTCTCCATATGGAGACTATCTTTTTGCAACGTGGCAGGTGGAGCGCGGGAGCCTGGTTCTAGCGTCTAGTCCTAGCCCCAGTGCTGTGAGTTGCCATGTCTGTTCCCACAGCAATTGTCATACAGTCATCCCTGGAGCAGACCTGAGGTTCCTTGGAGCATTGTTCCTCACTTTAGGGCCTCCTGCCTCAACTCAGGTTCTGTGAACCTCTTCCTCTTTTTTAATAAATCTCTTTTGTGATTTGACTGAATAGGATGAGTTCTCTTATTTGCAAATAAGAGCTCTAGGCAATTGCGTTTGAGGCAGAGATAGATACTTGGAAGCAGAATTAAATATTGCTTCCTTGACATCTGTCTTTAGAGTTTACGATTTTCCCCATTGGGGTGAATTCAGGTTTCACACAATCCTGTGTCCTCCCACTGAGTAGAGGTGGACAGAAACAAACTCAAGCTCAGAGGACTCGGCAGTTCCAGATGCACGAAGGGGCAGCTTTACTGTGCAACAAAGCAGCTCGTAAGAAAGCCTTTTTCTCCCAGAAAGCCTTGGGGAGGATGAGAGGTAATTCCCCCCACTTCAGCCATGCCAGCTCTCACGTTCGCCAAAGGCACCAAGAAAAACTCTTCAGAGGAGCAACACAGGAATCATGCAAATTATCCACTCCATACATCTTGATAACCAGTCCCAAATCATGGATCCCTCAAACTTTACCTTAGATATTATTCTAGCACTTTCTGGACCTCTCACCTCCAAGGGACCTACAATACTTGCTAAAAGTATATCTGCCTTGCCAGACCTCCTTAAGACCAGGAATTTACATTTTCAACTTGTTCTTAAAATTGCTGAGAACCAAACTTACTTATGATCAATATCACAAAATATCACAAAATGAAAAATACCACAAAAAAGGGCAACACCCCACAGGAAAAAAATTTTAAAAGTTTAACAGAAAATCCTAGTCATTTTTTAACACAAATTACATACTTAGACATTCGGACATAACACTGTCATGAAATGATTAATTAAAAAAAAATTAACCCATAGTCTCAGGTCAATAAAATTCTCCAAAATGCCTAGGGGGTGTGAAGAGAAGCGGAGAGGAGCCAGGGCATTTTGCTGGGAGTCACCATCCTCCCCCATCTTCTTCTCCATAACTACAAACTTCCTGTCTCCCCAGGTAGTTCCCTAAAGAGAACTCTACCCAGGCAGTTTCCAAATGTCGCTGCTTCTCATCATGCTTGAAAGATATGGTTGAGTTAAAAATAATAATAGCTGGGGCACCTGGGTGGTTGTTGAGCAGCCGCCTTCGGCTTAGATCATGATCCCAGGGTCCTGGGATCAAGCCCCATATCGGGCTTCCTGCCCTATGGGAGGCCTACTTCTCCCTCTCCCACCATCCCTGCTTCTGTTCCCTCTCTTGCTGTCTTTCTCTGTCAAATAAATAAAATCTTAAATAATAATAATAATAATAATAATAGCTAAGCTTGAAGGAGTTCTGAGCTTTGAATGGATGATTTCATTTAATCCTTACAACTTTGTGATGTAGGCACAATCATTATCCTCATTATACAATGACAAAATTAGAGATAAGGAAACCATCCAAGTTCTCGGGAAGTTAGTGGCAAAGGTGAGATGTGAACTGTGGGAGTCTAACTCCAGAGTCAGAGCTGAATCACACTGATAGTACTTGACAGTAGTCAGGTCAAAGACAGGAAGGAGCCACTTCTTTCTCACTCCTGAGAAAGAAGAATAAGGCAGGAGGTATCGGGTTCCCCGATTTCAAACTATACTCTAAAGCTCTAGTACTCAAAACAGTGTGGTACTGGCATAAAAATAGACACACGGATCAACAGAACAGAGAGTCCAGAAATATAAGGTCAACTGATCTTGAACAAAGGAGGTAAGAATACACAATGAGGAAAAGACAATCTCTTTAATAAATGGTCTTGGACAAATGGGACAGCTATATGCAAAAAGAATGAAACTGGACTACTTTCTTACACCACACACAAAAGTGATGGATTAAAGACTTAAGTACAAGACTGGAAATCATAAAAGTCCTAGAGGTAAATAGGCAGTGAGTTCCTAGACATCAGTCCAAGCAGTATTGCTCTAGATCTGTCTCCTCACGCAAGAGCAAAAAGAGGCAAAAATAAACAACTAGGACTACATCAAACTGAAAAGCTTTTGCACAGCAAAGGAAACCACCAACAAAATGCAAAGGCAACCTACTGAATGGGAGAAGGTATTTGCAAATGGTAATAATCAATAAGGGGTTAATATCCTAGGTACATAGAGAACTCACACAACTCAATTAAAAAAAAAAGTCTAATTTTAAAAATGGGCAGAGGACCCAAATAAACATTTTTCTAAAGACACACAGACAGCCAACAGACACATGAAAAGTTGTTTAACATCACTTATCATCAGGGAAATGCAAGTCAAAACCACAGTGAGATATCACCTCACACCTGTCAGAATATTCTGGCTATTATCCAAAAAACAAAAAACAAAACAAAACAAAAGATATATGCACCCCGATGTTCATTGCAGCATTATGTAAAATAGCCAATATATGAAAGCAGCCTAAATGTCTCTCTATAGGTGAATAAATAAGGAAGATATAATACACATACACACACACACACACACACAGAGCATGCATGCATACACACACACAATGGAATATTACTTAACCATAAAAGGGGAATAAAACCTTACCATATGCAACAACACGGATGGACCTACAGGGTATTATGCTAAGGAAATAAAGACAGAGAAGAACAAATCTCATATGATTGCACTCATATGTAGACTGTTAAAAAACAAAAAAAGAAATGAACAAACAAAACAAAACAGAAGCAGACTCATGATATGGTGAACAACCTGGTGGTTGCCGGAGGAGACAGGGGTAGGAAGATGGGCAAAATACAGGAAGGGGGGATTAAAAGACACCAACTTCCAGTTACCAAATAAACAAGACACGGGGATACAATGTACAGCTTGGAGACTATCGTTAATAATTGGTAACAACTTTGGTGACAGATGGCAGCTAAATTCATTTCATCGATAACTTCATAATGTGTATAATGTTGTACATCTGAAACTAATACAATGTTTTTCTTGTTTCAAGTTTTTATTCAAATTCCAGTTACTTAACAATAACTAATATAATATTGTATGTCAACTATACTTCAATAAAAGAGAGAGAGAAAGAAAGAAAGAAAGAAAAAAAGAAAGAAAGAAAGAAAGAGAGGGAGGGAGGGAGGGAGGGAAGGAGGGAGGGAGACAAAGTGTGCTCCGAGGAAGCTGCCTGATACACGTAGAAGGACCTACAGAAAGTCCAAGGCTTGCAGACAGTCTTGGAGAGTTTTACAGGCTCTGGTGTCCTCACTGGCTAGTGAGGACCAGTCTGTGACACATGGGGGTAGCAGCAATTATGAGCCTACTCACAGCTTGTGGCCCGAAGAGTCACGAACCACATATGTAAAGTATCCACAGTTCTTACTACAGAGGACAGATTCTGGCCTTGCCATCTGATCCTTCTGTTGTCTTCATTAAAAACCAGGGGGAAGAACACCTTCCAGGGTTTCTGCACCCGGGGGGCTCCCTGAAGCAGGCCCTGGGTCAAGCCCACCTCCCCCACTATCTTGCTTTCTCAGCTTTCACGGGAACTAATCAGCCCTTCCCTTGAAGCAGGGCGGCAGGGAGCTGGGCTCAAATCCTAACTCTACCACACAAGCTCTGCAATCTTGAGGAGGTTAATTGACCTCTCTGAACTGCAGTTTTCATGTGTGAGAAAAAGATGACCATTCATAACTCACAGGAACAGTATGAGGATTAAATGAAAACAGCATGTCGCAAAGGTCCTGGCAAAGGGTAAACTCTCAATAAACAGTAACTACTTGAACCATCACCAAAGCCCACATCTCTTCCTAAATCCTTTATTCATTCAATTCCTTTATACACAAGCACCTCTGACAAACATTTCTGAGTTGTGTGCTTTTGCTCTGTGTATACACATACCAACAGGACATGGAAAGACAGCCAGTGTGGGTATCTGTTATCAGGCCTGTGCTTGCCCCCCCACTTTGCGGAAGCGGTCTGTGGAAGATGTAGCCGCACCCAGGGCAGGACCCATCCAGAGAGACATCCATCGCAGTCAGCCCCAGGGGATCCGCGGAAGCAAGCTATCTCTTCTTCCATGTTCTTTACCCTTTCTCTCTAAACAGCAGGTACATGGTTTCTGTTCATATGGGAATAAATGGGATGCAGAAAGTTTTTCTTCCATTTACTGCTTCCTTCCCATCCTGCGGCTATCTATGCACTGGCTGCCTGGCTCTCTGCGTCTCTCCGTATTCTGCTATCTTGAGACGCTGTCTGTAACAAAGAGAAGTTAAATCAAGTCCACATTCAAAAGCCACACTGAAGAGTAAACCAAACTCAGACAAAAGACTGTGCCTCTTCTGATGAAGGAGGATGGCCAGCGCCATCAGCTAAGGTAAGACTTGAATGATGCCTTTGTATAGAGTGCATTTTCTGGCTTGCCCTCCCACCCCTGCTCCATGCCTCTTAGGTTGGCTTTTTTCATGTATTCATAGGAATAAATGGATTGTTTGATCTTTCTGGATTTCCCCTTCAGTGACTAACCAAGACAAGAAAAAATATAAACACATGATTTCCAAGCCCTCAAACCACTGGTTGCATCTGCAAAGAATGATAAGAAATGAAGACTCTGTTCTTTGGCCAGCATTTATCACACCCTATATACCTAGCTAACAAGCTCGCTATCCTCAGATTTCATGGACTAGAGCAGGGCTTCTCAACCTCAGCACCACTGACATTTGCAGAGGGATAATTCCTTGTTGCAGAGTGCTGTCCTGGGCATTGTAGGATTTTGGTAATATCTATAGCCTCTACTCACTGATGCCAGGAGCACTCCCCACCAGAGCTGTGCCAACCAAAACCATTCCCAAACATTGCCAAACGTCCCCTGAGCAACAAAAATCCCCCCTGGCTGAGAAGCACAGGACCAGAGAGACATGTAAATGAATACCTATAATGAAATGAGAAGGTGGCGAAAGGCAGGAGGAATGTGTCAAGCACTACAGAAAGAAAAACTCCTTCCATCTGCAAAAATGAGGAAAACAGAGGAGAGGACAACTGAACCTGAATTAGAGCTTTTGTGTCAGAAATAAACCCCTATTCTGAACTCAAATTGGCCTTCTTTTTTTTTTTCCCTAAGATTTATTTATTTATTTGAGAGAGAGAGCAAGAGATCATGCAAGTATGGAGAGGGGTCGAAGGAGAAAATCTCCGGCAGACTCCCACTCAGGGCTGGATCCCAGGACCCATGACCTGAGCTGATGTCAAGAGTTGGATGCCTAAACAACTGAGCCACCCAGGAGCCCCTCAAA
The DNA here is from genome assembly GCF_963455335.1 of Martes martes. Taxonomy (NCBI): domain Eukaryota; kingdom Metazoa; phylum Chordata; class Mammalia; order Carnivora; family Mustelidae; genus Martes; species Martes martes. The sequence continues at coordinate 57,816,964 of NC_137900.1, forward strand.
TTAGCCTTCTTCTTCTTCTTCTTTTTTTTTTTTTTAAGAGTTTATTTATTTATTTATTTATTTATTTGACAGAGAGAGAGAGAGAGAGAGAGAGAGACAGGGAATACAAGCAGGGGGAGTGGGAAAGGAAGCAGGCTTCCCTCTGAGCAGAGAGCCAGATGCGGAGCTTGACCCCAGGATCCAGTGATCATGACCTGAGCTGAAGGCAGCCGCTTAACACCTGAGCCACCCAGACACCCTTCAAATTAGTCTTCTGACACAACAATCCTTTGGTGTAGGTTCTCTCATTTGATCCTCCGAATTTAATGAGCACAAAAACTGTTTCTCTATACAAGTATTTCCCAGCTCAGATGATATAGTCAGAATTCGCTGCTTTGGACTCTGATCTTGAAGGAAAGAAGAATGGGGGAAAAAATCACGGGCTGAGCCTCAGCCACTACCCCTGAAGAGGACAAGGCAGGGCAAAGGTCCTGGGAGAAAACCTGAGGAAGCAAGATGGTATCATCTACCACTAAGCATAAGCATCCACATTTATATTAAAAACAAAAGTCTGGACAAGAACTTGAATAGTCTGATATATTTTTCTGCTATGAAATGAAACAAAAGTGAGCTATAGATACGGAGTTTTTTGAAATGTCCTGAGTTAATGCTATTGAATTCAACACTTACTCAGAAACCCTATGCTTGTGACCAGTGCTATTTACAGTGATGCTCCCTTTGCTCTCCTTCCAAGTTTAAACTGTTTGCTCCTCTTCAGGTTAAGAGAAGTTCCAGAAGAAACAGCAGGTGCTCAAGACACTCACTGACAGAGGCCATTCATAGCAGGCAGCCACACAATGGCATCACCCCATGTGTGCAAAGTTGTGTGGTGCACAAGAACCCCTTCAACTGACTTTTAAGGCCAATAAATGCACAAAGTAAAAATGAAGGGCCTGGAGGGAGGCACTTCTAGATTGATGGAATAAAAACCTCCAAAGATCCACTCCTCCATAAAAGCAAGGAGAACCCTGGCAGAAAACACATGTCAAAACACACTTTTTCAGAACTCTACAAATTAAAGGCTTGCAATGATCCAAGAAGTATTTATTCAAGTGGTGAATCTGGGTAAAAAGGATGAGCTTCATGGTATTTGAACTTGTCCTATTACCATCCAGTTTTGAATCAAAAAGTTTGCACCATTATCTGTTGAACAAATGGATCCACTTTGCTCTGGTTGGTTAAACATCAATTGTTTTACCATATGGCTGGAAATCGGCATTAACAGCAAAGAAACAATTTCACTATCCATAAACCCAGCTTTGGCAGTTAAGTTTTTTACCAGTAAGTGAATTGACATGGTAATTTTTCTTATGGCCTGTGGAGTTCACATAGGTCCTAAGAGATGACTTTAATAAGGAGAGAATCTGAGAGTTTAAGGAGAACACCACACACCCTGAGTCCTTTTGAGTTCTTGATATGCGATCATCACTAGTTTCTCTAGAAAATGTGTGCATGGGCTTTTGGCTGGGCCTCTGCTATCAAGCTTAGAATTATGAAATAAAAGTTGCAGGGGAAACAACAAATAACCTTTCACTATAACTACTATTCCTGCTGGGATGTAACCCCCTACGCCAGAATGAAAAAGGAAAAGTTAAATTGCCTACAACTGTTAGTGAGTGTTTCAGGACTTCACGCCTTTTTTTTTTTTCCAATTCTTTTTTGCCAAGAGTATAAGACCATCTCACATTATCAGTGACTATATTGTTGCCATGGTTTTCTAGCTTTCACTACTTCTGTAAATAAACAACCCATTAGATTTACGTCATTGCTAATTTGTCTCTTTGTAAAACACAGATAGATGATTTGTAGCCTGGATATGAGCACTAGTTATCCTAAGTCTCGCTTAGCGAAAAGTTGACACCAGCATGTTTTAACAAAACATATAATGATCTGACTTCTATTTAGGAGGTCTGTCATGAAAAGGTAAGTATTGTTTCTAATTAGTGTATCAACTTTGCTTGCTTCTAGCCTTACCAAAGAGAGCTTATTTTGTTAACCTTTTCTACATGTTCCATATTATCTTATGTCCAGGCCCCTTTTTTCATAGACAATGTAAAAATTAAAATTAGCCTACCTTAAGATGTCAGAGGAGTAGGGGGACCCTAAGTTTGTCTCATCCTTCAAACACAACTAGATAGTTACCAAATCACTCTGAACACCCAAGAAACAAAACAGAGGTCTCAGAGAACAAAACCTGCAAGTGTACAAGTAGAAAAGCAACCCCCTTTGGAAAGTAAGAGGTGCCTAGAATAGACATGGAAGAGATGTAGCTGTAGATACGGTGGCAGGGAAGGAGGCTGCTTAGAGAGGCTACCACAAAGCATTACAAGCAGCAGAAGTAAAATCTGAACTTTCAGAAGTCGGCTGCAGTGGGGGATGTGCCTGGCTTAAAGGTGTTCAGGAAGTGAAGCAGAGCAGAATCCCAGGAGTGACAGCGTTGTCTGCAGATCCCCTGGGTTGCAAGAACAGGGGGCACCAACATGCTACACTGTTCCCAGGCACAGGAGTGGGGAAGCCCACAGGGAGCAGCGGGTCTTGGTGCCGGCTTTCTGTTTTATTTTGCCATAAACTGCGAACCACTACACGGTCCTGTAAGTGCATTCCTGGGACAGACCTACATACAGCAAAAAAAGTGCACCCTCCCCTGGAGGGACATCGCGAGTCCTACTGTAGGAGTCCCTAAAATTTGGAGTTTTGAAACTCAGTCACTGTGCCTCGGACACAGGCAGGGTGAACACAGGGTTCAGACAGGAACTGTGGACACAAGGGGGGTGAATGACTGCTCTTCTATGAGGTGTCATGAAGAGTGGGGGGCACAAACTTTCAGCTCCAGAGCTAGAGAGCAGGGTGCCGTCATACTGATCCCGCTCATCAGTGCTGAAGGCCTTCGGGGTGCAAAAAACAGCGCCACCCAGTGGAGACCAGAGCAGCTTACACCAAACCCCATCCCCTGGACCCCTGGAGGCATATTTCCATTGAAAAAAGTGGGCCTGAGAATCAGCACAACAGGGACCCTCCCCAAGAAGACGAGCACAATCAACTCAGTCCCACAAAGTATATTGATCACAGAGTGCTGCAAAACTTCAGCTCTATAGGAAATAGGATCTAGCTTCCTTCTTACTTTTATTTTCCATTTTCTATTATTTTTTCATTTATTTATTTAATTCTTGCTTTAAATTTTTTATTATTAATTTTTAAATTTTTATTTTTATACATTCTTGTTATATATATGTGTATATATATGTGTGTGTGTATATATATATATATATATATACATATAGTATTTTGGGGTCTAGATTCTTTTAACAAGCAGATGAAAGGATCTAGTTCTCCCCTCTTTGGTTTTTATCTTTGTTTTTGTTTTTGTTTTTTTCTTTCTTTCTCCTTTTCTTTTCTGGACAAATGACAAGTTGGAGAATTTCACCCCAGAAGAAAGAATGGGAAGTAGAACTCACGAACAGGGATTTAATCAATACAGATATAAGTAAGATGTCTGAACTAGAATTTAAAACAACGATTATAAGGATACTATCTGGGCTTGGAAAAAGCAGAGAAGGCACCAGAAAATCCCTTACTGCAGAGATACAAGAACTAAAATCTAATCAGGCTAAAATTAAAAATGCTATAATCAATATGCAAACACAAATAGAGGCCAAAAAAGGGGCATGGGTGAAGTAGAGGTGAGAATCAGTGATATAGAAGATAAAATCCTAGAAAATAATGAACCTGAAAAGAAGAGGGAAAGAAAGATAATGGATCATGAAGGTAGATTTAGGTATAACTCAGCAACTTATTAAGACATAGTAACATTCATATCCAAGGAATCCCAGAAGATAAAGAGAGAAAAAAGGGGGCAGAAGGTTTATTCAAACAAACTATAGCTTAAAACTTCCCTAATCTGGAGCAGGACACAGACATCAAAATCCAAGAAGCACAGAAAACTCCCATTAAATTCAACAAAAGGCAACCACCGCCAAAGCATACCATAGTCAAATTCACAAAATACACACACAAGGAAAGAATCCTGAAAGCAGCAAAGGAAAAAAAAATCCTTAACCTACAAGAGAAGAGAGATCAGGTTCACTGTGAATCTTGGCAAGGCAGAAGAAAGTGACAAGATATACTGAACATACTGTATTGTATACTAATACAAAATGAAACGAAGAGCTGGTTCCTCAAAAGAATTAATAAAATTGATAAATTTCTAGCCAGATTTATCAGAAAAGAGAAAAGACCCAAATAAATAAAATCACAAATGAAAGAGGAGAGATCAAAGCCAACACCACAGAAATACAATTATAAGAGAATATTATGAAAGCCTACATGCCAACAAACCAGGCAACTTGGAAGAAATGGACAAATTCCTAGAAACATACAAACTACCAAAACTGAAACAGGAAGAAACAGAAAATTTGAACAGACCCATAACCAGCAAAGAAATTGAATCAATAATCAAAAATCTTCAAACAATCAAAAGTCCTGGGCTGGATGGCTTCCCAGGGGAATTCTACCAGATATTTAAAGAAGAGTTAATATCTATTCTTCTCAAACTGTTCCAAAAAATTGAAATGGAAGGAAAACTTCCAAATTCATTCTATGAAGCCAGCATTACTGATTGCAAAACCAAAACCCCACTAAAAAGGATAATTACAGGTCAATATCCTTGATGAACATAGATGCAAAAATTCTCAATAAATTACCAGCAAATCAAATTCAACAGTACATTAAAAGAATTATTCACCACAATCAAATGGGATTTATTCCTGGGCCACAGGGGTGGTTCAATATTTGCAAATCAATTGTGATATACTACATTAATAAAAGAAAGGATAAAAACTATATGATCCTGTCAATAAAAACAGAAAAAGCATTTGAAGAAATACACCATCCTTTCTTGATAAAAGTGCTCAATAAAGTAGGAATAGATGGAACATACCTCAATATCATAAAGGCCATATACAAAAGACCCTCAGCTAATATTATCCTCAACAGGGAAAAACTGAGAGGCTTTCCCCTATAGTCAGGAACAAGACAAGGATGTCCACTCTCACCATTACTACTTAACATAGTACTGGAAGTCTTAGCTTCAGCAATCAAACAACAAAAAGAAATAAAAGGCATCAAAATCAGCAAGAAAGAAGTCAAACTTTCACTAGTTGTGGGATGACATGATACTGTATGTAGAAAACCCAAGACTCCACCATGAAATTGCTAAACTAATACATAAATTCAGCAAAGTTGCAGGATATAAAATCAATGTGTAGAAATTTTTTGCATTTCTACACACCAATAACAAAAGAGTAAAAAAAAAAAAAAAGAAAAGAAAATACAGATATGGACCCACAACTACAAGGCCAACTAATCTTCAATAAAGCAGGAAAGAATATCTATGGAAAAAAAGATACTCTTTTCAACAAATGGTGTTGGGAAAACTGGACAGCCACATGCAGAAGAATGAAACTGGACCACTATCTTATACCATACACAAAAATAAACTGAAAATGGATTGAAGACCTAAATGTGACACAGGAAACTATTAAAATCCTAGAGAACATAGGCAGCAACCTCTTGAGCTGGGCCATAGCAACTTCTTACTAGACACATCTCTGGAAGCAAGGGAAACAAAAGCAAAAATGAACTATTGGGACCTCATCAAGATAAAAAGTTTCTGCACAACAAAGGAAATGATCAACAAAACAAAAAGGCAGCCTACGGAATGGGAGAAGATATTTGCAAATGACTTATCAGATAAAAGGTTAGTATCTAAAATCTATAAAGAACTCATCAAACTCAACTACCCAAAAAGCAAATAATCTAGTTAAGAAATGGGCAGAAGATATGAACAGACATTTTCCCAGAGAAGACATCCAGATGGCTAACAGATACATGAAAAGATGTTCAACATCACTCATCATCAGGGAAATACAAATCAAAACCACAATGACATACCACCTCACATCTGTCAGAATGGCTAAAATTAACAACACAAGAAACAATAGGTATTGGTGAGGATATAAAGACAGGAGAACCCTCTTGCACTGGTGGTGAGAATGCAAGCTGCTGTAGCCACTCTGGAAAACAGTATGGAGGTTCCTCAACAGTTGAAAATAGAACCATCCTATGACCCAGCAATTGCACTACTAGAGATTTACCCAAAGGATACAAAAATTTGTATTTTGTAAGCTGATATTTATAGCAGCATTATCAACAATAGCCAAACTATAAAGGGAGCCCAAATGTCCATCGACTGATGAATTGATAAAAAAGATGTGGTATACACACACACACACACACACACACACACACACAGGAGTACTACTCAACCATCAAAAAGAATGAAACCCTACCATTTGCAAAGATGTGGATGGAGCAAGAGTGTATTATGCTAAGTGAAATAAGTCAATCAGAGAAAGACAAATACCATATGGTTTCACTCATATGTGGAATTTAAGAAACAAGATGAGGGACGCCTGGGTGGCTCAGTTGGTTAAGCTGCTGCCTTCGGCTCAGGTCATGATCCCAGGGTCCTGGGATCGAGTCCCACATCGGGCTCCTTGCTCAGCAGGGAGCCTGCTTCTCTCGCTGCCTCTGCCTGCCACTCTGCCTGCTTGTGTGTACTCTCTCTCTGACAAATAAATAAATAAAATCTTTAAAAAAATAAAAATAAATTAAAAAAAGAAACGAGATGAACATATGGAAGGCAGGGAAAGAGAGAAGAAAACAAACCATAAGAGACTCTTAACAACATCGAACAAACTTGACAGGAGACAGAGGGAGGTGGGTGGGGACAGGCTAGATGGGTGATAGGTATTAAAGAGGGCACTTGTAATGAGCACCGGGTGTTGCATGTAAGTGATGAATCACTGAAAATTCTACTTTGAAACCAATATTGCACTGTATGTTAACTTACTAGAATTTAAATAAAAATTAAAAAAAAAAAAAGAAGCTCTTATGTCAGGAAGGAAGGGCTATGACCAAATAAAATATAAGATGTTCTTATCATCTCTATCACTCAAGAAATTACAAGATTTAGGAGCTCTGTGTCAGGAACTGGGGACAAAGATCTGATTTATTATTTTTATTCTTTCATAGTATCACAGAGGCACATTGATTCCTTTAAGCCACAGAGATAATCAGTCTAGAATCTGGTAGGTGTGTCTCTCCCTAATGACCTCAGCCCCACGCTGTCCAGGACCTCAGCTCAGCATGAAGAATATGGTTTCCTACCCACTTTGCAAGAAAGCAAGTTGGGCAAAAGTTTATCATCTCCCAAGAGGCCGGGTCTCATTTCCTGACAAAATTATCTTAGAAGCTCCTCCATCAAGGCCGTATTCCCTTTCGGTGTCGTGAAGAACTTCTGCCCAAAACCTTGATGTTGGGACTTCCCATACGTCCGCCCCATCACACCCACACATTTCCAGCTCAGGTGCACCCTTGACATGTCATCCTTGTTAGTAACTTTAGGCCCTAAGCCCTGTCTTATTCATCCTTGTACTGTCAGCACATACCGCAGTGCCTGGGGCACAGGAAGCTCTCAATTGTGTTGAAATAAATGGAACTAAAGTTATTTGTGAAGTGAGCTATGTATGTACGAGCCTGCAATCATAACAACTTGAATGCAGAGTGAGATATTTGAGGGAATAATAGGTCCGTATGCCCATCCCAGGCTAAGCCCAGTCAGTCTGACAAAAAGAAGAATAACAGTTTTGAGCGGAGTGGCCAAGAATCGGAACTTTGAGGGAGCTCAGATACACCTAGGCCACTGGCCAGTCCAGATAGAGTTCAAGAGTCAACATCATACTTTAAGATTATTTGCCTTCCCTATTGGCATTGAGATGCAGCCCTGATTTCCACTGTCCTCAGAATTCATTTATTCTTTGATTCACGATTCAGCAAGCCCGTGTGCAAAAGCCCCATCTGAGAGATACAGGGATAACTAAGGTCTTCCAGGGCCTGCAATAGATCCTTTGGAGATGCACAGGGACAGCCATAATACAAAACTATAAGGCACCTGGGTGGCTCAGTCAGTTAAGCATCTGCCTTCAGCTCAGGTCATGATCCCAGGGTCCTGGGATCGAGCCCCACATGTGGTCTTCCTTCTCATTGGGGGTCTGCTTCTCCTTCTCCCTCTGCCCCTTCCCCTGCTCCTTCTCTCTCGCTCTCGCTCTCGCTCACTTTTTCTCTCTCAAATAAATAAATAAATCTTTAAAAAAACAAATACAAAACTGAATGGGCAGGGGTCATAAGTGAGAGATAAATGAAGTACCCCTTGATGAGAGATCTGTTAATAACTACCTTCCAACTTCATTTTTATGAGAGAAGCTCCTTCTCACTCAACAACTTTCTAAACACACACGCACAGAAGAAAGTCGGCTGCTCGGACTGGTCCCTCTGCTCAGAACACTGGTCCCTCCCCAGTTAACTCTACTCATCATCAGGTCTCAACTTAGAAGCCAGCTCCTCCATATCGTCTTCCATCCTCCCAAAGTCTCTGCTACACGCTCCAAGAAGGCACGGAGGATTTTCCTTATCAGACACTTACTACACTCTCTCTTAATTATTTGCTTAATTCTCTGTCCCTATAATTAGATTAAACTCCCTGGAAGTCCATCTGCACCCTGAATCTCTGCTCAGGAGGTGGGGTACAATAGGCATGCAGTGAATGTTTTCGATGGGATTTATCAATCGGTCAACACAGAGCACACTTAAAGAACCTCAGCAAAAATCCAAGTGGGAATAACATTAAGTAGCCAAACTGTTCATCAATTTAATTGGACATGAAAATGGATTTGTGCAAATTTTTAACACCAAATACAGAATTCAAGGCTACAGGCCTTGCCCTTCATGTGTGGAAAGGGGTTCACTTGTGCTCATAAGTCCCAGACAATTTGAAACCCAAAATTATCCAACATTTTTTTATCCATAGCTACCACGAGTTTCCCCACCACCACAATACTTTTTAATAGAACCACTAGTAAATCAGCCGGAGCAACCATGCCCTGACTTGCCTCTCCGCCCTCCTCTGCCTCCTGCCTTCTGCGAGGCTTGAGAGAGAGACAAGGCAATAGCCAAAGGAAGAATGAGGAATAAAGACTGAATAATCCGGGTGCTTCCGCTCTTAGCTGTCACGTACAGTCGGTTCTTCACAAAGGATCAGAGTTCCGCCCAGGGTCTGAACAACCTGGGGTGCCGGTATTCAAGGCTCTGTATCCCCAGTCGTGGGCCCTCTGCTCAGGGAGCTTCCCCATAAAGGCGGCCTATCCCACTAAGAACCAGGCTGCCGGAGGAGGCAGGCTCCCACATCCATCAGCATCACTAAGTGTCATACACACCTGGATGGCCGCTGAAAGTGACCCTGAGCCACCAAATTACCACTGGGATGCAAAAAAAAAACACCTGTGCTGCACTTTTCAGTGGAAATGCGCCCGTTTGATCTGTATCAGGGCACAGTGCTTTTTCTACAAGCCTGTCACAGCATGTGATGCCTCTATTACATACACAGCCTCTGGCAACATGGACAAGGCTGAATCCCTGCCCAAAATCAAAACGTGCCAAAGCAGATCAAAATATGAAGCAGTGCTTAAGTTGATGTGGAGTGCAATTCACAGGCACTGACATCTAACTCCTAACTCTTTCTTTGCTTCTCTCCTTCGTTTCCGATTGGGCTGTGGCTCCCACACCAGTGCCCTCCTCCTTTCTGCTCCTCAAACCCATCATCACCACCAAAAATCACCCAGATTCCACACCATCATACAATGCTATTCACTGGATTCTAGCAGAAAGGCAATGGAAACACAACATGACATCTTCAATTTCCAAACAGAGCCCAGGGAAAACATTGCTCCACTGACAAATGCCTGCATTCGGGCACTCCCAGCTGCCCCCAGGTGGTTTGGATGCACACGCAGCTGGAGAGTGGCACTTTCCAGTCTAGAGCAGCTGTTCCTCTGAACCACCCTCAAAAGGTTGCCTCAGCTACAAGCCAACTTTTTGTGGCAATGCCCACCGATTTTTAATAAAGCATGTGCAAAGAAACAGCCCTCCGAAAAACTAGCCTTCCTACTGCAGATCTTGGGAAGCCATACCTGATCCAAGCCTGCCCGCAATTCTGGCTCCTTAACCAGCACCTCCATAAGCAAATAAGGTCTTTCTTTAGGAACCTCAGGTGGCTTGGCTAAAGCACAGGTGAGAAAACTTCCAGCTCTTACCAGAATGCAAACATGCTTCTCTCTCGGAGCTGGGAGGCACCAGTGGGGTGGCCATAAAGTTCCCAACTAAAATGAACGCACATTTGACGAAGAGTGAAAACAAGGACGGATGTAACAACTTCTTGGATCTGTATTTGAGGATGCAGAAGAAAAAGGACTGATAATGAACTTTGTTGGGATTGATTCTTACAGCTGTTTAAAGAATCTGGTTTGGGGGCACCCGGGTGACGCAGTTAGTTAACTTGATTTCGGCTCAGGTCATGATCTCAGGGTCATGGGATCAAGCTCTGCATCAGGCTCCACAGTCTGCTTGAGTTTCTCTCCCTCTGCCCCTCCCCCTGCTCAGGCTCCCACATGCTCCCTCTCTCTCTCTCTCAAAATTTTTTTTAAAAAAGAATAATGTGTTTTTTACTACAAAAGGAACTAATGTTCACAGTAGAAATACAGACAAGCATGGGAAGAAAAATAAAATGAGCGATAATCCACTTTCTAAAAGTAATCACTATTAAGATTTTAATTCCTTCTTTCCAGGCATGCATGTACGTGTGCGTGTATGTGTGCGTATTTTGGTTGTGAGTACCATTTAGTAACTGGTGTTTTTGCTTAATAAAAATTACCGTGTTAATATTTTTGTACCTTTTTTAAAGGCCACGCATATGGGTACTAAAAAGAGCTAACATTTATTGAGCCAGGAACATTGTATTATCTCATTAAAAGACAAATTGAGGCATATTAAAAATTCGGGGCGGGGGGCGCAAAGAATTGATTCAAATTGTGCGGTACCAAATTGAAAGTGGTTAGGAGCGCTCTACCAACAGGAGCCAAGGGCAAGACTTACCCGTGTGGAGAAAATGCAGAGGAACAGCAAGGGAATTACTGATTGGCTATAACTTGAGGCCTAGCTGGCCATTTGTGACTGCTGTCCTTACCGCTCTGATTTCATTACTGAGGCATCTACAGGTCGATTCCAGTTTGCTTAGAGAGGCATAAGAACCACCTCAGTCTAACGGTCTCCTTGTTTAATTCACTTAACATTCTTAATCTATGCAAGAACTCTGAGTTGGGTACTATTATGTTTTGCCATTTTTTTAATGAGGATACAGAGATGTAGAAAGAAGATAAGCTGTGTCTCTGGTCTGCTCCTTCTTTCCTTCTCCTCTTCCTCATAAACCATCTTCAAACCAAGAAACAGAAGACAGCCTCCGGGGCATTCTCAGAGGCTCCACAGAATCAGCCAGACGAGGCCCTGTGGAAACAGGTCACCGCGCAGATGTTCCAGAATCATCTCTGCCAGGGCAGAGCAGTCACTTGGGCAACTCAGACCTCAGACTTCCCAGGATGGCCTCCCCATGCTTTTCTGCCCTGCTTCCCCCCCAGTGTCAGCCCGACTTCAGTTTGACCCACCCAGGGGAGACATCCAGCAGCATTTTCTGTGCGGTGTTCTTTCTGGCCCTGTAGCTCTTGTTTTGAGTGATTTTCTCTCCTGTTTGGATTTATTTTTCTCCATTTCTCTTCTCCTTCACTCTCTTTTAAGACATTTGTTCTCCTTTCTCCTTGTGTTCCCTTTGTTCACTGCAAGTCTTCCTAGCTCATTCCAGTCCCCTCCAGCAAATTAACGGCTTCTCAGCTTCGTTTTCTGCAGATCTCACTCTGGTATAAAAGGTCCCCTTCCTTTCTCCCTTGGTCTAGCATGCTCCTTCAAGACTGCTTCCGCCATCCCAAGAAGCCAAGGGCACCCAGGTGGACAGATCCCTGCTCCGGATAATAAAGAAACAGTGGGAAAGGACCCCATGGGGAAGAAGCTGCTAACTGCGGGCCATGCACACACTCCCCCAACCAAGTGGAAGCTGTTTCCCTTACTTTCCATTCGCCTGCATTCTTCCTCAGTGATTTCCAGCTCTCCGTTTGTTCTGAAAGAACCAAAACCGATGTGATGTTGTTATGCTAAAGGGTCTTTCCTAGAGCCTCTCAGTCAGCATTTTGCTTCACAACAGGTTATACCCCACAAATGCAAATATAAGTAATGTGTGCAGAAAGATTACAATGCACCCTACAGGTACCATCTGGAGTCAGTTCTGCTTCTCTTTGTACGGAAGGCCAAGGTATTCCTCACACATTTCACTGCAGCTCAACCTGCTACCTAGAAACCAGGCTGCCTGATTTCACTTGTCCGCCAGAACTCAGACTGAGGAGTCAGGGCCTTGCAACCGTTTGCGGGGAGGGGGAGGGCAGTCTAGATGCAACTCATGCCGCTTTCTGGGCTGAATCTCCAGCAAGGCATGAGGGAGCACTTGTTTTACACTTCGATTAAATTCCCTGACCACTCCAGGGTCTCCAACTCCTCCCGGTCTCCACTCTGTGCCCTATCCACCCACCCAATTTGCAGATGCACATACTCGCACATATGAAAAATCTACCCCCAAGATTCCAAGAACCTTCAAAATGTACTCACTGAGAGAAACCAAGAGCTGAGTATAACAGGTCTCTTTTGTTGTTGTTTTTTATTTTTACCATAATAGAAAATGGAGAAGAGAATTAAAGACAAGTAGAGCTTATAAAGAGGACCAAGCGCTATGTATCTGCTAAGACCTGACCACTGAAAATCTCCTAAGAGGCCTGGACAGCCCCCGGGGGGCTGGTCCTACATTGCTGTTCCAGACTCCTGAGTTGTTGGCAGCATCACCTAAAAATAATGAAGGATCCAAGAATACAGATGTGTGCTGCCCACTCGGTTTGCTTTCTAGAAGTATATCCAATCCCGACCCATCCTCAAATGGCAACTTTGGGGAGTTATTTCATAGACATAGCGTTGCAGTGAACAGTAAAGAGGCTCCCATCTGAATAGCGTAAGATCAAAATCGAGTTGCTGCTTCCCCTCAATACATAGTCTCCAACTGGAGGCAAAAGGCCAGTGGCCCAGCTCTGCTTTGGGTTGAGCTAGGAAAGAATCTGCAAGATCTTCTCAAGGATGACAGAAACATACAGAATATGTCAGGATACAAATATCTCACTTAAGACTGAGTGCAGAGGATTAAGACAAAGTCTACAGAGAAATCAGAAGAATCATTGATTTGGGATGCTCTCAAGCAGGTGGGAGTGAGAGGCAAGGCTTTAAATAGCTCTTGCCAGCTATAAAAATAAGTGAACTGTAAATTCTTCTGACTGTAGGTTTCCTAAAACAGCAGAAATAGAAGTATTCCTAAAATCCTAATACAGGGAAAGTCACTCAAATAAATACTTCTTAAGGGAATTGATGCATTAAGAGGAAGCATTCACAGACTAAAAGCCACGGAACACACAGAGGTTGCATCCTGGCAGGACACTTGTTAAAAAGGATCCATTTGCGGCTTCAATATTCAGGGTCAGTAATTTCTCAGAAAAAGGTTAATGGAAACAAAACAGAATTCAGGGCACATCCTTCCAATCAGTGTGCGGAAGTATAAGCAAAATACACCTTTAGCACTCCCTCCAGCTATAGAAAACAAAATGATTACAACGTTCTGTTCAGTAGAATTTGCAACCATCACAATGGAGAGAAGAGGGAGGCCAGATTCAAGGGAACATTTGTGTGTATGATGGGGCAGGTGGACTGAATGACCCTGGTCACCGCCAGAGACGCTGCGGTAAGGTCGGGTTTGAAGGCAGAGCATATGAATGTGAATAAACCAAATGACGACTGGATATGGAGCTGGAGAAACTTTCTCAAATCAGCTTCCAGCCCCAGAAGCTACTCTGAAAAATTTATAAATGTGTCACAGACTAACAGATTGGGGAAAGTTGCGGAGAAGGAAGCCATGACACCTAATCGCTGCGTGGTCTCTTCCTTTCCTCCTGGGAAAAAAAAAGGGGGGGGGGACCTGATTTGGGCAGCAGTATTCTAGAAAGGTTAGGACAGTGGGAGTCTGGGTTGGCTTTCACAGTACAGAGAAACAGTGTCCTCTGGAAAATCAGCAACGGTGAAGGTACCAAGAGAGCAAGAGAAGGATGAAGCTAGAGACGATGTGAAGACAGAGTCTGTAACACCAACAGGATAGAGAAACCCTGGGCATGGAGGTTTGGAAAAGGATGAATAAGCAAATATGAGGTTGGAGGGAACCCTTCCAGAAGGTAACCCAGGTCAAAGGACTTTTTAAAAAGACAGCACTTCATTGAAGAGGCCACACAGATAGTGATACAAGTCAGCCACACAAAGTCATTTGTGTCCCTTGGTGGAGGGCAGTGCATGGTCCAGACTGCCAGAGGATGACTTTCAGCCAGGCCTCACCGGCTGCCAGGCTCAGTGCTCTGTGTGCATCATGCTGTGAGGTCTGCATGCCCACCCTCCAGCCTCATCAAACCCTTTCGGTAGAGAAATAACATTTATGGACAATGGATGGATTCTGAATTGTATCCTTCTGTCCAACTAGCAATCCCAAAGCTATAATGTATTCCTTGTAAGGACTCTTTGGGGGTACATGGTGCTCACCCACCCCCTTCCCCCTCAAATTCCTTTAATTAAATAGCACTATGGTAAGACCCATCTTACAGCTGATGCTGTAAGAAGTAGTCATGTAAAAAGTATCATTGGCTTAATGTAAGGGTATTATCTACTGCATTTCACAGCGTCCTATTTACGAGACCCTAAGAGACATACTTCTGACCTTAGAATTAAGGAGTATTATAGCTCTCCTAGCACACGGCATGTTCTTACATTATAGACACTGAATCATTCAACTGATCCTGTCTGCCTACTTGCAAGGGCTGCTAGGAAGCTCTAGGCCAGACTTGTGGCCGAACTCAAGGCAGCTGTTTCTCTAACTTCATTCCATTCTTTCTTGCTCCATTTTTTAAACATAGTTATGCTTCTCATTTTTATCCCATAAAATTATGTGCATTTCTAAAAATCCTGTTTGTACAAGATCAGTTACAAACACATACATACATACATACATTTATATGTACAGATCTAAGAGTGTTACGGCCAAATTGCAAAAACAGTGCAGGCACTCAGAGTTTCATGTACATATAATTGAAATTAGGAAAAATCTTGTCCCCTGTTAAAATTATTTCTTATTAAAATTTATGAGTAACCCAGTTTTCCTGCTTCACATTTTTATTGAGAAAATCCATTTTCAAGTTGCCAGAAACCTGAATTTCTTTAGCCATCAGAGGGGAACCAAGCCTTCTGATTTATATGGAACAACTTCTCCATCTATTGGCATCATTTAATATTGCAAATAATATCTTGAAATCAAATGTTCCCTTATTACTTTATGCAGATTTTGTTTCCTTCATTAAGTCTCTCAAAAAGTTTCCACTGTCAATAATTAAATACATCTCCCCTGCATTAAGCTCTTTGTCTCCTGGAGTTAATAAACCTATAGAAATTAAATTCAAGGCATTAATACTGGGCTGAGAGGTTTCCTGGATCATAATCTTCACCTCCTAAAGGAAGTCAAGCCAAATTTTCTAAAATAATATATAAAGGAATGAAGAAGTATTATACATAGACTTAACCTAAACCAATTTAGGTATAATAATCATTTTAAAGTCATGTTTAAGGACTGAGTGAAATACTGGACATGCCAACATTTTAATCCTCTTGAAACAGCTTATAAGTGACAAAACATATGGGCATCCAAAAGGACCAGTTTTAAAAGTATGTATATCCTAGACTAACACTGAACTGAGACAGAACCAGTCTCACCATTTCCCACCTACCAACACATCTCTACCTTTGAGTAAGTCATTCCTTCACCTGACAAGGCCATCCCACTTTCTCATAAACAAAATATATTACCCTTGAAATTTTTCTAAGCATAAAATATTCCTAAAATCTCTGTGATGTTGCAGAATGCCTGGGTGACTCAGTTGGTTAAGCGTCTGCCTTCAGCTCAGGTCATGATTCAAATCCCATTGTCAGATTCCCTCCCTAGCAGGGAGTTTGCTTCTCCCTCCCCTGCTCATGCTCTCTCCCTCTCATAAATAAATAAATAAATGTCTTTTAAAAAAAACCTCTGTGATGTTGTAATCTCTATATGACTCTGTATATCTGCAGTGAATTTATTTCTATGTACATCCATTATATTATTATCCTACAGATCAGAATTTAAAACCCAACTTTTCCACTTATACAAAATGTGTGGCCTTGAGCAACTTATTTTTACCTCCATAAACTTCTTTCCTCACATACACATGAAAATAATACTAATTACCTTAGAGGACTATTGTAAATAGTAAATGAGTTAATTGTTTAAAAAATATCTGGCATTTAGTAAACACACAATAAAAAATGGTAGGTTTTAGTAGTAGCTATAGTTGCTGTTGGGAGAAGAAAACACTTTTTTCCTTAAGTCCCTTGACCGTTCAATCCTTCTCCAACTGAATCTCTGGCCTGAAGAAACAATTTTAAGAGGACTTATAGGCAAGGAGGTTCACAAACAGCAAGAAATAGAGGCTTTAATGAAAATTATGAAGGAAAGAGGAAGCAAATGGAAGCAGAATCAAAAATATGATCTAGAATAGAAATCAATAAAACTGAAAACAGGAAATCAATAGAGAAAGTCAACAAAACACAAAGTTGGTTCTTTGAAAAAAATAAAAAGCATTGATAAGCCTCTAGCCAGCATAATGAAGCAAAAAAGAGAAAAGACACACATTACTAATGTAGAAATAGAAAAGGGGACACCACTATAGATCTCATGGACATTGGAAAGATAATATAGGAAAAAAAAAAAGAAAAGATAATAAAGGAATACTACGAACACCTCTATGCCCATAAATTTGATAACCTAGATGAAATCAACCAATTCCTTGAATGACACAATCTGCCAAAGCTCACACAAAAAGAAATAGATAATCCAAATAGCCCTATAGCTATAACAAAAATTAAATAATCTATAATCTTCCAAAACTGAAATCACTAGGCCCAGATGGGTTCACTGGTAAATTCTACTAAACATTTAAGAAAAAGATTTTAGCAACTGTCTATGATCCCTTACAGAAGGTAGAAGCAGAAGAAATACTTCCTAACTCTATGAGGCCACGATTATTCTAATACCAAATCAGACAAAGATATCACAAGAAAACTATAGACCAATATCTCTCATGAACATAGATGCAAAAGTCCCCAACAAAATATAAGCAAATCAAATCTAATAATGTATAAAAAGAATTATACAGCATGACCATGTGGGATCATTGCACATATGCCTGGCTTGTTCAACATTTGGAAAATCAATTAATGTAACACATCACATGATCATATCAATAGATACAGACAAAGCATTTGACAAAACACCCATTTATAATAAAAACTCTAAGCAAATTAGAAATAAAGAGATGCTCATAAAGATGTTCATAAAGAACCTGTACAGAAAATCCATAGCTCACATCATACTTAACAATGAAAAACTCCAAGCTTTCCCTCTAAGATTAGGAACATGACAAGGATATTCCCTTTTGCCACTGCCTTTAACATCTTGTTGAAACTTCTATCGAATTCAGTAAGACAGAAAAAGGAAATAAAAGGTAGACAAATTGGAAAAGAAGAAATAAAACTGTCTTTGTTTGCAGATGGCATGACTGTCTATGTAGAAAATCTAAAAGATGAAAAACTTCCTGGAACTAATAACCTGTCATAACAAGGTTGCAGGATACAAAGTTAATATATGAAAGTCAATCACTCTCCTATATAACAGCAATGAAAAAATGGAATTTGAAATTAAAAACACATTTCCATTTACGTTCTGATGAAAGAAATCAAAGAAGAAAAAATAAATGGAAAGATATTCCATGCTCATGGACAGGAAGACTCAATAGAGTCAAGGTGTCAGTTCTTCCCAACTTAATCTATAGATTCAACACAATTCCAATCAAAATCCCAGCAAGCTATTTTGTAGATATCAATAAGCTAAGTTTAAAGTTTATGTGGAGAGGCAAAAGAACAGGATAGCCAATTCAATACTAAAGGAAAAGAAAAAAGTCAGAGGACTGACTACCTGACTTAAAGCTTTCTATGAAGCTGCAGTCATCAAGATGGTGTGGTATTAGTGAAAGAGTAGACAAATAGTTGATGAAACACAATAAAGAGCCCCAAAACAGATCCACATACATACAGTCAACTAATCTTTGACCAAAGTGTAAAGGCAATATAATGGAGCAAAAGACAGTCTTTTCAACAGCTGGTGCTGGAACAACTGAATGTCTATATGCAAAAAAAAGAAAAAAAAAAAAGAATGTGGACACAAACCTTATATCCTTCATAAAAATTAACTCAAAATGGATCACAGACCTAAATGTAAAATCAAAACTATAAAACTGCTAGAAGATAACAGGAGAAAACCTAGATGACTTTAACTACGGCAATGAGTTTTTAGATATAAAACCAAAGGACTGCTTAATAAAATCAAGAATTGATAAGCTGGACTTTATTAAAATAAAAAACTTCTACTCTGTAAAAGACAATCTCAAGAGAATGATAATATAAGTCACAAACTAGGAGAAAATATTTGCAAAAGACACAGCTGATAAAGAGCTGTTATTCAAAATAAACAAAGAACACTTAAAATTCAACAATAAAATAATCGGATTAAAAATGAGCAAAAGACCTGAACAGACAACTTTACCAAGAAGATAAACAAATGACAAGTAAGCACATGAAAAGATAGTCGACATCATAGGTCACTGGGGAATTGCAAATGTATACAATAATGAGATCCCAATACATACCTATTAAAATGACTAAAATCTAAAACAGTGTCAGCATTTGGTGCTTGGAGAGGATATGGAGCAAGAAAAACTCTCACTCATTACTAGTAGGAATGCAAAATAGTATAGTCACTTTGGAAGACTTTGCAATTTCTTACAAAACTAACATATACTGGGGCACCTGGGTGGCTCAGTGGGTTAAGCCTCTGCCTTCGGCTCAGGTCATGATCTGAAGGTCCTGGGATCAAGCCCCGAATTGGGCTCTCTGCTCAGCAGGGAGCATACTTCCTCCTCTCTCTCTGCCTGCCTCCCTGCCTGCCTCCCTGCCTGCCTCTCTGCCTACTTGTGATCTCTCTCTCTCTGTCAAATAAATAAATAAAATCTTTAAAAAAAAAATCCTAACATATATTATCATAATATCCAGCAATTACACTCCTTAGTATTTACCTAAATGAACTGAAAACTTAGGTGCACATGAAAACCTGCACACAGATACCTAAAGCAGCTTTATTTATAATTCCCAAAACTTAGAAGCAACCAACGTGTCCTTTAATAGGTGAACAATTAATTAAACTGTGGTACCTCCAGATAATGGAATATTACTTAGCACTGAAAAGAAATGAGCTATCAAGCCATGAAAATACACAAAGAAACCTTAAATGCATATTACTTTAGTGAAAGAAGCTGATCTCAAACGGTCGTATGATTTCAACTATCTAACATTCCAGGAAAAGCAAAACAGGAGGCAATGAGAGGATCAGTGGTTTCCAGGGATTACAGGAGAGGGTGAATAGGAGAGCACAGAGGATTTTTCATTTGCCTTTCCATATAAATTTTAGAATCAGCTTATTGATTTCTAAAAAAAAAAAAAAAAATCCTACTGGATTTGATAGGCATTTCATTGAATCTACAGTTCAATTTGAACAGAACCGACAGAACCGGCATGTTAATATTGAGACTTTAAATCCATGAACACTGTCTAGTTGTCCGTTTACTTAACTTTCTTAGATTTTGCTCATCAGTTTTGTAGTTTTCAGCATATAGATCCCATACATATTTTTTGAGATTTACACCTAAGTTGTATATAATCTTTGTGCTATTTTAAATCGTACTCATCTTTAATTTCAACTTTCAATTTTTCATTGCTAATATATAAAAATACAATTGAATTTTATATATTGACCCTGTATCCTAAAATCCTGCTAAACTTATTAGTTCCAGTAATCTTTTCACAAATTCCTTGAGATTTTCTACATAGTTGCTTATATCAGCTACAAGCAGATTATAGTTTTATTAACTTCAAGTTTGTACACCTTTTATCTTTTTTCCTGGCTTATTTCACTGGTTTGGACCGAGAACAAAATTGAATTGGAGTGATGACAGTGGACAGCCTCACCTTCTTTCTGAGCTTACAGGGAAATCATTCAGTCTTTCATCATTAAGTATAATGTTAGCTGTTAAGTTTATCATGGATGCCCTTTATCTAAGGTTGAAGAAGTTTTCCTCTCCTCCTAGTTTGCTGAAGTTTTTATTATGAATGGATGTTGAATTTTTTCAGGCACTTTTTCTCTATCTATTAAGGCTGATTACAGTTTTTCCTAGACTGTCAATACATGAATTACACTGGTTGATTTTCAACTGTTATTCTGCTTTCTTAAGTCTCTTTTTCATGACATACTACTCTTTATATGCTGCAAAGTTGATTAGACTGGCTTTAACTTTGTCGAGGAGTTGCCCATTCTGTACATTTCATTCAAATAGAATCATAAATTATGTGGTCTTTTGTGACTGGTTCTTTTATTTAGCATAATGTTTTCAAGATCTGTCCATGGTGTAGCATGTATCATGATGTACTTCATTCTTTTCTGTTGCTGAAGAATATTGTATCATATGGATATATCACTTTTTGTTTATATACTCATCAGTCAACGGACATTTGAATTATTTCTACTGTTGGCCATTATAAATAGTGCTTCATGTACAAATTTTTATATAGATAAATGTTTTCATTTATCTTGAGTATATAGGCCTAGAACTAGAATTGCTGGGTCATATAGTAACTCTATATCCAATAATCTGAAAAATATCCAAACTATTTTTAAAGTAGCTATACTTGGGGTACCTGGGTGGCTCAGTCAGTTAAGCATCTACCTTCAGCTCAGGTCATGATCCCAGGGTCCTGGGATCAAGCCCCACATCTGGCCCCTGCTCAGTGGGAAATCTGCTTCTCCCTCACCCTCTGCCTGCTGCTTCCCATGCTTGTGTTCCCTCTCAAATAAAATCTTTAAACAAATAAAGTGGCTGTACTATTTTACATTTCCATCAACAATATTTGAGGGAATACATTATATGAGGGGAAAGCAATTTCTCCACATCCTCTTCAATACTTATTATTATCTGTATTTCCTAACTGGGTTTAGTTTTTAAGTGTTTCTGCTTTAAACACCATACATTTTTGAAAAACCCACATCTCTCTAAGAGAATATTTTAGATGGTGTTTAAATATAGCAATGGCAATAAAGCCAGAATCTGTTAGTGAATATTATAAAATTTAAATATCAGTTGTCTATAACCTATGTTAAATAAACAAAATTTTTTACTCTAAAGTAGTTTTTATAGTCTCAAGAGTAAAGATCAGTGTGTCACTGGAGAACATCTTGTTGATAAACTGGCCTGATCCAAATTCATGAAGACATAAAAAAAAATTATTCAAGAAAAATGTGGCTCGATCTTTACTGTCCAACGTAATGAAATATTCATATTTTGCTCCCAAAGGGCTAAGCCATTTTTTCCAGGTTTAATGAGATATAATTGACAAATAAGAATCATATATATTGGGGCATCTGGGTGGCTCAGTCATTAAGCATCTGCCTTCAGTTCAGGTCATGATTCCAGGGTCCTGGATGGAGGACCTGGATGGATCCCAGGGATGGGATCCCTGGATGTGATCCCAGGACCCCAGGGCTCCTGGATGGAGCCCTGAGTCAGGCTCCACAAAAAAAAAAAAAAAAACACAAAAAAACTGTGTATGCACACAAAAGTAATGATGTTCATTAGCTTGATGGTGGTAATATTTCTCAACTTCTACACATATCAAATCATCACACTGTACACTTTAAATATATATAATTCTTTTTCTTTTAATATTTTATTTATTTATTTGACAGAGAGAGAGAGACAGAGGGAACACAAGCTGCTCCTCCCTTTTCCACCTTCCCGCGTGCACGTGTGTGTGTGTGTGTGTGGTGAGAACAGGTAAGATCCACTCTCTTAGCAAATTCAACTATAGGACACTGATGAAAGAAACTGAAAAAGATACAGACAAATGGATTTATGGATTGGAAGAATGAATATTATGAAAAAGTCCATACTACTGAAAATAATCTACAGACTCAATGCAATCCCTACCAAAATTCCAATGGCATTTTTCACAGAAATAGAAAAGCCATCCTAAAATTCATATGGAACCACAAAAAAACTCCAAATAGCCAAAGCGATCTTGAAAAAGAACCACAAAGTTGGAGGTATTAAACTTCCTCATTTTGAGCTACATTACAGTGATGCCTGGGTGGCTCAGTGGGTTAAAGCCTCTGCTTTCAGCTCAGGTCATGATCCCAGGGTCCTGGGATCGAGCTCCTCATCAGGCTCCCTGCTTGGGAGCCTGCCTACCCACCCCCCGCCCCACCTCTCTGCCTACTTGTGATGTCTGTCAAATAAATAAACAAATAAATCTTAAAAAAAAAAAAAACTACATTATAAATCTAGAGAAAATAAGACAGTGTAATACTGGCTAATATTTACACTTTAAAAATGGCAAATGTTCTGCTTTTGCCCTCATCTCCTTAATAGCATATAATAACTATGTCAGTGCTTTTTACTTTCAGATCATCCATGTCAACAATTTTTTTTTTCTCAAGATCCCTATTATTGAAATGTGTGCTCTCTGGTTTCAACTATAATTCTGATGAAGGCTAAATCAGGACTATTTTGGTATTATAACCATATTTACAAATTAGTATTCAATAAATATAAGTTTTTAATGAGCAACAATTTCTCCCATTAAATTAATTTAAAAAGTACTGATAATATTCAGCATGTGAAGCATCCTGAAAGATGGTTATTCTGTCTTATCCAGTGAAAATTTGAATATAAGTTTCCTGAATCACAACTTGGAAAGATATTTTGAAAAGTTTCTAAAGTGTGCAAACCATCTGACCTAGCCATTCTTCTTGCAGGGATTTGTGCTAAGGAAATCATTAGATATTTAGCCAAAGTTTTATGCATAAAAATGTTCATCTGTTTACAATGGAAAAGTAAGAAAATTTTAAATAGCTAAAAATGGGAGATGTCAAGGGTTCAATAAAATACAATCTATTTGTGTAATATAATATTATGCAACAATACAAAAATCATGTTTTCAATTAACTTCCAATGGCCTGAGAAAAAAGTTTCTAATGCTATGTTTGAGGAAAAAAATGCAACATATATATCTAAATACTACGAGCTTGCCACTTACTGAGATAAGACAGACATTGATAAAAGTAAACATAATTAACAGTGATAAGTCATCCATGAGGAATAGGATTATGGGCAGTTTTTAATGAAGTGGGTATGGGTGTGGGGGGGTGTATGTGGTGTGGGGGGTGTGTGTGTGTATACGCACATACCTTGGCATATTTTCAAAGCGTTTTGCAGTGAACATGCTTTACTTTTATAATGAGAATGAAAGTGATGTACAGAAGTGTTCTTAATTTCACCTCTGTTTAAAAACCACTTTTTTCTTTTACTGCACTGAGATAAATGTCTCCTTCAGGGATACCTCATTTTGCTTTCTCTAAAAGTTGCAAAAACAACTTAGATAATGAGCAGTTTATTTGCAGTAAGAACATATTGGCACTTCTTAGGGAACTTGCTCCCGGAACTTTTCCCTATGGCAATACAAAAATGTCATACACAGAGGCATTACAGTGTTTATGCTAACTCTGGCATTTTACACGCTTGAGCTCATTATTATTCTCATTAATTTTGTGATTGTTAATAGCACTGCTATTTATATGATGACTTAACCTTTACAAATTTATATCAAAGATTTTAAAACTCAATGGAGAATGTGTCTAGAATGTAAGAGGATGTATCTCTGAGTGATTTCCCCAGTGGGGAGCATATTTCGATCCTTAAGATCTTTAAATAATTGGGATGCCTAGCTGGAGAAAAGTTGAGAAACACTATTTTATCAGTAAAGGTATAAAAAAATCATAAATGACTCATTGGCTTTTATAAAAATATGTACGCATGTCAAAATACATATGAAATGAAAACAAACAAATGAAAACTAAGGGGGTATTTTCTAGATGTTCCCTTTTATGAAGGTAATTTTCAAAGAAGCAAGGAATAGGAACCTTTTAACAAAGAGCCTTATTTTATAACAAAAGCTATCTTCAGCTTAAGTCTGAGCGAGGCAAACTGCAAAATTCAAAAGGATAAAAATATAGAAAAGTCTCTATTTTAATTGTCAGGAATGCAGCAAGGACTCCACTGTTCACTTTTGCCAACAGACAGTTGAGGCTGGCTGGCACGGTCATTTTATCCCTGGTCATAGAGTTATTCTGTGTCAGCTGTGTTTCTGTAGAGTTGTGAAGTGTTTTACAAGCAGTGTTATAGCCATCATACATGATAAGCCTAAAAGCAGTAGGACCCGTTATACCTTCTACCTTTTTCAACGCTTTAGAAGAGTTTATAAAGCATAATCATCTGTTGTTAAGAAGAAGAATCTGATGGCAAAAATCTACA
This sequence comes from Martes martes, assembly GCF_963455335.1. NCBI lineage: Eukaryota > Metazoa > Chordata > Mammalia > Carnivora > Mustelidae > Martes > Martes martes. The sequence goes on from NC_137900.1 coordinate 57,841,689, forward strand.
CGTCAGGCCAAATACCGCATCTGGTTGCTGAGGCTGTAGGCAAACAGGCCGTTGCTGGGAGAGACGCGTAACAGCGCTTCCACACCTATGGCAGGTGGCCCCATGGAGACCATAACCTGGTTGCCCCTCAGCTCCAAATTCATCCTTTATTACTCCCTGCTCTTTGATGCTGGGGCCAGGAGTCTCAAGCCAAATTCCTGCTCTGTCAGTCGGCTCTAAGGTCAGGATGTATCAGTGGGGCACCAGAGTGAGTCTGAGCAGCTTAGGGAGGAAGGCTGGGGGAGGGTGGGAGGGACAGGCTCCCACCTGTCTGGTCCTGTCTGCCTGCACTTCCCAAGGTGCTTTTCACCCGGAAAGCAGCAGTACTTTCCCCACAACAGCAGCCAAATTCAGTTCTCAGTTTTCCCCATACTTGCAAATTCCCGTCTCCCATAGAAACAGGATATATAACAGCTGGCCACCCCCTTCGAGATCTGGGCCCCAGGCCCACAGAGCTCCCCATTTCAAACTCAGAACCACAGCATCAGCCAGCACCATTTCCATCTCCACAGAGGTGTGAGTGGCTGTTCCATGGCATCTTTCCTCCTAGTCCCCTCAGCTGAGGGCTGGTACAGGCTTCCTACACTTGCTGCCTTTTTGATTCCCTAAAGTTCTCTTTTTACCCTTTCAGCTATTTAATTAACGCTATACCTAGTGAGCAATTCTCTACATTAAATTCCATTGGTTCAAATAGCTGGCATGGTTTGTTTCCAAATATAACCTTGTCATAGTCAGTTTGAGTTCTACAACGAGTTACCATAGGCTAAGTCGCTTAAACAACAAACATTTGTTCCCCACAGCTCTGGAGCCTGGAAGTCCGAGATGAAGTCAGTTGGGTTCTGGGGAGGACCCTCTTCTCCATTGCAGACTGCTGTCACAGCAGCCTCACATGGCAGAGAGCTCAAGCTACCTCTCCAGCTCCACCCTCAAATGCCATCACAATCGGTGGGAAGGGCCGGGGGTCACCAAGATTTTCAACATATGAATTTGGGAGGTCACATTCAGTCCACTGCAGATCCTAACTAATACAGAAAAGAATCTGACAATATCTAGCAAAATGACACGGACTTACCCTTTGACCCATGAATACCTCTTTTAGTACTCCATGCAAAAAGATACATGGTCTAGGATTTTCTTCGAAGTGCTATCAGTAACAGCAAAGACTGGAAACAAAAATGTCTACCAATCGTACATGCACATAACAGAGTATTAGATAATCATAAAAAGAAACGGGAAAAGGCTCTATATACTGCTACAGAGTGATCTCCATGAGAAGTGGTTAGGTTAAAAAAAATTGGGGAGAAAATATGCATAAGACAACCCTGTTTGTCTACAAAAGAAAAAATTAAAAGTATATTCACATATTTCCTTTTGTTAAATTAAACTGACGGGTAAACAAAAAAAATACAGGGTGCCTGTGTGGCTGTTAAGCATCTGTCTTCAGTTCAGGTCATGATCCCAGGATCCTGGTATCTAGTACCACATCAGGCTCCTTGCTTAGTAGGGAGTCTGCTCTTCTTTCTCCCTCTGCCCCTCCCCCTAGCTTGTGCTCTCTCTTGCTCACTCTCTCAAATAAATAAATAAAATCTTTGAAAAATAATACATAAGAGGTAGGAAAAAACAGGATGAAGATTGGGATAGACGCTAGACATCTCTGAATATACTTTGTTTTACAGATTTGACTTTGAAAGGTTCTGGTACCAATTCCAACATGGGGTGGTGTGTGTGGTAGTTGGGGAGGGGGGTGCCCACACCAGCAAACAATTTTCAGACAATAGCTGGGTATCCCACAATTTAACTCAATTCTGACACTAACTACCTGGAGATAACATCAAATCTCACAGGTTAAGGGCTTAGTCCAACAAGACTGCCCTTCACCCCCATTTCAGATGGCGGTCACAAGTCCAGGTTGTCACCTGTGCTTCTGACTGGCTAGCTATATAGACTGGAGGTTCTAACAACCCCCTCCTTGGGTTCAATTAATTTGCGAGAGCACATACAATTTAAAGAAAAATTTGACTTACTAGATCACTGGTTTATTATAAAAGGATATTAATAACATCCTCAGGAAGAGCCAGATGGAATAAAACATAGAACAAGTTATGTGGACAGGCTGCAGAGCTTCCACGTCCTTTCCAGACATACCACTCTTCCCAAATCTCCCCACTTTGCCAACTCTGAAGCTCTCCGAACCCTGTCCTTTGGGGTTTTATAGAGGCTACATTACACCAGCATGACTGATTAAATCACTGGTGGAAATTGATTCAACCTTCAGTCCCTCTCTTGTTCCCAGGCCTGCAAGTTCCAACCTTAATCACAAGGTTGGCTCCTCTGGCAACCAACCCCCACCCTTAGCTGCTTTCCAAAAGCTGCCTCATTAACATAACAAAAGATACTTTATTGCTCTTATCATCCCATAAATTCCAAGAGTATTAGGAGCTCCATGCCAAAAACTGGACAAAGACCAAATACATATTCCTCACCTCAAATCACAATATCACAACTTTCAGGGGCGCCTGGGTGGCTCAGTGGGTTAAGGCCTCTGCCTTCGGCTCGGGTCATGATCCCAGGGTCCTGGGATCGAGCCCCTCATCGGGCTCTCTGCTCAGCGGGGAGCCTGCTTCCCTTCCTCTCCCTCTGCCTGCCTCTCTGCCTACTTATGATCTCTGTCTGTCAAATAAATAAATGAAATCTTTGAAAAAAAAAAAAACAATATCACAACTTTGAAACTAAAAATAATTTACACAATTATAAATCATATTCACAAATAAAATTAAAAATTTCTAAATGATGTATTTTATAAACAAAAACTCCATTCACTGAAAAGACATTGTTTCTACTAAGACAACTCCACAGCCATGAGCATCCCTATGGGTAGATTATGTCTCTAAATACCATTTCATAATAACAGGAACCAGGTTCTAGGTCTGGGACAGAAAATATACAAAATAAATGAGGAATCTCTTACTATAACAGATTATATATTCTGGTGTATGCTAATACCAGAAAGCAAGGAAGCTATCAAAGACAGCTAGGTTATGTCAAAAAAAGGCTCAAGAGCCAGCTTGAAGATACTCTATTAGAACATCTTCATTTCCATCTGCTAATGATTAGTGAGTCTAGGAAATAATCATCATTGCCTGCTAACATCAAAAAAAAAAAAAAGAAAGAAAGAAAAGAAAAGAGAGAAACAGATGTTATGTACCTTCTAATAAAAGTATACAACATCATCTATGAAGCATTCTTTTTTTTTTAAAGATTTTATTTATTTATTTGACAGACAGATCACAAGTAGGCAGAGAGGCAGGCAGAGAGAGAAGGGAGGAAGCAGGCTCCCTGCTGAGCAGAGAGCCCGATGCGGGGCTCGATCCCAGGACGCTGGGATCCTGACCTGAGCCGAAGGCAGAGGCTTTAACCCACTGAGCCACCCAGGCGCCCCATCTATGAAGCATTCTTATGCAAAACACACAAGCATCATCTAATCAAGCTTCAAGATACATGTACCTATTTGCAGAGGATAGAAGAACATATTAAATGACACCATGGAGATGCAATTAGCAAAATCCAGGCGGTAGAACACTACAGAACAAACAATTATTTCCTCAACAAATCAACAACAAGAAAAAAAGAGAATGTGTATATTTGTAAATTAATAGAGAACAAGTAGTAAGCCCAATTTAAACAAATAAACCATTTAAAAATTTTATGAGACGATTGGGGAAATTTTAATATAGGCAGCATATTTATGATATTTTGGAAGTAGTGTATTATTAACCTTGTTAACATAATAGTGATATTGTGGTTACATTTTTAAAACAAAATATATGACATATGAAATTGTATAAAGTCAGGTATTTGCTTCCAAATTACCAACCTTGGGAAGAATTAGGTGAGGATATAGTAAAAACAATATTGCCCAAGACTTTATAATTGGAGAGTCTGGGTCACAGGTACATGGGGTTCATTATATAATTCTTTTTACTTTTTCATATGATCATATTTCCATAATAAAAAGTCCATTTAAATTCAAAATCAGGGGTGCCGGGGTGGCTCCCTTAGTTAAACGTCTACCTTCAATTCAAGTCATTATCAGCCCCATGCCAGTCTCCCTGCTGGGGGGAGGGGGGGAGGGCAGAGCCTGAACTAACATTTTTGGATCTAATTCTTCAATAACTTTTCCTATTACTTGCATGATTATTGCACTAGCTAAGTTTTCCATTTTTTCTAGAGTCCATTTTTGGTAATTTATATGTGATGTTGTGAACAAAAAATTTACTCATTAGAATTTTTCTTAGAGAATAAAATAAATAAGTCTACTCTGAAGAGTGTAAGACTATAGGCAAACCTGACCTTGGGAAGTACGGTCATGCCTGAAAAGAAAAGAAAAAATGAAGAAGAAAGAAGAAAGAAGAAAGAAGAAAGAAGAAAGAAGAAAAAGAAGAAGAAGAAGAAGAAGAAGAAGAAGAAGAAGAAGAAGAAGAAGAAGAAAGGAAAGGAAAAAGAAAAGGTGAGGAATTTCTTGGTTACATCTGAAAGAACATGAGGGGAAGAGAGAAAAAAAAAGTAGGGGTAAAAAGGAGAAAGCAGATGGCTAGGCAATATGTAATTGAATCCAATGAACAGAAATAGTCTGTATGAAGTTAAAGGATTAATAATAACCTCCAACAACCAGTGAGTGTGCACAATGTGCCACTTTTCTAAGCACGGTACACATATTAGCTCATTCCATTTTCATCACAACTCTGAAGACTGTAACTCTATTATTACCACTGTTTTCAAAATGAGGAAAATGAGGCACAGAGAGATTCAATACTTTTCCCATGTTGACACAACCAGGAAAAGGTGGAGTCGGGATTAAACCCAGAAGCGAAGGCAATATGGCAACTGGGCCTGCATTCTGTAGCCATTATACTTCAGGGGAGGGTTGACAAAACTACCACCTACGGCCAAACACAACCAGTAGCCAGATTTTGTACCTCTTCCCCTCCCCCCACGGGGGGTGGGGGGCGGCCGCAGGGATGCAGAGTGCCCACCGTGCCCTCCGTGCCTGGCTGGCTGGTAAGCCAGGGTGGCGGGGTTCACCCCGGGAGCTGCTGGGTGGCGCCAGGTCTCACCTGCAACAGGGGGGCCATCCTCCACAGCCATTGGTGGCCGTCCAAGCAATGGGCCGCTGTCAGGCACCCCTACGCAGGGAAAAGACGCTTCACTGCTCTGGAGGAACAGGAGGAGGAAGCGGGGCTTTAAGCCCCGCCCCGTGCCATCTGCAGCCCCGCCCACCGCAGCCTTGCCCTAGAAGCCGGGGTAACTCCAGGGTCTGGGTACACTGGGTACAGGAGACCCGACCATCCAGCCTCTCATCTGTCCGCCAGGGAAGCCATAATAAGTGCAGCCCCCCCATACACCTTGAGAGCTAAGAAACGTTTTGCGGTTTTTTAAAAGATTGTAAACTAAGAAGAGGAAGAAGGACGAGGAGAAGGAGTAATGTATGCGCCCACGAAGACTGAAATATTTGCTCTCTAGCCTGTTACAGAAAAACTGACCAACCCTTTCTGTGATCTGAATGGTTTCCATGTGGAAAATTGAAAGGGAAGACTGACTCGTGTTAGCTGATGCTAGAAAAAGGTACAGTCTACATGGATGCAGGAGTATGGATGTTGAGCAAACTACGGAGCAGTAGCCAAATCCCAAAGTATGAGCAGGTTTTTGGATTGTCGAAGTGGCATTTGAACCTAAGTCAAACAGATCTCTGAGGGGTGGAAGCTACAACTGTTACAGATTTTATATATTTGGTCAGAAATTTTCTTTACGAGTTTCAAAATTATTGGCATGGAATATTTTACAGTATTATATTATTTTAACATCTGTATTTGTAGTTATGTACCTAATTTTTTATGTATCTCATTATGTATCTCACTTTTTTAATTTGTCAGAGATTTGTATTTTTATTTTTTCAAAGATACAGTTCTCCCAAGTATTCAGTTCTATATATTATAAAACTCATTAATATTTTGTTACTCATTTATATTTTCTTTAGTTTCTTTTTCTAACTTCCCTAATTTCTTTTGTTGTTGTTGTTGTTGTTTTAAAAGATTTCATTTGTTTATTTTTCAGGGAGAGAGTGCACAAGCAGGGGGAGTAGCAGGCAAAGGCAGAAGCAGACTCCACACTGACAAGGAGCCTGATGTAAATAGGATTCCTTCAGGACCCTGAGATCATGATCTGAGCTGAAGGCAGACGCTTAATCGACTGAGCCACCCAAGCATCCCCCTTTTTTATTGTTTTAATAACTACAGAACTTAAGGTTATATATTTGGCACTCTGTATAGCTTTGGTTACATCCAAAGTATTTCAGGGTCAGGGAGAGAAAGAATTGTGATGCTTTTTAAAAAATTATTATTGGCGGGGCACCTGGGTGGCTCAGTGGGTTAAGCCTCTGCCTTCGGCTCAGGTCATGATCTTAGGGTCCTTGGATCGAGCCCCACATCAGACTCTCTGCTCAGCTGGGAGCCTGCTTCCCCCCCTCTCTCTGCCTACTTGTGATCTCTCTCTAAAAAAAAAAAAAATTATTATTGGGTTAGGGATAGGGTGGCTGGGTGATGGACATTGGGGAGGGTATGTGCTATGGTGAGTGCTGTGAAATGTGTAAGACTGATGATTCACAGACCCATACCCCTGAAGCAAATAATACATTATGTGTTAATAAAAAACAAAAATAAAAGTAAATAAATAAAAAATTATTATTAATGGAACAATAAACTCTCCATTCACAAAATAATTCTTTACAAATAAAACAAATATACTATAAAACAAGCAAATTCCAGTCAATGATTTTAAATCAGAATGTATCACAAATGGAATCATATAATTTTATAAATGTGCTACAAAGTCATTGAGGATGGGAGGCAGATATAGAAGTAACAAGGTCAGCCATGAGTTGATAATTGTTGAATCTAAGTGATGTCTATGTGGGAGCTCATTATACTAGTCTCATTAATTTTGTAACTGGATGACATTATTCATGATTTTAAATTTTTAAATAAATCTTAAAAAGTGACTAAATAAAAATGTTCCAAACTTCCAGCTTGGCACAATTTGGGGCAGTCGCAAGACAAGTCTACCAAACTGATTTTTTTTCTCTCAATATGAAAACAAACTGAACTGAATTTGTGCCTGGTGATGTCAACCAGACATCATAGCATCCCCCACTCCCTACAAAACCATATAGATACTGGCAGGGTCTGGGGATTTATTCTACTTACAAGCTCATAAGAACCTGTTACTATTTTATAAATACTGGAGGAAGACACAAAACTCCTAAGTCCCAGAAAAGGACTTTATTATTCATGGCACAGTGAGCAGCATGAGCATTGCCCCAGATCCCATGGGGTTAAGTGGAGGACCCAGAGGACATACTACATACAATGGGTTTGGATTGCTGATGAGGAACACAGCTTGGGAATCCACTGTTTTGTTTTGTTTTGTTTTTTTTAAGATTTCATTTATTTATTTGAGAGAGAGAGAGAGAGAACGAAAGGAGAGAGGTCAGTGGGAGAAGCAGACTCCCTGCTGAGCAGGGTGCCTGATGTGGGACTTGACCCCGGGACTCCAGGATCATGACCTGAGCCAAAGGCAGTTGCTTAATCAACTGAGCCACCCAGGCACCGAGGAATCCACGGTTTCTGTTTTATTTTTTTTTAAACACCTTTTTTTTTTAAGATTTTATTTATTTATTTGACAGACAGAGATTACAAGTAGGCAGAGAGGCAGGCAGAGAGAGAGAGGAGGAAGCAGGCTCCCTGCTGAGCAGAGAGCCCGATGTGAGGCTCGATCCCAGGACTCTGGGATCATGACGTGAGCCAAAGGCAGAGGCTTTAACCCACTGAGCCACCCAGGGGCCCCGAATCCACTGTTTTTAAAGTGAGTGGTAAGAAAGCCTGTACTCTGAACCCACATGGACCTGTGACCCAGATTCAACAATTACAAACTTTTAGATGATACGGTTCATTTATATTTTCACTCAACTCCTCCCCCAACCTAATCATTTTGAAGCAATATCTGACCTACATGTAATTTCAACCCTCAGAGCTGTTCACTATAAATACAACCCTGGGAAATGGCATTAGGAAACAACAGTCAGGAAGGAACTTACATTCTTGGCATACCCAACAAACAGGTGCAGGGATGTTCTTTTTGTCCCTACCTGTCTTGGCTTCTGGCAAACTGTCACCGAAGTATTTCACTCTGTTGGCCACTCTTATTAATTTAACCAACAGAAGCTAGAACTAAATCCGTTCGATTGGTCTCCCACGGCACCTAATTAAAGTTACTATCATCAGGACTCCAAACAATGAGATGAAGTTAACCTGCAGTACTGACCTCAAATAGGTCTTCCGAGGTCCTGGACCAGGCAACTGTCCCAGGGAGACCAGAGGACTTAATTTCAGACAGTCGGTTTATAGTCTAGCCTAAGGCCCGTTCGTTATCCATTTCACTAACTTGCTCATCTTTGGTGTCATCGCCAGTAATTACAGGAGGCAATAGAGGGGCTAAAAACCCACCTCTTTCCCTAACAAAAGAGATATTTCATGGCCCGTTTCCCTCTACCGACAAGCAAATAACCCGAATAGGCACATGTAACTCCTATCAGGATTTGTCATTAAACTTGATTTGGATCAGCCTCAGATTGGTTTGATTAGGTCACATGGGCAGTGTCCCGGAATGGTTCTAACTTCCTTTCCTATCTGCGGCATATCCCTCTCAAACGTCAGAGAAACATGTGAATCTGTAACCTTGTAACCGAATGGGGTGAGATGGTGCCAGGCTCTGGGTTTGTGCCTGTTTAAAGGGGCTCAGGGTTGAGAGCGGCTACTGATGGTGGCTCAGGCACCGCAGTGTAATTTACCATCAGCCACGTTCACAGATTGTCTGCTGCCTTTGCTGTTTGCCTTGTGACAGTGTTGGATCCAGGCGACAAAGAGAATATTTATTGCCTCCACCCTTGTACATCTAGAGTCTAAGGTGTTCCTACCATAGCTGCCAGGGCTGTTTAATCCCGAGGTCTATGGTCTTCCAAGGGGTGGACCAGATAACGGACCAGACAGCTAAGTCACTGGTACTATCCCAAGAGTCATAATCAGTATAGGGAATGTTGATCAGAGTTGTGAACATGGCCTTGAATTCTGTGCACTGAGTGAACAAGGCCAATTTTTAGTATGGCATATATGGAGGAATTGTTGAACAGCCACAAGCCCCCAGGGGACACAGGTTTGCACTTAGCCAAACCCATCCCGTGAACCAGGCTCCAACATTAAGGGGAGCCTGGGTGAAGAGAGGGCCCCATCACATCAGTGGCTTTACTTCAGGGGCTATAATGTGAATCTAGTGTCCCCACAGCAGCAACTGCGGCTTTTCAATATCAACGGAGATGCTGCTGGAGCCAGGCTACTAGGTCCTTGAAGATCCAATTTCCAAGTGTGGAGAAAAAATTTCCAGTTTGACAAGTGAGGTATATCGAGGCTTTTCCTTATTCATTGTCAAGCCCGATCTAACTCAAGCCCAAATGGGGACATTTTGCAAAGTCACACGTCTTTATGGGTCTGGCTTTCTTGTAACAGGTCAATAGCCATACACCCTCCCCAACTTCCCAACTCCCCTCCGGCAAGCCCAGTTTTTATAAAAGAGCACTTGGTGCCTGGAACAGCAGGTGGCGATGCTGTACTAGGGAATTGCCTCTCTGACTTTTGAAATCGTTAACTAAAGCCGTGATTCCCATTTTCTTCTCAGATTTTATATTCTTTTTTGCTAGACCACCACTAAGAGGACAGAGATTACCTCTCTACATGCCACCATCCTTGAATGAAAGAATCCTTTCTGGACTTCACACAAGTATTCACATATAACAAGCACGTAGAACGTAAATATCAATTATACATTTGGCAGTAACAGACAGTAGTACATTGAATCAGCCCAAAAAGCCCTCCCTACCAGATCACTTGAATTTTCCTACTTCAGAGAAAATGTTACCCAAACCCCATCAGCTGATTTTTGGATTCCCCCCCACCCCCAGCAAGGATCCCATCCTTGGCATTACTAACATTTGGGGCTCGATAATTATTTGTTTGGGGAGCTCTCCATGCACTCTAAGATGTTTAGCAGCATGTCCTTGCTTCTACGCACTACATGCCAGTAGAACACACCCTCCCTTCTCCAGTTGTGACAACCCAAGTTATCTCTAGACTTTGTCAAATGCCACAGGGTTGGAAGTGGGGACTAAATCACCTGGTTGAGGGCGCCTGGGTGACTCAGTGGGTTAGGCCTCTGCCTTCAGCTCAGGTCATGGTCCCAGGGTCCTGGGATCAAACCCCGCATCGGGCTTTCTGCTCGGCGGGGAGCCTGCTTCCTCCTCTCTCTGCCTGCCTCTCTGCCTACTTGTGATCTCTGTCTGTCAAATAAATAAATAAAATCTTTAAAATCAATCAATCAATCAATCAATCACCTGGTTGAGAACCACCGGCCCATGGAACATGGACCAATGGACCAATGGGTCTAATAGGCATATAAAGGGTTACAGCTGTTGGAAGTCTAGAAGGTGGGAGGATGCAGACAGAGGAGGAGGAAGGTAAGCTTTGGAGGATGGCTTTTTTTTTTTTTTTTTTTAATCCTTTGTCTCTTCAAGCCAGGCTCCACCAATTCCTTGCACATACTCTTGCAGCTTCCTCCTGAGTCCTGGGCGCCTTCAGCTACCCTGGCACCTAGCACCCCAACCCCCTCCACTAAGTGGGGAGGATTCTAGCCTGGGCACTTGTATACAACAAAGCTAAAAATATTTGAATTTCTCTGTCCTTGAAGTTCCTTAAGCACACTTAGTTTTCTCCTTAAAGCAGCTAAAGTTGGGGTGTGGGGAAAGGGAGGAATCAAGAGGTGCAGAGGAACAGAGCAATCCCTCACCAGTAAGCAAGGCTTTGTACCAACCCCCAGGTTCAAGCAGCTCCCAGCAGCGTGGGCTCATCCAAACCAACACCTGTTTCAGATCCACTTAAGTTTCCATCCCCATACTGCTGACATCATTTATCTAAACTTTCAGGATCCCCCAACTCAGCAGCTACAACCACTTTTGACTGCCCCACTGTCATATAACATCCCTTTCTCTTCCTACTCTTGAGGAGAGAGAGCACAATCAAAACACCATTTGGGTAAATTGGGGGTTTCTTTTTTAAGATTTTTATTTATTTGACAGACAGAGATCACAAGTAGGCAGAGAGGCAGGCAGGGAGCATGAGAAGCAGGCTCCCTGCTGAGCAGAGAGGCTGATGCGAGACTGGATCCCAGGACCCTGGGATCATGATCTGAGCCAAAGGCAGAGGCTTTAACCCACTGAGCCACCCAGGTGTCGCTGGGTAAGTTGTTTCAATCCTGCTTTTTATCACTTATCCTCTAAATGTACATTAACAGGGTCGGGGGAGGGCATACTTTGCACCTTGTTCACGATTTGAGTAAAACCATTTGCTACTAGATCCTGGAGAGTCTTCTCTTGCCCACTAACACAGCCCGTAGGGTCTTCCAGAAAGGCATATCTCTGCCAGCATCCCATCCTGTCACTAAAACTGTCAGAAACTAAGATTTTACCCTACACATGCTAATAATTTAGCCCATTACTGTCTTCGTGGATGTTGGCAGAAGACACAAGATTCTTGGGCCAGAGATAAAGTACTTTATTACTCATACACAGTAAGTAGCATGAAAATAATGTCACATCAGTTCCCTGTGGAGACAAGGTGTAGAGAGCCCAGGTGATGCTATGCATACGGGGAGTCTGCTTTGTAGCTTCGGAAAAATGAGTTTGGGGAATCCAGTGCTTTTAGAGTAACTGCAAGACAGGTCAGAAAGAAATACCCAGAAAGAAGGACAAAGAGAATGAGGAGAACATAGGAGCATAGAGGCTGTAGTAAGATTTTTGAAAAGTGGTTAACCTAATATATGAAAACAGTCTCCTCATAAACTGGAAATGAAATGAGTCCAATTAGTGACAAAATTGCTATTTTTCTAACTCTCATTTGTCAATGTTAGCAAATAATTTTCTTGGAAAAAAAATTAAATAAGTCAGTAGCAGCCGTCTCAGAATAACGATGTTACTGGTCCTGACTTCCAACATCTCCATCCCCCAGGACGAGGAGCATTTTTACCTGTGTGCACCTAAATTATAGGGTTGTATCAGGGATCTCCGGACTATAATCAGGGAGAAGAAGTTCTGAAAATAAATGAATAAGGAATTCTGGACTAAATGGTGTTGGACCAAAGTTCCCTCCTAGAACACTCAAGTTCCTCTTCTTTTCTGCAAAGGATAATTTATAAACTCAGAGCATCCAATGATTTCACTTAAATAAAATTATACTTTGTTGCATAGAGGTTAAAAGCACAGGCTCTGGAGTTAAATCAGCCTTTGTTCAACCCCAGCATCACAATTTGCCAGTTTGGGGACCAGAAGTAAGTTATAAAATCACTCTGAGTCTGTTTCCTTATCGGTGAAATGGTAACAATGTCACCAAGCCTCAAAGGGTTGTTGTGAAGATTCAGTGGGACATTTAATCACATTTAGCTTTTATCAGTAGTTATGTTGAGGGGGGTGATGTTTAAAGCAGATGACCAGTGGTTCCTAGTTCCTTGGGAAAGTAGCTCAAGGATTCAGGCACTGAGGCAATAAGAAAGGTAGCACAAAAACTAAGTATATGACAGGTGTGGAAGGGGGTGGCGGTTGGGTATTTGTAGGGGCCCAAGATAAGGCTAGTCACTACCTTTCTTTACTATGAATAGAGCTTTTATTTTTAAGATTTTATTTACTTATTTGACAGAGAGAGAGAGACAGCAAGAGAGGGAACACAAGGAGGGAGAGTGGGAGAGGGAGAAGCAGGCTCCCTGTAGAATAGGGAGCCTGATGCAGGGCTTGATCAATGGGGGGCTCAATCCCAGGGCCTGAGCAGAAGGCAGACACACTGAGCCACCCAAGTGACCCTAAATAGAGCATTTTTTAAAGGAATGGAAAACATTTCATTTCAAACTTCCTCAAGTATGGGGAAGATATACATTTAGTGATGAACACAAGTATTCTAGAGTTCCCTCAAATAAGAATTTCAGGAAAGACCACCTTATACTTTATGCATTGCCAAACAATGTTTCTGCTGTGTGCCATGCTAGAGAACATGGAACAAAGTGTAATAAAGGGGGCAGGAAGAAAGTGACATGGTCTTGCCCTCTTGGGCATATATTTCAGACAGCCGCTCCCTGGTGCCAATCTGTGGACATGCTAAAGTAGAATCACCTGCAGGGTTTAGATTCCTCCAACACTGAGCACCGATCCCACTCCTGACCTGATGAATCAACATTCTAGGTGGTGGGAGACATAGGAGGCGGTGTTCTTTTCATGTGGGGTGTGGGGAGGGGCAGATGGAGACAATGAGATAGAGAGAGAGAGACTCTTAAGTAGGCTCCACACCCAGGATAGAGTCTGACGTGGGGCTTAATTTCACCACCCTGAGATCAATTTCATCAGCCTGAGCTGAAATCCAGTGTCAGACGCTTAACCGGCTGAGTCACCCAGGTGTCGCAAGGAGGCACTATTCTTAATAAGTGCCCTCTGGTGATTCCAAGTAACAGTTTGGGAACCACCACTGGTGTTTCTCAAAAGATGGTCAGACTCTCAAATTCAATCTGCAAGAGAACTGCATGTGAATGTATGTTTTCAATGCACCAGGAGATGTGAGAGATGTGCTCTCAGACTGCCTTTCTCTGACACCATTTCCTTTTTATTAAATGATATGTGTCAAAGTGCATTATAAATTCAAAAGTGTGATACTAAGTTAGTTGGGTACAGTTTTTAGGACCTTTCTATAAACTGAGGAAGACCAGTTTACACAAGTAACTGAAGCCAGTGTGGAGTACGACAGGGCACTTCTCAGAACCTAACAGGTCTCTGACCACATCCTCATGGTTCTTATGGCAGCAGAAACTTCTGGCCGGTGAGACTGCTAGAACAGTGCAGTGGCCTCAACTGAAGTCCCTTCTGCACTAGCCCCTGGAGTCATCTGCGGTCCCTAAGCAGCTCCACACCTAGATGACTTCTTCGCAGAAGGTCCATAAAGTCTATATACCTTGTAGTCTTTTGTGCCACGACACAAATATTTATCAGGCGGACCCTGTATCAGCCTAAAAACATGGTTCTAAACCCCATCAATATTTAGCTTTCTCAATGCACCATGAGATCCAAATTCAAGAAGTGAGATTCAGGGACGCCTGGGTGGCTCAGTTGGTTGGGCAGCTGCCTTCGGCTCAGGTCATGATCCTCGCGTCCTGGGATCGAGTCCCACATCGGACTCCTTACTCGGCAGGGAGCCTGCTTCTCCTTCTGCCACTCTGTCTGCCTGTGCTAGCTCTCACTCACTCTCTCTCTCTCTGAGACAAATAAATAAATAAAAAATCTTAAAAAAAAAAAAAAAAGAAATGAGATTCAGAATGAGGAAGACACTAGACAGGAAGGAGAGGACAGACTGAGGGTTACAGAAGACACTAAATTCCCATTTTAGATGCGAAGAATGGCAGGTGCCTTTGGAATATCTGGGTGGTGCTACCCCACAAATGGCTGGAAATAAAGCATGTGGAGATCTGAAGAGGGGTAAGAACAGTGACAGAGACCTGACAGGCTTCTGCTAGACGTTGCATGGAGTTTGCCTGGAGAGAAAATAAATTAAGAAAAACTCACCAGCATATGGAGTCACACGTAAAGGGAGAGGAGAAGAAGTGCCGTGAAGGAGCCTACAAAAGAGGGATCAAAGACAGACGCAGTGATCACCAGAGCTGAGGGCTCTGAAGCCAAAAGGAGGTTAAAATTTCAAGGAAAGACAAGTCACCAGTGTCAAATAACACGGAGCAGTCAGTGAGGACAAGAACAGAAGACAGGCCAAGTGGATTTGCAATCTGCATGTCTCTGGTGACTTTCCTGAGAGCAATGGAGCCCTGTGATGTGGGTACTACAGGTTTCTCCCTCTCTCCTAAAGTGGAGCGTTCCTAGGAAACAGAAATGGCAGAAAGCAAAGAAGCAATCACCATTAACTTCTGTGGAAAATTTTTTGAGCGTTCTGAGACTTAAAAAAATAACTTCTTTTAAGCTTTTCTGATACCTTAGGACACATCTTGCTAAGGGATGCACAAAATCAATCGAGATAAAGCACAGATGCTCACAGACACAGTCCAAAGTTACAGTGGCTTGATGTTGGGTTGCTGACTGAGTGTAGGTCTGGGAGAAGGAGCTTGGCGGGGCCACTCTCCCCATATAACAGCTTGCTGCAAAACAAACACTGCGGGCACCTGGGTGGCTCAGTGGGTAAAGCCTCTGCCTTTGGCTCAGGTCATGATCCCAAGGTCCTGGGATCAAGCCCCACATTGGGCTCCCTGATCAGCAGGGAGCCTGCTTTCCACCTCTCTCTTTGCCTGCCTCTCTGCCTACTTGTGATCTCTCTCTCTCTTTCTCTCTCTCTCTCTGTCAAATAATTAATTAATTAATTAAATTTTTTAAAAAAACCATTGAATGTTATTTTCACTTTTGTCTTTTTTGTAAAATCCTTTTCAGATTTCTTTCAGTTAGCGAAAAAAGGTAGGAATATAGGTCTTTCACAAAATTGAAGTGGTGGAATACTGACCCTTAAAAAGTAAGAGATATCTGGATTTTCTTCATGGTTTGGGCCAGTGTTGTACTAATAAATTCCAATTTCCTTTAGAGTTTTGATTTTATCATTTTCTGTCAAGGATTATCAGTTATCATCTTAGATGTCTGTTATCATTGAACATTATCACCCTAACTTCCAAGGGAACTCTACTATTATTTTTCAGAGCTTGTGGTGGAACTCTGGCATATGGTAGACACTCAAGGAAAGTTTGTTCAATGAATGTGCATGAGAAGAATGGGTGAATGTGAATTTATGAAGTGTGTGGGAAGAAAGTCTTCTTCCATATTGGAAATACAGTAAATATCTCATCTTTCAAAGTTAAATATAACCCTTTACATTTAAAAATTAAATTAAAAAAAAAAAAAAGGAAGAAAAGGGGCTCCTGGGTGGCTCAGTCATTAAGTGTCTGTCTTCAGCTCCGGTCATGAACCCAGGGTCCTGGGATCAAGCCCTGCATTCGGCTCCCTGCTCAGCCGGAAGCCTGCTTCTCCCTCTCCCACTTCCCCTGCCTGTGTTCCCTCTCTGGCTCTCTCTTTGTCAGATAAATGAATAAAATCTTTAAAAACAAATTAGATTTAAAAAAGAAGCAAAAACAAATTAGATGCAATTAGGGGATAGCTGTAGCTTGGAAGACAGGCATGAGGAGTGAATCCCAGCTATGGGGCATTCTGTATCTGCAAAATGGGGTAATACTCTTCACTTTACAGGACAGATGGAGGAGTTGAATTAAATAAGATAGGTAAAGATCCAACCATAGGACCCTGCACAGAGGAGCAGAATGGTAACTAACTGGTAGCAGTATTAGTATTAGCTATTAGTCCTATAGGCTGTTTATTTAGATGCTCAAGATAGAAAACTACAGTAATCTTCCGTATAAGTTGGCAGGAAAACCTCACCACTTTCGACCTACAGGCCTAATCACTTCTTTGTGCTTAACATTTGCTGAAGAAGGCAACCCCAACCAACCTATCGATGGATCAAAAGCGGATCCTGTGAAGAAGGCGCACTCAGCGTCAACTCTCAGCCATTTCTCTGATATCCGACCGGTGAACTGCCTGTATTATAAAGTGTTGTCACACGTTTAAAAAAATTTTTTTACACTAGAAACTCTGCATTCATAACCATGGAAACGTCGAAGTCCTATGATGTTAGCGTGATTCTGATGCCCATCTGGTACGTTTTGCAAGGAATTCAGGAGGGAGTAGGCATAGGGGTTGGACACGAGAAGGTGAAAGGGGGCGAGTCGGTGGGGAGAGGGGTAACGTGACTACAAGTACCAGAGCAGCCAAAGAATAAAATCTCCACCTCTACGGCCAAGTCATTTTTAAAAGCAAATAAAGAAAAATGACTGCATTTCTTCCCCACCCCTTCGGCTCACTTCCTAGCGGGGACCGGACAGTCGCACCTTATACCTCAGAGTGAGCGAAAGCCACCCGCGTCCCAGGCTGTGGGCCCGCAGGGGTGGACCCAGCCGAGCACGCGGCGTCCCGCTTCCTGCTGCGGAGCCCTTAGCCACCGCCCCCTGCCGCCGAGGGCGAGGTCGCCGGAGCCGGGCGGGGCGGGGCAGCCGGGACAGACTCCGCCCCGCCCCTCCGGCCGCGGCCCGGCTGCGCCCGAGCCCTGCGCCCCCCGCTCCGCCCCTGCTCCGCCCACCCGCCGGTGGCCCCGGGGGACGCTGGGGGAGGGGCGCGGAGGCGGCGGCCCCTGGAACAGCGCAGCGTAGGGGAGCGCGCTCTGCACTTGGCGCCTGCCCGCCCGTCAGATCCTGGCTGTGCATTCAGCGGTGAGTACCGGCCCGGCCCGACGGATGTCCCGGGGCGGGAGCGCCCGCCGCCCTGTCCCCGGGGCAGTCGGCGCGAGCCTCTTCCGCGGCGCCCGAGGCTCCCTCCCCGAGAGGGACTGACGTGCGCAGAGCGGCCCGGGGCTGGAGAGAAGCCGGGAAGGCCCAAGGGAGAATCGGGGAGGGGACTAGCTCCGGGGAATTGACCTCTCCGCTCGTCTCCAGCCTGTGCCGCGCGGGCGCAGGATTCGGGGACTGGAAATGGCTTTCCTCGTCCCTCCTTGCCTTGACTGTGCATGCCGCTGGAGAGTCCTCGCCGAGGTTGTGCGGGCCTCACGGGGAGTCCTCACCCAGGCTCTGCAGGCCGGCCGAACTGGCGAATCCTAACCCAGAGGAGGGTGTGCGGACTTCGCTGGGGTGTCCTAACCCCAGGAGGGTGTGCGGGCCTCACTAAGGAGTTCCCACCGCGCCCGGGTTTGCGGAATAGGGAAATCCTCACTGAGCCGGCAGGTCGGGGAATCCACACCAAGTGAGGGGCAAATGGGGTGAGGTGGAACGGTTGGGCACAGAGCCTACCTTCATAGATTCAGAGATCCCGGAAGGAGCATGGGCTGCCTTTCCTAATTGAGCCAGACATCAGAATGGAACATCTTTCCTGCAACACACATAACCCTCCTCACAGGCTTGGGGGCGGGGAGACACAGCCTCTAGGACAGCAGTGCTTAAACTTTTGGGGCGCTCAAAAACCCCTTTACACTCATGAAAATTCCTATACCAAAGAGCTTTTGTTTATGTGGGCTGTATTTTTTATATTTACCATATATATAAAACAAAATCTACCGTATTTAATAATCCATTTTTTAAAAATAGCGTACCTATTATATATTAACATAGCATTTTATGAAAATATCCATATTTTCCAAAACAGAATGTTACTGAGAAGAGTGGCATTGTTTTATATTTTTACGAATATCTTTGATGTCAGGTTTATTAAAAGGCACCTGGATTTTTCTATCTGCTTCTTCATTCAGTCTTGCAGTATCCCATCATGTTGCTTCTGGAAAACTCCACTGTATAATCCTGAACACATGATGGTGAAAAAGACAAATTGCATCTTTGGTGTTATAATGAAAGTTCTTTTGATCTTGTGGATACCAGCTCCACACTTTGAGAACCACT
The DNA here is from genome assembly GCF_963455335.1 of Martes martes. Classification (NCBI taxonomy): domain Eukaryota; kingdom Metazoa; phylum Chordata; class Mammalia; order Carnivora; family Mustelidae; genus Martes; species Martes martes. The sequence continues at coordinate 57,860,403 of NC_137900.1, forward strand.
GGTGTAGGAAATGCTTTGGAGGCTTAAGTCATTTGTCCTGCCTCTTCCTTGGGTTGCTTGCTCTAAATGGAAACACACACCACCGCATGCATGGACAATGTTAACCTCTGGAATTTGGGACCAAGCTTGATCTCCCTTTGGAAACTAAGTACTAGGTTCCCACATAAGAGATGATGAGCCCCAGTAGTCTCCTGAAAACTCAGCAAGGCTCACAGATGGATTTGGTTGTTATTGTGCCCATAGAGCTGGCCTGTCTGTGTGCCCCGATTGCAGCAGTGATATGGCAGAAAGGACCTGTGGGTTCAGAGAAGTGGCCACAGGAAGCCCATGCCAAGTGTGTAGGGGTTGGTGTGAAGTTACCAAGTAGTCAAAAAGTCATTTCCAAAAGAACATTGCCTTCCTTTCCTCCACGGTCAATGCTGTTTGTACTTGTGTAGCCTTGAGCTTATTGAAGTAGTATCAGGATTCCCCAGTCTTGCTGCTCTTCCACTTTCCACTTTCCAGGTGTACCCCCTGGACCAGCCCTGCTTCAGCCTCTTCCAGAAAGCCGTGTTCGACGCCCTGGTGTGTGGTGGGTGGGATCCCTCACTGGTTTCTTTCCTCGGCTTCATGCTCTGTGAAAACAAGTTGCAGATAGAAATTACATACATGTGTGCACCAAAGGAAAATGATTCCCCGACTCTTTGTCTTCTCTTTTGCTCCGCCATCCACAGAGCCTCTCCTGCTCTGATGAAGCAGCTTGGATACTGAGAAATGTTGAGAAATGTTAAAGCTGATAGTTGAGAAATGTTAAAGCACGTAAGTGGATTGCATCTGTTGTTGCCCTGGCCCCAGGTGGAAGAAGGGAATGGGATCGCTGTGCACCGGCTGTGTTCTTGGAGTAAAACTCCACTTTGGTGGTAGGGGTCTCTTATCCCTTCCGCACTTGTTTATTGACTGCCTGCTTTACCAAGGGCCCAGTCCCGTGCTGGACACTTCGGGGTAGTGAGCACAAACAGATGCAGTCCCGGTCTTTCTGGAGTTACGGTCTGGTAGCTTAGGTAACTGCTGGTTAATGGAGCCAGTCGGCTGTTGAGTGTTTGCATGAAACCTGGTCCTGCAGGAAGAACACTACGGCTACCAGTTGTGTGATCTGAAGCACATGCTGAAAAAGCCAGAGTCCCAAGCCATGACGATAATGATAAAACCAACCCTTACTACCATATGCCTTCTTTTCTCTGTTCTTCCTTTTATGGAGGAGGTGACTCCCTGGTAGGCAGCCAGACCTTGTACTGGGAAATGAGCTCTAGTCGGTTCCAGTCACTGGGGCAGCCTTGGGCAAGACACTCTCTCTGGGCCTCAGTGTCTACATCTTTAAAGTGGGTGGTTGGGCCACTGATAACCAAGCAGCCAGTGGTTTGCATTGGCATTTGTGTGCATCTCTTCCCAGCTCCATGTTCAAGGGCATCACATTTTTTTAGCTTTAAGTTAGCCGTTATGGGAATATCCACACCACGGAAATCAGCAGATGGCGGAATCAGGGCTCGCGCACCACAGAGAGCAAGTGGTTAGAGGTTTCCGGCGCACCAGTGCTGCCGTGACAGCCCGCGTGCTTTTCGTGTGTTTGTACAGTTGACCCTTGAACAACATGGAGGTCGGGGTACTGACTCCCTGCGCAGTTGAAGATCCAGGTATAACTTCTGATTCCCCAAAAACTTCACTACTAATAGTCTACTGCTGATCGGAAGCCTTACCAATGACACGAACAATTACAACACAGTTTGTATGTATGTGTATGATATGCTGCATTCTTATAGTAAAGCTAGAGAAAATAAAATGTGAAGAAAATCATAAGGAAAATACATTTACTTTACTGTACTTTGTGGATCAGCGGACCCATGTAGTTCACATCCTTATTGTTCAAGGGTCACCTGTATTTTTTAAAAAAGAAACTCTTTAAGGGTACCGGGGTGGCCCAGTCAGTTAGGTGTCTGACTTTGGCTCAAGTCTTGGTCTCAAGGCCGGAGGATAGAGCCCTGTGTCAGCGGGGAGCCTGCTTCTCCTTCTCCTTCTGCCTCCCCCACCTTCCCGCTTGTGTTCTCTCTGTCTCCCTTAAATAAATAAACAAGATCTTTAAAAATAATTATAATAATAAAATAAATTCTTTTGCCTAGACAAAGACACTGAATATGGGGTATGTGATTCAGTTCCTCCAGAACTTTTCATAGGGAACAAACAGTCTGTTTTCTATCATATCCTAGAAGATGAATCAGACTTTTCTTTAGGCTTTGTGGGCTCTACAGTCTCTTACTGTCCTTGTACCTTTTCAGCTCTGTTGTTGTGTGAAAACAGCCACAGACAATATGCAAATGAATAGGCACAGCTGGGTTCCAATAAAATTTTATTTATAAAAACAGGGGCTGGGCCATAGTTTACAGACTCATCTTAGAATGTCAGAACAGGAGCCATGCTTTGAGGAGATGATTTCATGGAAAGGGACATTCTTTAGGACTTTATCCATGAATACCACAGATTTGGTGCTCGAGGACACACAGCTGGAAGAGCCAACTGCAAAAAATTTGGAATCGATTGAAAAAGAATCCATAGTAGGTTGTTTAAATCAAGGCCAAGTATGTTCCAATTTTGAGGACACAGCCATGGATGGTGAGGAGGGAAGATGTCTTTATTCCCAGCTGCCTCTCTCTTAGGAGCCAGCTCAGGTATTATGCTGGGACTGATAGACCTGCAGTCTAAACCAGCATGTGAATTTTGGGTGTTCTTAGGCAAAAATCAGTAGTGTCTCTAACAGGTATTCTGATTCCTGGGAGAGGGACAAAAGTGTTAAAAACAGGAGGGAAAATCATCATTACATGTGTTTGTATTATATACACTGTGGATTACATTGTGTGTGTATACACACCTATATGTGCATATTTGTCTATATATGAACCTAAGATATGTGGCTGTGCGATTATTGTTCCATGTATTTAAAAGAGTCTTAGGAATGTTTAGAAGACAGACATACCAAGCTGTTACCAGTAGCCAGTTCTGGGCAGTGAAATGGGGTAGAAGAAAGATGGGAACTCTTCACTTACTACTCTTTGTAAATACTGTGTGTTTGCCTACCCTGCAACATTCAAGTATTGCTTTTATAACCTAAAAATAAAACAAAAAACTAAAATCCCAACAACCGATACTTTTTTAAAGAAAATAGGATTATTTCTCTGGTAAGAATATTACTACCACCCCTTCTCCCCTAATAAAACAAATTATTTTAACTGTCACATCACAATTCTGAACTAGTATATATACTACTATATATATTAATTCAAAATAATATTGGAAGAGAGGCCTCTCAGATCAAACCATGTTAGTAGACGACTTAACCCCCTGTCCAAGATTACAAGTACCAGATGGGTGTTCTTTTATGGACTATTATGCATCCCTTAGATTACTGTTGTAAAATGTTTTTTCATGAACCTGTCATGAAGTATAGTTTTTAGAATTAAAACCAGGTTACCCAAGAATAGTTTCCTGTGGTCCTGTTTTCAGGAGGAGAGAAAGCACATGCATGCGTATATGGGCTGCATACACATGCACAAAGGCAAATGATATGCCAAAGGCTCCGTGGTTTTCTCTTGCTGGTGGGGTGAAGTTGCTTTTTAAATTTTCTTCACTTTGCTAATCAGTATTTTCTAGCATGTATTAAACAAGTATTCAATTTAATAGAAATAGTAAATTCAAACAGCTATTAAATTTGATAGGACCAAAAATAACCACCCAGTTACTTGTATCTTGGGGACAGCACAGTTGCCTTCATTTTCTCCTGCCTTGTCTCATAGCAGATGCCTGCCTACTACCTTTCTCCAGTGGGAAGTAGAGAAAAAATATGGAGCAAGAGGCATGGGGAACCAAAAACGGGCCCACGGACAGAGCTCAGTCAGGCTGTGCTTGTCCACTTCCCTGTGGAGTTGGCTCCAACCTCAGCCCCTCCCTCTTCCTCCAGGTGACCCAGAGGTTAGAAAGTGCATAGGATTAGTGCCATTACCTGAGAAGCTATCAGCTGACCATCTTCCTAGAATAAATGGCCTTTGTTTCGTTTTGTTTCTTTTCTTTTTTCAAGTAGGCTGTATGCCCAGTGTGGAGTCCAATATGGAGCTTGAACTCAGGACCTTGAGATGAAGATATCAAAAGTCAGACATTTAACCAACTCAGCCACCCAAGCACCCCCCTTTTTAAGCTATTTTTTTAAGGTTTTTTTTTTTTGGTTTTTGTTTTTGTTTTGTTTTGTTTTTTATAAATGCTAGCTGCATTTTTTTTAACAGATTTTATTTATTTATTTCACAGACAGAGATCACAAGTAGGCAGAGAAGCAGGCAGAGAGAGAGGGGGAAGCAGGCTCCCTGCCAAGCAGAGAGCCCGATGTGGGGCTCAATCCCAGGACCCTGGGATTATGACCTGAGCCAAAGGCAGAGGCTTTAACCCACTGAGCCACCCAGGCGCCCCTTTAAGCTATTTTTAATGGGAAATTTCAGATATGTAAAGAAGTAGAGAGTATAAACTCAGCTTCAACAATTGTGAACATTTGGCCAATCTTGGTCCATCTATACCTTTCCCCAAATTCACTTCTTTTCTTCCCTCTTTCAGGAGTTAGCTTCTTATTTTCAACAGTATAAATTAACAAAAACTTATTATTTATTGTGTCTTTTTAAAAAAGCATGCACTGATGCTGTAGGAAAATTCTTCATATTCTACCCTAATGTCAGCCCAAATGAACAACTGCCCAGCCCTTGAGCCCTTGCTGTGTTTCCTGCTTCCCTGTGTTTGCATTCATTCTTCTCTCTGCCTACGAGTCTAAATCAGTCTGCTCTCATTCCTTCTCCCAGTGCTCTGTAAAGCCTTTCTCAGTTCCCCAGGCTATAGCTGTCTTCTTTACTGGACCTTCTTTATGACCCTTACTTAGCATATTATAGTTATTTGTGTGCTTATCTTAGTCTCCTTGTTATATTGTACTGTTCTTATGAAACAAGGAGTGTTTTCCTGACCTCCCTCTCCAGTGGTACTTCGCAGTGCTTAATGCAGAGAAGGTGCTCAGAAATATGTGCTTAATTAATTTGACTTGATTACATTCAGTGAAGAAAATTTTTGGTTATAAAAGAAACGCATCACACTAAAAGGAAAATGTTCAGATACAGCCTGGGACCGAGAACATTTGATCTCACCTGCAAGGATTTTATTTTATTTTTCTAAAGATTTATTTATTTATTAGAGGGGGAGAGCAGAGAGAGAAGGATAAGCAGACTCTGCACTGAGCGTGGAGTCCAATGTGGGGCTCTACCCCAAGACCCCAAGACCATGACCTGAACCAAAATCAAGAGTCGGAGGCCTAACCAACTGAGCCACCCAGGTGCCCCTCACCTGCAAGGATTTTAAAAGACTTTAAAGAATTGTAATGAATTTTCAATTGGGGCCAATATAGAAAGGCAACTTTTTTTGAGGAAAATAATTTTTCTTTATGGTCACTTGTCAGTTTTTCACATATATATCTGGAGCCTATAGCTCTTCTCTGCTTTTTTCGAATGCTTTTTTACCCCAGCTAGGTAAGAGTGACTCTGACTGTATTTTAGAATATCCATTGTGTTTTAAAATGTAGATTTAAATCTTCAGTAACAGAAATAGGCTACATGTCGGACCCACAGGCCGCATGAAGTAAGTTGATACCAGTCTCATGGATGCTGGTAGCTCACAGGTATAGAGTTCCCCATGCACACCGTGCTGCACTGTTGCCATGTATAACTATCAGAGCAACCCTCAGGAGCTGGGCAGAGCAGCCCAGGACAGGTATGGTTACCTTAAATCTGCAAGGACGCAAACCTGGGCTTAGGGAGATGGAGTGAATCTTGCCGAAGGCAAAAAGTAGGGGAGTGTGATTTTAGGCTTGGATTGGAAACCTGAGGGCTTTGGGATTAGGTGCTGCAAATGTGTGAAGATAGGAAACTGTCTTTTTCAATATTGTATGTCTTTGGGAGGTAAACCAGGTTGTTGAGGTAAGTTATGTATCCCTTAATGCCATAGAACCACGGAAGTGATCTGGTACTTTTTGAACCAGTCATTTCTCAGATCCCTCATGTTCTGCCTTAGTCTTTTGCTATAAGAATGAATCCACTTTCTGATGAATTAGCAAGGCTGCTGTGGCTAAGTGCTGGTGTGGTTCTGTCTCATTGTCTTTTCTTGGCTTAAGGAGAACTCTGAGCAGGCCCATCTTTGGATAGTGTGACGTGCCTGGACTCTTGCTCAAACCGATATGTATGGAGGACTTGGAGGACTTAGTTACTCCTTTGCCTCATCATCCTTTTATAACCATTATTTTTTTAAAAGATTTTTTATTTATTTATTTAACACAGAGAGAGAGATCACAAGTAGGAAGAGAAGCAGGCACAGGGCGCGGTGGGGGGGGGGGGGCGGGGAAGCAGGCTCCCTGTGGAGCAGAGAGCCTGATGCGGGGCTCGATCCCAGGACCCTGAGATCATGACCTGAGCTGAGGCAGAGGCTTAACCCACTGAGGCAGTCAGGCACCCCCTTTTATAACCATTATTGTAAAATTACAAAGCAAAATATGTACACTGTAGTGTAGTTCATGAAGAGGTTTTGTCAGCCTAAGGGTATCCTACATGATCACCAGGTTTGAATTTTGGGTTGAGAAGAGGAGAGGTGAATATATCATTGCTGATGGTCTCTTATACGCAAGAGCTATGCTAGGAGAGGCATATAGAAAGTACAGTTCTGTAATAGTGGTGGCAGAAGGACGAGTCTCAGGATTGGTTTTAAGGGTGGTATGTTTCATAAAAGCTTTATTTGCTCAGTGAAGTAATCAGTTGCATTTTTTTTTTTTAAAGTAAGCTCCACATGCAGCATGGAACCCAGTGCGGGGCTTGAACCCACAACCCTGAGATCAAGATCTGGACTGAGATTAAGAGTCGGACACTTAACCGACTGAGCCACCCAGGTGCCCCTTCAGTTGCATCTTAAATGCTGATGTTGTCTGTATTACTGACATCAGGTCATCCTTTCAAACTTACCTATCATGCCGATTTTGCCAAAATCAAGGATATTTTAGGGGAAATAGAGGTTGACTTTCTAGTCTTGACATATGTCCCTTGGAGTGTGAAGATTGTTTTAATATGAGATTTCATTTTTTAAGTCCATTTGATTAACTTGGGTTTTCATATGAGGAGTGACCATAAGTTCCATCACTTGTGCCACTGACTTGAGGCAACATGGTGCAAGAGTCAGCCCAGCATCACAGGGCCTAGTTTGACCCCCAGCTTAGCCACTTACCAAGGCTTACCAGCCTTTGCAGATTACTTAACCCCTCTAATCCTCAGTCTTCCTGCTTGTAAAACGGGATGGTGATGCCGTTCTCACAGGGTCGCTAACAGACCACGTGAGACAACGTGGCTGAGGTGCCTGGCGCCCCCAGGCACCCAGCACGTGTCCCCAGCTGCAGTGCTCACAGACGGATGGAGAACTTATGGCACAGTGCCTACATGCTGCTTCCATTCTCCCGAACTTTTGTCCCAGCCCAGAGCTCCTGAGCTCCAGACCCACGTAGGCAACCACCTGCCAGATGTCTTCATCCCGAAGCCGCCACCACTAAAACCAGTATCTTGGCTCCAGTCTTGGCAAACTCCAGTTTGCCCAGATGAGTCACCTGGGAACTGTCCTGGACTTCTTCCTCATCTCTCTTCTTCAGTCCATTCTGCTTGCTTTACTCTCGCTGGGATCACTTGCCTCTGACCTCATTTTCTGTCTTGGTGACGGTAACATCGCGGTAACCTGCCTCCCCAACACCAGTCAGCATCCTTCCCCTGAGGCAGTCCCTGTGACTCCCGAGTGACCTCAGAAAATCAAATCAGGTCTCCGGGAGTTCAGCCTCGAATCCTTTCATGGTGCCTCTTGTCTTCAGGATAAATCTGAACCTTTTTGTAATGTAGACCCTGCCCTTCACTTTTTGCTCCTCTCTTAGCTCTGTCCCCATGAACCCTGTACCTCATCCACCTGGGACTTTCTGACTTCCATGGGGTCACACTTCCGTGCCTTTGCAAGTCCTGTTTTCTCTGCCCAGAATATTCTTTCAGCCTCCTTCTGTGTAGTTCTGGGAGGCTCGTGGCTGGTGTTGCCTATCCCTGGAGGCCTTCCTGTGCCACCCCCCCCCCACGCTGCTCTCCCTAGAGGCTTCTTTATCACCATTCACCCCTGCTGTAGCTGTCATTAATGCCTCACCAGTCTATATGATGATTAAAGAGCAATGGGGACTAGTATCCCTTTATCCCAGTGGTCTGTAAAAGTCCTGTGTGTGAATGAACTTGCATCCCTTCTCTGAGACAACCCAGAGAAGCTCAGACGCCAGGTGTGTCTAATGCTGTTTTATTGCTTGTCACATCTTTGAGGCAGTGAAGTGGCAATTGCATACAGATGCCATGTCACTGTGTGGGCTACCAGTGGAACTAGGGCAGAGCTGCCCAACAGGTGGGCTCTAGGGTCTGATGCAGTGGATTTTGAGTTCTAGTTCCGCCTCTCGACAAGCCTGCCATCTAGCTTCGGATTTCCAGCTCCTGACCACGTCGCTATACTGCTAATGGGGGAAGAATGTGATGGTCCAAAAACAGGAGTATTGGGTCCTGCCGGCAGTTGCCTTTCTTCTGGAAAATCAGCAAATAATGGGTTTATACCTCAAGCTTCTGGGAACTCTGCTAGTGTGGGTCATCCTCTAGTCCAAGCAGTTCCGAGGGGGGTGGGGGTAGATGACCTCAGATACTAGGTGAATTTGTAGGGATAAATGCTGCCCTGTGAGACCCTAGCAGCCTGACACCTTGCCTTTTGCGGTGACACTGTTTCTATTTCCTAAAATTTGGGTTAGAAAAGTTCGTTACCAAGCATCTACAAAATTAGTTCAGAAGCTTGAGGAAATCTGGCAGCTTTCTAAAAGAATGGATATCAACTAGACCTGCCCCATAATGCTTTTAAAAGCACAGTTGTCTGCCCCTATCCCACTCTTCCTGCTCTCAGAAGTTAGATCCAATAGGATGTGATTCTGCAAATGTCATTTCTGGGTTGTCTGCAGGTGTCATTTTTGAAGCCCCACTGATCACTGTGGGTTGCTACAGAGTAGGGACCCACATTCCGAGAAGGAGCTGAGGACTGACCTTAATGAGGAGAGGATGAGGTCAGGAGCAGAGGCCTGGGTCAGGACGACTGGGGGGGGTGCCCTGCCCCGCTTCTTCCTTTCCTTTCTGGCCAAATGTTTTGTGACCTCACAATGACTTTCTCTTCCCAGTGCATCTCAGGAATTAGAAATTCTGAAGTTCACAAAACTTTTTGTGAAACTGCTTGTATTAGCCTGCAGTGATTTCAAAAATTAAAACTATTTCTGTTCTTTTGAGTTTGTGCTACTGCAGTTAATATAAAATGAGCTTAAAGGATGTGTCGGGGAAGCCTTTCTCCTTTGGAAATCAGCAAGCCTAGAACTGGGAGTCTTAATGAGACAGGGGCTGTTGGATCAGACAGTGCGGTGGCCATGGCCATGGTCCCCCAAATCCTCACTGTTGCCTTTGGCAGTGGCTGTATACATCTAACAAGTGAGTCATGATCATTTTTATGACACATTGTTAAAAATGTCCAGAGTTACTTAATAAGTTTAAGGAAACAGAAGGGTTAGATTTCAGGAAGTAGCTACTTTTTAAATGCCATCTAGTATTTTCATGCTATGACTTAATTTCACATCAAACTTTAACAAATTCTGACATTGGGAATCTATAATTTAAACCAAGTGTAAAACTAGGACAGTGCATTGTAGTTGGTCTTCAGTCACAGTTCCTAGAGTGGCCAATTCTGCCGCCTCCCCACCTTGTCTCCTCCTTTTCTGCCCTCACTCGCCCTCTTCAGGCCTACTTGCCTTCCTCAGACCCACCTCAGGGCCTTTGCACATGATCTCACCCCTCCTCCAACTAGTCAGTAGCTTGTCCCCTCACTTCCTTCAAGGCTCTGCTCAAGTGGTTGCGTATCAGTGAGATCCTCCTTTCATCTCCCAGTATCCTTCGCGGCCCAGCATTCCTTACTGCCTTCATCCTGCTTATCCACAGAGCTGGTCACGCTCTGACATTCTGTTTGTGTCTTTATTTAGCTGTGTGGTCTTTCTTCTGTCCCTACTTCCCTCCCTCCTCATGGAAGCACCACCAGGGCAGGGACTTTGTCACTTCTGCTCCTGGGTATCCCCAGTGTCTAAAACAGTTTCCGGCACATATTAGATGGTTAATATAAATATGTGTTGAATACATGAATGAATGAATCATGGAATTTTTTCACTTAGGAGGGACTTTTTAGGATCATTGTTATGTTATGTTACAGATTGGGAAACTGAGGCACAGAAAGGTTGTGTGGCTCATTCGAAATGGAGCTCAATCATTTCACCACTGTTAACGGCTCTTTTTAAAAATCCAGGAATATATGTGGAGCTTTCTGGTCAGTTGTCCAGGATGAGACAGGAGAATAAGTAAAAACAGACTGATAGTTTAAAAATTTAACAAAAATAAGACAAGTCATTGTGTAATGGCAAAACTTTCTAATACAGAAGGCAGAGTCTTGTTCACGGTCACACCGTAGAATGCACCTCGCATATAATTAGTGCTCAAGAGATATGTGTTCATGGATTTGGTTACATTTTTATAAAGCCTTTCCTTTCTGCAAGACCCTGCTTCTGTGCTCCTCTTCTTCTTTTTTTATTCTCTCCCCAAATAGACGATTGTTCTTAGGGCTTCTCATTCAAACTTCTTTCAGTTACCAGTGTCCAATTTATGCGCTTTCTGTGTGTGTGTGTGTGTGTGTGTTTAATTTCTTCTACGAATAGCTAGCAGGATCAAAGACGTGACCTGGTCTCTGGGAAGATCCAGAGATATTTAGTTACTCCTGTTTTCCAGATGCAACTACATCAAATAAAGCAAAGAACTAATCTTTCTGGTTCTCCACTATGTGGAAAAAATCCAGCTGACAAGCCATGGTGGTTTGCTGGCCTGCATGGTTCTGACCTCCGTCTTATTTATGCTTACATAGACATCCTTGGAATCTCACTTTTGACAAAAAGTTGTTTATAAGTAGCACTGATGTTTAGATACACAACAGTCAGTTTGGGAAGTGGGACCAATTAATTTCTCTTTAAATAGAAAAGAAATGAAGCATAGCTAATCCTTATAGTGACCTGAAGTGAACTTCAGAGATGCAGTGACCTTAACTTTAAGAGTTGGAAGCCATGAAAATTCAGGATGGGTATATTTAGGAAAAGTGAGAAGAGAGATGGGCAACCTCATGAAATAGAAACCTCTTTATGTTGTTAGCACAGATTTTAAAAATCCACTCTTGTGTGTCTTTAGATAGCCTAAATAAATAAACAATCCGGAGGATGTATTGTCTGCACTTTAGACCATTCTCGACTAATCACCTGCAAACTCTTTCAAACTATACAAGCTCTCCTGGAATCCGATATGCACACTCCCCACCCCTCCCCAAAATAAACAAAACCTCTGTCCTCCACGCCCTACCGCTGGCAGGAGATGACTTTCCTCGGCTCCTTCCTACTGGTCCACAGAAATCCTGCGGTTGGTTGTGGGGCCCATTCATATCTGTGCCTCGTTCTCTATCATAAGATAACCGGAGAGGATTCAACTCTGATAACAGAAGCAGCTAAATCTTGGATTTATATACTCCAATGGCTGGAAAGTGACTCAAAGAGCTAAATCTTACCGTATCTGTCACCGGCATTTAGCCAAAGTCGCCTTTTTCCATGCGTTTCCACAAATCTGGCTGTGCGGGATAGCCCTGTGGTGCGGCATTCCCTGCCAGCTGGGTGCGTGGTCCGAGATGTGCTTCTAGCAAGAGTGATGGTTTAACAGTGCACTGCCCAGACCCCAAACTCAGTCTCCCACACAAAACCTCATGTAGGAAAGACATTAGGGCTGGAAGCTGACAGGGACAGGACCCATGGGCAGAAAAAGCTGCATGGCCCATTATGTACCTCCAAGTTGGGAGGGGGTAGGGATAGTGTAGGCCTCCCAGGTATTTTGGAAACAAGGTTCCCAGGATCCCGAGGGGGCTTATCTATTGTTGGGAAAGGTCATTTAATATTGTTTAGTAAAAACACAGTCATGGGACCTTTCAGATGTATATCGGTGGGTCATATGCTTGGAGGGTGAGTTCTAATATGTGTATGGGAGGGAGAGGGGAGAGATAAAGGAAGTTCCCAATGGAATTTTTTTATGTTAAAGTAGACCGACAGGATCTTGGGGGTAGGGCTAAGATTGCCTTCTGCCCTTAGCAAACAATTCAACATCGAGGGAGCTGAGTCCCTAGAAGAATGTCACTCTGCCTGTTTCAAAAACTTGTCAATGGGCTGGAATTAGTAAGGAAATTTAATAATCTTCTGCCTTTGTTTCCCACATCAACACCCATCTGCAAGATTGCTGTCTGGGCTTGGAAGTTAAGTCTGCCTAACAGATAGCAAAGCTCACTGAACCAAATGGGGATTTTGCCCATGATTTAAGCTAAAGGGGCCGCCTACCTTGCTCTAACCAGCTAGGTTCATGACACACCCCAGCGTGGAGTCAAACTGTATTAAGATTTTAGGGCCCCATCAGAGTTTCGGGCTCCGTTCTTGCCTCTACAGGGTTACAGAGCCGTGTCTTAGCCACATTAATAGCTCAGTCAAGTTCCCCACAGAGATGAGAACATTTGGTCACCAGAGGCCATCTCGGTTTGGCCTGGACCGCAGACAGTTCACAAAAGAAGAAATTCACATGGTGAAGGGACAGATGAAAAAGTCTCCACCTTCACTCACTAGCAATTAAAGAAATGCCCAAGATTAGCTTTTTAATCTCTCAATTTGTCCAAAGTAAGAAAGAATTACATTACCTGGTTGAGGCACTTGCATTCGCTGCCTCAGAGAAGGGTCCTGAGTGGGAACAGTCTTTCCCAGGCCACGTGGTGACGTTGAACAGAATCCAGACATGCAAATCCTTTCTCCCAGCTGTCCTACTTCTAGGAACCAAAAGCTAAGAATTTATACGGAGGAAATGGGTTGAGGACCTACTCAAAGAAGAGTGTACAAAGGTTGCAGCATTGTTTGAATGTTAATACTTGGAAACAAGCTACGTATTTTAATAATAAGAGATTTAAGTAAATTGTTGTATATCTGGATGATAGATTTTTATAGTGTATTTAAAAGTGATATAAAATATCACATGCTGGCCTGATAAAGATGTATTGCTGAGTGGGAAAAAAAAAAGCAATTTACAAAACAACGTGAGGTCTAATCCATTTTTTAAAGAGATCCAAATCCATTTAAAAGTCATGTTAGGGGGCGCCTGGGTGGTTCAATCGATAAGCGTCTGCCTTTGGCTCAGGTCATGATCCCAGGGTCCTGAGGTCGAGCCCCGCATCAGGTTCCCTGCTCGGTGGGGAGCCTGCTTCTCCCTCTCCCACTCCCTCTGCTTGTGTTCCCTCTCTCACTGTGTCTCTATCAAATAAATAAATAAAATCTTAAAAAAAAAAAAAAGGTCATGTTAGGTGAAACTCCAGACTCCTGTGGTGACTTTTATTTACTTTTTGTTTATCTGCACTTTCTAATGTTTCTGCAATGATCATCTATTTCTTACTGTAATATTTTTGATAACTGCAGCAGGTTTGGTCTCCTGCTGGGATTGTTGGGGGAGGGAGGAAGTGGAGATGGGGCTGGGGAGGGTGGTAAGTAGGAAGGGGTCCCACCTGGATTGATAACGTTTGACCGATACGAGGTATGCAAGAAGTCCGTCTAAAGTTAGATGTGAACAATTCACAGATTCTCTTCAGAACCAGTGTACTGCATCAGTGGTGACAAAGGACAGCATTTGGGGAGCAGAATGGGTTTACTTTTAAATAAATTCTCATCATTTAAAAAATTTTTTTTAAAGATTTTATTTATTTATTTGACAGACAGAGATCACAAGTAGGCAGAGAGGCAGGCAAGAGAGAGGGGGAAGCAGGCTCCCTGCTGAGCAGAGGGCCCGAGGGGGGGCTCGATCCCAGGACCCTGAGACCATGACCTGAGCCGAAGATAGAGGCTTAACCCACTGAGCCACCCAGGTGCCCCCGTACCAGCTTTTTAAAAGTTAAGTGACAAAGAAAACATGCTTGCAGAAAACAGAGCTTGGATTCTGTTGAGAAGTTGAAAGTCCTCCCCACCCCTTGCCGCCCTGCCCTTTAAACCATGTATTCTATCTAGGGATAATCAATGTTAACCTTATTCTAGATCTTTCTTTTTGTATTCATTTGCATATATGATGGTATGTGTGTATATGGATGAATATATACTAATAGTCTTGCATTTTTAACTTAAGTTAGATTCTAGTATACATATTATTCTGCAATTTTTTCTATTCCACTTACATTACTTGATGTGAGTCTTAGCTCACATTTCTTATGTTGAATCTGAGTAAGGAATTGTATGTTCGATATTTGTATCAGTAAAATTTATTTGCCCTTACTCCTCTGCCTCTCGGAATAAACTCACTCACCCAGGGCAGATTGTTAAAAACTTGGCCCTAAGTTTCTTTCCCAAAGTGTAGCTGACAGTCGGTCCTCTGCAGTTTGGAACCCCATGGAAGGCTCAGTCCATGCTTAGAGAACTAGCTCACAAAAGCTCCAGAAGATTGTGATATGTGAAAGTGCCTTGAGTGGTACTTTTTCAACTTTACTTTTAAAGGATTTTAAGCATTCTTTTTCCCCCCTGCCAGAAATTTGCATTTCACTGGAGAGAAAGTCATTTGTATGTTCTTCCTAGGTCTACCACTCATAAATCCACTGACCCCACTTTCTTCCTGGGGCCTGTTTTCTCGTCAGGAACATGCTATGGCATGTCTAAGGTTCTTTCCAGAAGGCTCAACATTCTCTGATCCTGTCTCATCACCTTCGTAGCACCTAGGACAAGGTGTCCCGAGGGCATGGGGGTGGGGGGGATCGGTTAATGCCACGTAAGCACAAATGGTAGTGCTCTCCGAGTCACGTGCAGGCATCCAGAACTGAGACCAAAGGTTGACTGGCAGCAAGACTGTGGTTGGGGTGGAGCCGTGGCTCTGAACTCCCTGTACCTTTTTTACCGACAGCATGGTTCATTTGTTAAATGTCTCAGATCTGTCTGCCTGTGCCTAATGTTTAGTTTTTGGGTTTTTTTTTTTTTTTTTTTTAGAAATTAACAAAAAAAATTTTTACCTTAAAAATCTGGCATTCTTACATTATATGTTTATTAAAATTAAAAAAAAAAAAAAAAAAAAAAACAAAAAAAAAAAAAAAAAATCTGGCATTCAACACTCTCTCCCCACTCCTGCTCTTCCTTGTATCCATGCACAAGATGGACCTGAGGGCATCATGACATTGGACACGTCACCCAGCTGGTATTTCAGGATGGGTTACCTTCCAAAGACACTGTTTCTCGACCAAACAATTCTCCTGATTTTAAAGAGTGTGAGCTAGATGTAGTGAAGGGTTTCAGATACAGTGCAAGTGTCTCTTTTTAAAATTAGTTTTTGCATAAGCACTGGTCACGTGTCCTACCTGATTCACACTCGGGGTGGGTAATGTTGAGCTCTCCAATGGTTCTGTTCATGAAGCACAAGCTCCGAATGAGCTCAGCATCATTGCTTCAAAGATATCACTTCCCCTTCTTAACTTACTTCTTTTTAAAAAATTTTTCTTTTCTCTTTTCCTTTTTTCTTTTCCTCTTCTTTTTTCCTTAGCCTCCATGCAATCCTGTTCTTAATCTGTGGAACAGAAAACGGTAGCACCCAAGCAGATTTCCGTGCACACGAACCCTTCTTCCCTAAAAGAAAAAAAAAAAAAAAAAACTAGGATAACACTCCACCCTCTCCCAAAAAATCCACAGTGACTCACTCTGTTCACGCCTCCCTTTTATGAGCATTGAATGGGGATTAGGTAGAACAGAAAAAAGGCAGGAACAAAGCAGGGGAGGCAGGGTGGGGGATAAGAAAAGAGAGGAGTTGAAACAGTGGGGTGTGGGTTTTATGTGGATGTGGGAGGTAAGAGGGGAGGTCTCTAGATGAAACCCAGACCACAGGTAGTTTTGGAGTCTGCAGGATTTGCAGTACTACTTGAGGTTTGAGGATGGGGTACAATTCTGGCCAGGGGAAGGCAGACCTGGGAAGCGTTCATGATGCCCAGGTTCTACTTTGGTTCTGGACTATTCCCAGGCCAAAGATCTCCCTCCAACCCTCCTTGGAACCTGATTGTTTTTGGCTTTCTCTTGAGATCGCTGAAGCACGGGGAGCTCCTGTAAAGTGATTTAAGACAGGAGTGATAGCTTGAGTGAAACTGGGAGGGATTTCCAGAGCCCTCCAGGTGGTGTGAAAGGACTGTTTCCCAACTTGGAAGCAAAACCAGTTTTTGGTCGCCAGAACACAGCTCCTGTTGCTTTCCACTGACCTGTGGCTCAGTAAAGAGTGCAAGGGACATGTGGCGACACTGAGCTCAGACCGATGTGCTGGGTGACCCTGGGAAGAAGGAAAGGCAACTCCAGGATTCCAAAGTGAGTTGCAGGAGGAGGAGTTCTCAGGTCCCTGAGCCTCTTCTGGCATTTTCTTTTTAACTTGTGGGTCTGGTTGGTGACCTCTATCCAGCACCCCTTTAAGAACAGGAGTTGTGGGCGCCTGGGTGGCTCAGTGGGTTAAAGCCTCTGCCTTCAGCTCAGGTCATGATCCCAGGGTCCTGGGATCGAGTCCCGCATCGGGCTCTCTGCTCGGCCAGGAGCCTGCTTCCTCCTCTCTCTCTGCCTGCTTCTCTGCCTATTTGTGATCTCCGTCTGTCGGATAAATAAATAAAATCTTTAAAAAAAAAAAAAAAAAAGAACAGGAGTTGTTTCATGGAGGGATGATTTAAAACCCAGCTCTGCCTCTTACTAGGTGTATGTCCTTAGGCAAGTTCTTCTATCTCTCTGAGCTGCAGTTTCCTCAGGGGTAAAACGGAAAAAAATGACATGCTTTCACTTACAGAGATGTTGCCAAAATAGAGAAGATGGTATAAAGCCCTGGGTATTTATGTTTCGGTACCCAGGTACTTACATGCTGCTACTGAGTAACTAGGGACAGATTTCTTTCTCTTAGCTTCTGCAAGGAGAATTTGGTTCATTAATATAGTGAAATTAGACAATTGTCTAGTTTCTAAGGAAAAAGGGAAGCAGACGTTAGAACACTTTACAAAGTCATTTTCCATAAACGCCCTGACCGGTCACTATGTCTGTCCTGGATCATTGGTGGCTCTGTAGGGTGGTGGGAGGGGCCGGAGTGGACTGAGTCTTCGGAAGTTCTGCCCCAGGGCATTTGTAGGCTCCCAGGAAGTGGATGGACACATTTCAGCCTCGCTGATTCTTGGCCAACATGGGTACAACTTAGCAGTTGATTTCACCACAGAATTTTGGCAAACTGGAGGTGCCTGGCCTCTTTAGGGTTTGACACAGAGAGAGGAATGATTCAGAGCCTCGAGGCTTTTTTTTTTTTTTAAGATTTTATTTATTTATTTGACAGACAGAGATCACAAGTAGGCAGAGAGGCAGGCAGAGAGAGAGGAGGAAGCAGGCTCTCCACTGAGCAGAGAGCCCGATGTAGGGCTCCATCCCAGGACCCTGAGATCATGACCTGAGCTGAAGACAGAGGTTTTAACCCACTGAGCCACCCAGGTGCCCCACCTCGAGGCTTTTTAAAGATGTGAATGACCCACCCTGCCCGGTTCTGCGAGCGTCCCCGACGTCTTCTGTGGCTGCAGAGATTCTCATGGGTCCCACGGCCTCTGCGGAGACACTGTTCTCTTGATCCATCCCCCTGGGAGGCAAAGAGCAGTTTTACTCTTGCATTTGCTGCTATTTGGAGTGGTTAAGTCTGGGGGCAATGGCATCGGTAGCACATCCAAGGGAGGATAGGATGATTGCCTTTTTCAGTTTACACCTTTAAAATTCCAGTCGGTGGAATTATTAATCTTGTTTTCTGAGCCCACAGATTTGTAAACTGCTGCACACAGGCAAACACATTTCTTACTAAACAGCGTATTTCTACCTTTTTTTGTCCTTTTGCCTGGCTCCTCATTTGGTGGGGAGGGGTAGGAAGTCTCTCACATCTGTGTGGCACTGAGGGCACTCTACCCTCAAAGGGGCCGATTCGGTGACTCCGTGGACACCCTCTCCAGCCTCTCCCTCTTCTTCCATTGCAGCGGTCACCCTCCAGCGGCTCACCCAGGTCACCTCTCGCCTCCTCCCTTCCCATAGTCCCTACCCGAGTTTTCTCTCTCTAGTGACCCTGCTGTCCTCCAGTCCACGGGTCACTCAGCACCCACAGGCATGTTCAGTTTGGCCGTCATGCAGCAAACCCACATAGCCATTTAGAAACCTTTCATTACCAACACTTCTAAGTCAAGGGAGTCCATGTGGAAATCCACATTGCCAGACTTGCTTGAAAAATAGGATGATCTTTCCCCACGGGGAATTAGGAGACGGAAGCAGTTCCCAACACAGCCACTGGTAGAAAGACACTCTCCCCGGCATTCTCTGGTGCCCGAGACAGGCGTCTGGCTTGTCTGGCCTCCATGGAGGCAGGGACTGCTTCTCAGCCGGCGCCTCTCTCCACAATCACCTAGCACCAGCCTTAGTACATGCACAAAGAGCTATCCCTAAAACTTGTGACTTGTTTTCAAAAAGTGGCATGTGCACGTGGGTAAGAATGCACACGATATGGAAGGATGTACGGTGGAAACTGAGTCTTACTCCCAGTCTTGACTTCCCTGCCCCAGCTGTAGCAGCAGCCTGTCCCTTTTGTGTTTTAATGAAGAAACAGGCCTGTCTGTGGAGACAAGAACCACTTGTCACTTTTCATCCTCCCAAACGGTCATTTCCTATACAGGCAGACCTCATTTTATTGTGCTGTGCAAACACTATGGTTTGGACAGATTGAAGGTTTGTGGCAACCCTGCATTGAGGAAGTCTCCTGCCACCATTTTCCCAACAGCATTTGTTCTCGTGTCTGTGTGTCACATTGTGACAATGTTCATGATACATCCAGCTTCTTCACTGTTGCATTTGGTGTGGTGCTCTGTGGTCCGAGATGACGACTCCCTGGAAGCTCAGATGATGGTTAGCATTTTTTAGCAATAAAGGTTTTCTTCATTAAAATCGGTACATTATTTTTTTAGACATGATACTGTTGCACACTTGCTAGATTACAGTATAGTGTCAGCGTTTATATGCACTGGGAAACCAGCAACTTCAGTGGACTCACTTTACTGTGATATTTGCCGTATTGTGGTGGCGGGGACAAAACCCGCGTTATCTCCCGAGGCATGCCCACACGTGTTTTTTCATTTTACAGTAATATGTTGATCACGCCACATCAGTCATCCCCAGAATATGTTGAATATTTAAGTATTCATAAAACTCCTGGGTTAAGTGGGTAATGTTACTATTTTTTATTTAAGATTTTCTCTTTAAGTAATCTCTACATCCAGGGTGGGGCTTGAACTCACAACTCCGAGATCCCAAGCTGCACACTCCACTGACCAAGCCAGCCAGGCACCCCAGAAATGTTACTATTCTTATCTCAAAATTAAGACTGTTTTCCCAAGGGGTAGGACTGGAAAGCAGGTCTTCCAACTCCTACTCCAGTGCATTTTCTCTGAGTTATACAGTTACTTGAAATTGCCGTTTATCTGTGTGGTGGAGGCCAGGAACGGTGTCCTCCTTGTTCACCACTTACAGTTTATAGAAAGATACGTAAGTCCTGGCTAAAGCTGGGCTAGAGGGTCTCCTCCACACATATCTGGGCAGTTTGGGCCTTTATGCCCCTCTGTAGTAACAGAGATTCCCCGATTGAACACTGCGTTGCCACCACATGCAAAAGTGAATCAGGAAGACTTCAAACTAACACATTAATGTCAAATGCTGCAGAGACTTACAACAGAAAATAGCTGCTTCCGAGCCCCTACTTCCAAAATTCAAGTTTTATGCAATCGTATGTCATCTGTATGGACCTTTTACCTCCTGTCAAGAAAGACAGGAGTTCAGCTCAGAAGTTTGTTTCATGTATTCAGGATTTACCATGAGACACAGCACACCTTATCAGTGGAAGAAGGTTGGAAAGTTGTAGGCATCAGACAAAAGAAGTTTGGGATTTTATGCTCTCTTTAGAGGTGAATGCTAGCTTTCGCAATAGCTTCACAGAAGCCCATTTTGTTTGCTAAGATACCATTCTTGGAGTCATGTATGTCTCGCCCTCCTCCTACTTTGAAAAGGTAAGTGATGTCTTGAAGTGAATATGTACCATAATCATTAAAGAGGGCAAATATGCCTCAGAATCAATGAAGTCCAGGTTTGAGAGTAGAAATTAAATGTTCTCTCTTTTTTTTTCCTTTTTTCTTTTCTCAGGGACACGTGGCCGTCAAGAATCATGAGCAACCCATTTGCACACCTTGTTGAGCCTTTGGATCTTGCACAACCAGGAAAGAAATTCTTCAATTTGAATAAACTGAAGGATTCAAGATATGGTAGGTCCATGGCTCTCTGATGTAATTGTTATCAGAGCAGTTAGAGTCTTGTTTACATAATAATTAAGCTATGTAACTAATTAGCCTTTAGGAGAATTGAACGAGGGAGTAGCAGAAATGTCTGAATAATCTTGGATTAAGCACACGAACTCACACACACATATCTTTCTTACATTGCCCATTTTCAAGTAAGTAATAATGATTATATACATATGATATTTATGTAACATTTATAGTATATAGAGTGTTTGTACATACATATTATATTATTTAATCTGTATAACAGCCCTCTGAGGTCACATTTATAAAACATAAGACCTGAGGAAGCTGAGGCCCAGAGAGGGTCAGTGACGTGATCAAGAAACAACTATGTGGGTAGTAGAATTGGACAAAAACAGGTCTTTTTTATTCCAAACCCTCTGCTTTCTATCTTGGCACTCTAATCTTTTCCAAATAGTATTGGTGAATAATTTTCATAGATCAGGATAGGACATTTCTTTTATAAATAAACAAAATAGTTTTTCTTATGAATTACCATTGTCTTATCCTTAGACCCATTACCAGGGCCGTCCTATGTGGTATTCAGGCGTGTGTTTCCTTTGAAAGGTGCATGTGACTGTCTTTGGTCTTAATTACGACAGTTGTAAAGGAGTTATTTTCTATTTTCTTAAATACTAGTTTTCATAAGAAATATTACTTTGCATGGGTGTTACTTGCCAACATATAATACAGTAAATATCTAGATTGACTTCTTTCATGGTAACTTAAGGGAAACTCTGTTTTTTGAATCCAAGGTAAGGCAACAATTTATTATGTAAGAATTAACTATAAATATATATATTTATTTTTGCTTAGTCTGTGGGTATTTTCAAGTACTAAATGTCTTAAACTCACTTGATATGCTTATATTTTAAACTGTGGAAATCCCAATTTAAACTTGCCCTCTTTCCCTGTTGGAAGAGTAGTCTGATGCCTTATATCGAGTTTATATAGAGATTGGCTTTAACTAGCTCTTATGAGAAGGTGTCTCGTGGCTTTTGTTTGTTTTGTTATGCTTTCTCCTTTTTCCCCTAGAACGCTTACCATATTCAATCAGAGTTCTCCTGGAGGCAGCCGTTCGGAACTGCGATCAGTTTTTGGTGAAGAAAAATGACATCGAAAATATCCTAAATTGGAATGTCATGCAGCATAAGAACATAGAAGTGCCATTTAAGCCTGCCCGTGTCATCCTGCAGGACTTCACGTGAGCCTAATGTCACTCCACTCCCCTCTTCACCACCTCCCTTGTCAGCCTTTAGATCAAGCTTCACACACGTGCATGCGCACACACAGAGTACCTGTATAATTTGTCACCCAATATCCAGACACTTTCGAAAATGTAAGCGGTGTGTTATCCTGGACAGCAAGAGATTGTCTCGGACACACTGGGATGTGTAGTCACGCCGCCTCTTCCAATGGCGAAGGTCACCATCTTTGGTCTGGGAGATCCTAGTCTTACGTACACTAGAAGAAGGTGGAAGAAATAGCATTAGGTAGGGCTACCTTGGAATCTTCTCTCCCTCACATCCTGTTACCCACATAGCCAGTTTCAAACAGCTATCTTTAGAACAGTGATGTGCTGTCCCCTTAGGGGAGACTTGGAGGCCACAAGGCCTGACCTGTTGCCGTTAAGCCTCAGTTCACATCCTGCTATTCCCAGGAGTCTTTACTCCACATCATGGTCTGTTGTTTTAGACACTGCCTTTCCTTTTTTTTTTTTTAAAGATTTTATTTATTTGACAGAGAGAGAGAGATCACAAGTAGGCAGAGAGGGAGGCAGAGAGAGGAAGGGAAGCAGGCTCCCTGCTGAGCAGAGAGCCTGATGTGGGGCTCGATCCCAGGACCCTGAGATCATGACCTGAGCCGAAGGCAGAGGCCTCAACCCACTGAGCCACCCAGGCGCCCCTGCCTTTCCATTTTTAAATGATGTTTTTTTATTCCTTCTAGAGACCAAATTTCATTTTTCTAGAAGACAGTCTAGAGAACAAATTTTATACTCTAAAGTAATAAAATGGAATGATTCGACCTAGTCTCAATTTGATTCATAGCATACTTCTCTGAATTACATCCATTTCTTGAAATTTGGTCTGAAGTTGGAGGTCAGATCCATGTATCTTCTCTAGGCTTTTGTCTCCCCATCATATGGATGGGAATCAGCCGTGGCAGTAACGTTCCCAGAGTTTTTTAAGTGCCTGCTTTCCCAAAATCTCTGGTTAAACCCTACTTGTTGTTAACTTTAATGCAATGACAAAACTTCATGTAGAGATACCACCCAGTCATGGCACTTACTACCAATGTCTGCTCAAGGAAAGGTGTTTAGCAGCTTCCACTTTTCTGAGTCATCCATTGCTCACCCCACTGATGAAACTGGCTCATGGCCGGTGTTGTCAATGGAGGCCAAAGCTGACCATTCCAAGGACACTTGTTCAACAGTTTTGTCTTCTGCTTAACGCTCTGTTTTCTTAGGGGTGTACCAGCCGTGGTTGACTTTGCTGCCATGCGTGATGCCGTGAAGAAGTTAGGAGGAGATCCCGAGAAAATAAATCCCATCTGTCCTGCCGATCTTGTAATTGATCATTCCATCCAGGTGGACTTCAACAGAAGGTGAGAGATTAGGATCATTACTTGGGTTTTCTGTTTTGTGCAGAGTCTTGCAGTTTAGATCTTCCTTGGTTGTGTATGTAGATAAACAGAAGAAGAAAGTCTTTAAAAGATGTATTCAGAAAAACTCAAACTTACTATAGATTTTCCAGTGAAGATTTTTTATTAGTAGTAGTATTATTTTTTTTAATGTATTTTTTTTTTCTTTTTACTTCTTCTGGGGCCCAGGCTAAAGGAGAAAGCAGCTATCTGGTGATCATCACAGAGGCTCAAGAGGGCAAGTGGGAACCCACAGTATCTCTTGAGGCTTAGATCAGGGCAGGCATAGAATCAATCCTCTTCACAGTGACATTAATCAAAGCAAGTCCAGCCCTAAATTAGGGGTGGGGAGTACACTCCATCTGTTATAGGAGTAACTGCCGGATTATACAGGGAGGGCAACCAGGTACTGCTAGAAGAATAACTGAATAGTTATTATCAACTATTAGTGGGGAAAGGAGGAACTATACCACATTCAGTGCTGGGGAAATTAATTATTTGGTAGAGAGAGCAATGACTGTGAATTAAAGCTTTAATATTTTTTAAGTTAAATCATCAAAAAACTTAGAAGAAAATTATGTATATGTCAAATGTCTTGAAACCTTTCTAAATTTAAAAGCAAAGAATGAAGCAAAAAAGAAAAAAGAACTATAGTTTTAATGACTTCAAAATTAACAGTAAATATCTTAAAAAAGATTTGCCACAAATATGACAGAGGGTTAATATTCTTAATATATAAACAGTGTGCATAATCCATTCAAAAATAGTAAAACTCAGCAGATAAATGGGCAAAGGAAAGTGGACATTTCACAATAAAAGGAAAAGCAACACTAAACACTATATAAATCCTTTTCAACTTCAGAAGTAATAAAAAAGTAGATTAAATTCTTGAGATACCATTTTCTCTTATCAATATAGTTAAGGTTAGAAAATAAATATTATTAATTATAAAGGTGTCATGAGGGAGACACTTTTATGCACTGCTAATAATAAATTAGGAATGATGAAAACAATGTGTATGAAGATTATTAGAAATTGTCATATCCTTTGTCCTGGAATTTCTACTTCAGAGCATTACCCCTTCATAGATAATCTGGAAATTCAGGAGTAGCTTAATCACTAAATAGTGTTCATTAAATCATTATTTATAATAATGGAAACCTAGAAGCATTCTTAATGTCCAACAAAGGAGAGTGATTTATTAAATTATGGTATGTCCTTAAAGTGAATTATTAGGTAACATTTACTGTTATAATTATAAAGTGTTTAATGACACTTGGACCATGCTCGTGTCAGAGCTCAATGAGCCAGATATAAATTGCATGTATAGTGTGATCTCAGCTAGATGAAAAGTTATACAGAGATTAAAAGATCAGAAAAACTTCTAAATGATATATTTCTGGGATTGTAAGAAGCTATCGTTTTTATAATAAAAAGTCATTTAACAGTATGAAACAAACCATTCAAAGAGGGAAAAAAAAAACTTGCTTCCTTGGAGATTTAAATGGGTTCCATACAGCTTCAAGAGAACTGGGGTAACTGGCCATTCTCAGATTAAGGTTGCCATTATAAAAACCAGATAAATTCAGGATAAAGAAAAATGTGCTTTGTCTTCTGAACTGACAGTTCTTGGAACAAATGGATCCTTAGCAGCTGTTCCCTTTCCTTTGGACTCTAACCTCATCCTTAGGCAACTTGTCTTTTTTTTTTTGTCCCTTAAATCACATGAACTCAATTTAATGGTTTGGTGTCAAAGGGAAGAATTAAAAATACATCCACAAAATGTTATTCAATTTGAGAAAAAAGATATTTCCCAACACCCCACTGCAGAAGTTATACAAGTAACCTCACAAAATCTTGGGCAACTTTATCTTTCTTGGAGATTCTCACTGGCATTGATGATTTACCTTGATTTCACTGCCTGGAAGGTGAAATGTCTGGTGGGGACAGAATTGTAATTGTTTTAATGTCTGAAGTCTTTTGACTCAAAATTCAAAGAGCTCCTGTCTGTTGATTAAGCAGTATGAATCAGGGGCATCAGAAAGTTCGCTGTAATTTATTTTTCCTCTTTAAACCTCGAAATCTGTCAACTCCGGTTTCAATTTTTTTATGGAACCTTTCATTTATACTGCACTACTGAAAACAGCAAAGTCCAGTGGGGAGCTAGGGGGAAGGACTTTGATCCAAACAGATACCCAAATCTGGGAATACTTTTTTTTTTTTTTTTTAATGAAAGACAACATTTCTGTTAGAAGTGTTTTCATTGGTGGTGTTTTGTTTTTATTGCTTGAATCTGGTTTTGCAATTTGACCTCCCAGTCTCTTTCTTCATTTTTGTAAGGAATTAAATGTGGTATGTCTCAACTTTTGTGGAACTGTGTGCTATGGGCTGATTTCCAGGTATTTCCAGACATGAACTAGAAAAACTGTGGATGGGGTGCTCAGATGATAAGTATTCTCATTTAAGTATTTCTGAGCTCTTTGCCTGGTTTGAATAAAAATAATTAGCCTCAACATTTTTAGGAATGAAAGGTCTAACTAACTCATTATTGTAAAGTTTTTCAAAGTTATCTCAAAAATAACCTTAAAAAAAAACCAACAAGATATCATAACAATTTCTGGCTAGATTTCATGGGTATGGAAACTATCTCCTCTGTAAATACTGTTTTTGAATTTCTGGAGTACCATTAAATGTAATACTCAGAAACTTTGAAATACATTCAAATCTGAATTCAAACTATGTACCTAAGGAGAAATTTCCTCTTTAGTCTGTGAGGCCATTCATATTCAGAGACCTTATTAAAAGCTCAGTTGATTGGTGAATTTAGGGAAGTCCTGAGTGGTGGAAAAATCTGAATTCTAGGTCTGTTTACTCATTCATTCCAGGAACTAGCACTGTTAATTTGAGCCAAAAAAGGTGTTTTGTTTTAATGAGTAAATAGGCTTTCACCTGGAATTAACCTGTCTTAAAACTGCCTAAGCATTACTAGCTTCTGCTTGTCCTGTGAATATACTATTTATGTCAGGCTGACGTGCCAGCATTCTCCGGGGTAAATGTCGCCCTTCCAACCCTGCTTTTCTGCTGTCCTTCTAGAGCTGGGAAGGACCAGTGAGGGAAAGAGACCCCGACTGGTCATCCACAAGTATGGATGAGTAGGAGTAGGAGAGCTAGAGCCTGGGGCGCCGGGGTGGCTCAGTGGGTTAATCCTCTGCCTTCAGCTCAGGTCATGATCTCAGGGTCCTGGAATCAAGCGCTGCATCTGGCTCTCTGCTCAGCGGGGAGCCTGCTTCCCCCTCTTTCTCTGCCTGGTGTTCTGCCTACTTGTGATCGCGCTCTCTCTCTCTCTGTCAAATAAATAAAATCTTTTTTTTTTTTTTTTTTTAAAGATTTTATTAATTTATTTGTCAGAGAGAGAGAGGGAGAGAGAGAGAGCGAGCACAGGCAGAGGCAGAGGGAGAAGCACGCTCCCCGCCAAGCAAGGAGCCCGATGTGGGACTCGATCCCAGGACCCTGAGATCATGACCTGAGCCGAAGGCAGCTGCTTAACCAACTGAGCCACCCAGGCGTCCCAAATAAATAAAATCTTTAAAAAAAAAGAAGAAGAGCTAGAGCCAGAGAAGAGCAGAGCCAGAGGCATATGATTAAGGGCCCCATATGATTAAGAGCAATGTTCTAAGATGCCTTCCTTAAATCTATTTAAGACCAACTGTGTATTTGCTTAAGAAACAGGTTAGTTTAGAAGAGAGAAAATTAAAGAACACATGACTTCAGTGCAGTTGCTAAGTGGAGTAATCACGGAGAAGGAAGCAAATCATCCTGACCTGGGGAGTCCAGAGGGTTCTGCCGGGAGCATCATGTGCTCCAGGTCCTGAAGGGGCCTTACAAAGAGGGAAGCGCTGGAAAAGGCACTCGGCACTGAGAGAATGGAGTGTGAGGGAAGTGAGGTTTGGGAGAGTATGAGGGCTTCAGTGTGGCTGAAGCTGAAGAAGGTTTGGACCAGGCGATAGGAGAAGACTTATAAAGGAAGCTTGAGGTCACACGGAAGGACTTCGTTTTTTAAGGCAAGGGATTCGTACTTTATGTAGAAATGGAAAGCCGTTGGCAGGTTCCAGATGGGTCATGATGATCTGTGCTTTAGAGAATGGATTCTGGCAAAGGTACAAAGGTAGGCTGAACAGACTGACAGGAGCCAGTTAGGTTATTTCTGGAATAAATGCTTTGATAGTTGCAGAAACTAAATGGTGGGAGGGGAGGTCATTAGATGATGTAGAAAAGTGGGAGTGGGGATGAGATGCGGAAAGGAAGCTCACGCATTAGGGTATGACCCATTGACGGTGTGGTGTCCGAGGTATTCCTGATGCAGGAATATTCCTGATGCAGGTATTTCCTGATGCAGGAAATGTGGATGTGGATGGAGCCCTCAGTGGACTAGTGAGGAGATGAGTGCCTGGAGGAGTAGCTGCCCTGGTCCAGAGACTCTGCTGTTCCGGGGGCAGCATTCTTGTCCTGCCTCATCCTCCTGTGCTGGCATCTCTCCTTTCTCTCTCTGCCTTTTGCTTTTCTCTAACACATACACTCACAGGCATTTATACTCTACATCAGGGATCAGCACATTTTTTTAAGGAACAGTAGTAAATATTTTAGGTTTTGCTGGCTTCATACCGTCTCTGCTCACATACCCTTTTTTCTTTTTTACAACCTTTACAAATATAAAAATTATTGCTTGCTTGAGGGCCAGACATGGACAGGTATTGCGCCAGATTTGTCCTGTGGAGCTAGAATTTATGGCTGCCTGATCTAAGGCACCCTCAGGAACTGATTCCATCAAAGCAACTCACATAGGGGCCTGGGTGGCTTGGTGAGTCAAGCGTCTGCCTTCAGCTCAGGTCATGATCCTGGAGTCCTGGGACAGAGTCCTGCATCGGGCTCCCTGCTCAGCAGTAACTGAATGTGCTCTTTGTCAATGCTAAGTGCTTCCAATCCTTTTTTGCCCAAGGAGCACCTACCTGTCTTTATCTGGCTGATGCCACATGTCCTTCAGACGGCCTCAGTGTCACTTTCTTCTGAAAGGCATCCCCACCCCTAGTCTGAATCTGCGACCTTTTCTGAGTGTTCCCCCTGTACCACGGCAGTGACAATCACACTCTTACAGTTGCCTGCGTGCTTCTCTGCATCACCCAGCAGGCTCTGAGCAGTGCACACACTGCTCTTACACCCTTGTGTTCCCAGCGGGGGGCACAGGGTAGGCTTTCTGGGTCATTAAGTGAAGGAAGAGCGTGGATGAGACGTAGAGAACAGCGGTCAGGGGACAGGCCCCAGGGCCATCAGACTTGGGCTCAGATGATGGCTCGATCATCGACAAACATCTGGCCTTGGACAGGTGAGCTCAGCTCTCTGTGCCTCGGCTCCTCTTCTGCACACGGGGCTAAGAGTAGAACCTCTGTGAAGGATGGCCGTGCAGACTGATGAGTTCATGTGCGCAAAACACGTGAAGCCTGTGACACGACCGTTCACTGTGACTCCGGCTACAGCGTTCCAATTCCAGTTCCAGCATTTATTAGCTGCGTGGTCTTGAGCAAGTCTCTTAACCTCTCTGTATCTGAGTTGCCTCTTTTGGGAAAATGTGGGTGTTTGTGGCATCTAATTTAAAGGGTTGCCATGGAGACTAGATGAGAAAATAAATTTTAAATATTTAGAAGAGTGGCTCATGTCCAGTGAAGTCGGTAAGTATTAACTACTAATTAATGAAGTCTGACTTAGGTCTCAACTATTAATTCTACTATCCTTTCCTGTGCGCACGCAATCCATGGTTTGGTTTATGAGTGTTTTCTGTGTGCCCGACCTGCCAAGTCGTAATTCTGGTTTATTCTACCTTGACTCAAAACAATAGATGTGATTTTATTATCAAAATCCTGGAGAAGCTTCTTGATGCCCCGCTCTGCCTGTGTCATTCCTGATGGACTGAATGACTTTGAGTAAACCTCAGCATGTAATCTGCCCTTTTTTTTTTTCCTTAAAGATTTTATTTATTTATTTGACAGACAGAGATCACAAGTAGGCAGAGAGGCAGGCAGAGAGAGAGAGGAGGAAGCAGGCTCCTGGCCGAGCAGAGAGCCCGATGCGGGGCTCGATCCCAGGACCCTGGGACCATGACCTGACCCGAAGGCAGAGGCTTTAACCCACTGAGCCACCCAGGTGCCCCTGTAATCTGCCCTTTATAGATGTTCTTGGGTAGCACTATCTTTCTCAGAAACCTCTGTCCGAGAGCTAGGAGATCATGATTCTATAAATGCCTGAGCCTCCTGGCACTGCTGATGCCTATCTCCCAAGAGAAACAGATGAAAATGCCGCCCGGACCTGGCTCAGCTCAGAGAGGTGTTGTAACGAAGTTACCCATGGGAAAGGAGTTCAGAAACAATGGTCCTTTCAATATCTAAGCGGCTGTTGTCATCATAATTGTCTGGAGTCTGTTCCTAAAAGTCAGGCTTTGTGATTAGATTAGTTTCAACTTAAATTCACTTAATGTTCGCTACTCACCATGTAGTGTAGGATCACTTGACCCAAATAATAATTATTCTTTCTACTTTTGCCAATTCCCTCTCATTTCCCATGTGAATGAATGCATCAGTACCACCCAGCAAGCCTGTGGATGAAATTGCCAGTGCGTTTGTTTATCACCGATAAATTCGGCTGGTAATATTTTAAGCCTTAAAATTTATACATTTACCTTTTGTCTCTGACAGGACAGACAGTTTACAGAAGAATCAAGACCTGGAATTTGAAAGAAATAGAGAACGATTTGAATTTTTAAAGGTATGGGCGGAGTTTGGTTCCACTGGTTGTTTCTTTATATTCGTGGGTACAAGGAGAGGTGCCAGGGAGGTGGGATGCACAGAAACACATTGGGTTTTCATGGTGTTCTTTCCGTTCTCAATCCTAGTGGGGTTCTCAGGCTTTTTGCAACATGCGGATCATCCCCCCTGGCTCAGGAATCATCCACCAGGTGAATCTGGAGTATTTGGCGAGAGTGGTATTCGATCACGATGGCTATTATTACCCAGATAGCCTCGTGGGCACGGATTCGCACACTACCATGATCGATGGTTTGGGCGTCCTCGGTTGGGGTGAGCATCGTTCCAGCTTCCTCTTCCATATAAGCTCTTCTCTAGTGTGTAGCTTGATTTCCACTCTTACCGTGACATCCCAGGAGCATGACTTTGCATGATCTTTTGTCTGTTTTGTTTACTGCTGGATTTCCAGTGCCTAGAAGACTATCTCATGTCTTCTAAGCACTCAGTAATAATGTTTGGAAGAATGAACTGGCATAAAGGTTAGGGACATTTAGAATATATGCAAATCACCTCTGTTTGTTAAAAAATGGAGATTCCTGAACCCCATTTCTTTTTTTTTTTTAGATTTTATTTATTTATTTGACAGACAGAGATCACAAGTAGGCAGAGAGGGAGGCAGAGAGAAAAGAGGAAGCAGGCTCCCTGCTGAGCAGAGAGCCTGATGTGGGTCTCTATCCCAGGAGCCTGGGATCATGACCTGAGCCAAAGGCAGAGGCTTTAACCCACTGAGCCACCCAGGCGCCCCCTGAACCCCATTTCTTCACTTGCTGTAGAATCAAGGGGATTTTGATACAGGTGTCCCCGGGACCACACTCTGAGAAATACTTGTTAAAAATTCCGTAGAGGGAAATAGGGAAAAGATAACTGTTCTTTACAGAACCCAGATCTGCACTAGTAAAGCACTGTAACGGGGTTAGATTATGCTTGTGGGATATAGTGAGGCACAATGAGAGCCTTCCTTGCAGGAGTAGGCGGAATCGAAGCCGAAGCCGTCATGCTGGGCCAGCCCATCAGCATGGTGCTTCCGCAGGTGATTGGCTACAAGCTGGTGGGAAATCCCCACCCCCTGGTGACATCCACTGACATCGTGCTCACCATTACCAAGGTAACCATACGCTGCCTCTTCCTGGCCATGGCGGGTTTGGGGGACACACAGGGAGCGAATGCACGATGGAGTCCTCTTGGTTTCCATGTGCTCTAGGAAACAGGATGTTGATGATTTTTAAAAAGAGATAAGGGGAGAGTTCTGCGGTTAAGTGTTAGTTAATGTTCATTTTACTCTTCCGTGGCTGCATGGATCCTTTTCTTTAAAACAATATTTTGAAAGTGTGAAAGAGTTCAGATACACAGAAGTTAAAATGACATTCGTATGCGCCACCACAGAGAGTTAACAGATGGTAACATTTCCCACGTTTGCTTCGGAGTTCTCCCTGTGTGCATATTTTTTAAGAAGTAAAATGAAATATTTATGGCTAAAGCCGTCCTCCGCATTCCTAGAAATAACCACTATCCCAAGGTTGTAAAACTCGTTCCCAAGTGTGTTTATACTTAGACTACATTTTTCCACATGGTTCTTCTTTATGTGTAAATAACAAACTGCCTCTGTGGATTTAATGTCGGACTCTTTTAAATCCCTTCTCTGTATTCGAACTTTCGTTGTTGTAACAGAAGTTTCTCCAAGCTGGAAATAGTACTTTCTTTTTCCTTTTATTTAGCTTTTACAAGAAATTATTTTATTTTATTTTATTTTATCTTATGATTTGCTTGCTTTGCAAAAGGAGAGGAGCAGTTTCATTTTGCAAGATTATTAGAAAAGAGTGTTTTGTTTTGTTTTTATTATCATGAACCTATTTTTGTCTGGTTGTATAGTTAGGAGGCTTGGAATGTTAGGGATAACTACTATCCTGTTAAAGAACAAAAACTATTTCTCTTTGATTTAATCTTTATGGAATTTGGAATTGCATTTATTTAAATGCTATAGGTTATCATAGATGTCTGTGCCTTGTTCTTCAAATGCAGAATTACGTAGGACTTTCCCACAGAATTTAGCAGAAGCCCACGTAACCCGAAGAGCCTGTCCGTGTGGCTGTCCACACCACTGGTGAGACTGGCTTCATGCAGGCCAAGTGAGCCACGGAGGCCCCAGCCCTGGCTGATGGCATGTCTGGGAAAGAGATGAGAGTCAGACTGGCTGATCTTTTGGTTACAATGAACTTGTACTTGTGTTCAGGAGATTTTTTCATTATACCCTTGAAAATAAGCCTGTTACTTAATTACTAAACTAATGTAAGACTATTTAGGGTGGAAGAATTTATTTGATTTTTAGCAGTTGTAGGCACTTCCAATGATCTCATAAGAGAGGAAAAGTCCTTCTCATCATGTAAAACTTTTATTAATGTTATTTGTGTTTTGGGCATTACTTTTTCTTTCTTTCTCTCTCTCTCTCTTTTTTTGGGGGGGGTAAAAATTGTTTTTGGCATAATTTTAAATTTACAGGGTAGCCGATGTAAATACAGATCAAACAGGAGAGTTCCTGTTACCTTTCTCCCAACTTCCCCAAACATTAACATCTCACATAACCATGGTACATTAATCAAAATAAAGAATGTTAGTATGACACTATTAACTAAACTAGAAACTTCTCCAGTTTTTTCAATAATGACTCTTTTCTGTTCCAGGATCCAGTCCAAGATTCCCCATATTTAGTTAACATTGCTTTTTAAATTCTATTTTTTAAAGTAATCAAAAATATGTTGGGCCTGTTTATTTTTTATGTTTACTCACCAGGCTAGCTGATAAGAATTACAAAGTGCTAGTTCTGCATCTTAAAGATGGGCTCTTGAGTCTCAAGCTTTTCTCTTATTCTGCTGCTCAGCACCTGCGCCAGGTGGGGGTCGTGGGCAAATTTGTGGAGTTCTTTGGGCCGGGAGTAGCCCAGTTGTCCATTGCTGACCGAGCTACCATCGCGAACATGTGTCCAGAGTATGGAGCCACTGCCGCCTTCTTCCCAGTTGATGACATTAGCATCAAGTACCTGGTGCAGACAGGTGAGTGCAGACAGCCCTGGGTCAGGCTTCCTGGGACTCCAAGGATCAGAGCACCGCCTTCTGCCTCCGCCCCTTGGAGTGCACAGGGTCGCATTTATAGGTTTCTTTTCCCTTTTCTCTATGGAATCAAAATGGTTGTTGGGAATTCAGAAGATATGACAAAGACATGGTGTAGCCAGCCAAAAGGGCTCAGGTATTCGGAAGCCTAAGTGTTCGTACTGGTCTTCTACTACTGGTTATTTGATGGGAAGCAAATGATCTTAGTAATGAAGGTGTGCTCTGACAGTTAACTAAGCCTGAGGTCCTCTGAATGGATGATGATAACCAAAGAGAGGAGGAGTATTTACAGACAGGACCAGAATCTGCTTCAGAAAATAGTCCAGATCAGTTAATGATCCCTAGTAAACAGCACCATCAGCCGGAGAATCAGAATATTAGACAGAAAGTTGAAATATCAGCAAAGGTTTTGGTGTGCGTGTTAGCAGAATGCACCTTACTTGTGTAATTACTGGGAAAGACATTCGTTTCACCAGGAAATCTTTTACTTATTTACTTATTTATTTGTCAGAGAGAGAACAAGTAGGGGGAGTGGCAGGCAGAGGGAGAAGCAGGCTTCCCGCTTAGCAGGGAGCCCGATGCGGGACTCCATCCCAGGACCCCGGGATCATGACCTGACCCAAAGGCAGATGCTTAACCAACCGAGCCACCCAGACATCCTTTCAGCAGGAAATCTTAACCTCTGTTACTTGTTATTTCTTAAAATGCCCATTTAGGTCGTGATGAAGAAAAAGTAAAGCAAATGAAAAAGTATCTTCAAGCTGTAGGAATGTTTCGGGATTTCAGTGACCCCTCTCAAGACCCAGACTTTGCCCAGGTATGAGAGAGTGCATTTCCTTTTCCTCTAGGCGGTGATTTTAGTTGTGTATGTTTTTTTCTGAGGGGGCATACTTGTAGGAAATTAGTCACTGCCAAGTCATCACAGAAGAACAAGGTTTTAAAAGACTAAAACAATTAAGAAGATAAGGAATTATAAACCTAAAATGACTTCTTCCTTTTCTCTTGGCCATTAGGTTGAATGTGTGTCCCCTTTCTGACCTACTGATTGACTCCCCTGATGTGGAAGACCTTTGAAGAAGGGCTTCACCAGAGAGAGTAGGGCTGTTTAAGGGGCTCTTCTCATCACTATAGATGGAAAAGAAATGGAGGTCAAGCATAGCAATTAGTTCTGGTTTATCCAGTGACTTACCTTCATTCATTCTCTAGGGGGCAAATTGATTCCACATTTTTCTGGATTGGCAAGCCTGGGTGGTCACCAGGTCACCCTGGTTATGTTTCACAGTACACCTGAGGGAAGGAAATATGCAGTCAGACCCTGGCCCATTGCCTGGCATTGATGACTGAATGGCAGCATCCTATCAAATCATTTTAGAAAAATGTACAGTGGTTTTTGTATCATTTTAGTAGAAAACCCATCTCAAACTAAGCTAAGCATTAAAAAGGATGCATTGGCTGCTTTGCAAAACTGCATGCATAGAAGATGCTGGCCAGTAGCTAGGCACACACCCTGGTCTTTCCAGGAGGTGACAAGGCTTCCTGCCTGTCCCGTGCCACTTACGTGCCCATCCTGATCTTTGGAAATTCATTCCTTAAGGATTAAGAAGAACGTTGAGTCCTTGTTTATGAATGTGATGGCTTAGTTGTTGTTGTTTTTTTTTCTTAAAGATTTTAGAGCAAGAGAGAGCACAAGCAGAGGGAACAGGAGAAGGGAGAAGCGGTCTCCCTGCTGAGCAGGGAGCCTGATGCGGGGCTCAATCCCAGGACCCTGGGATCATGACCTGAGCTAAAGGCAGAGGCTTAATCAACAGAGTCACAAGGCGCATCTTGTTTTTGTGGTTGTGGTGTTTTCAGTTCTCTGGCCCAGCTTGCATTTTTGCTCTGAGGGTACAATGTCAGCTCTTACTTCCTTCTCTTTTGGGTGGACAGGTTGTGGAATTAAATTTGAGAACGGTTGTGCCTTGCTGCAGTGGACCAAAAAGGCCTCAGGACAAAGTTGCTGTGACTGACATGAAAAAGGACTTTGAGAGCTGCCTCGGAGCCAAGGTAGGGGCTGGGGAGAGCCAGGTGGGAGTCCCCCCTCCCCACCTAGCCCTGTGCCCCATGTCTTAGAGCCACACTGCTTTCCACTCCCCCACGCCATGACGAAGGTTCCCAAAGCCTGATGCTGACGGCATTTCTTCTCCATCCTGAAGTCCTCAGTGCCTGTCCAAGAACCAAGAGCCACACAGCTTCCTTAGAACCCATTACCGTCTGTGAACACAACCCTGCCCAAACATCTACTTTTCCTATGACTCTCATCACACTGTGCACTCGACTTGCCCCGGCTTTTCTGGCCATTGTACTTCTGTTCATGCCCCCCTTTCACCCACCTGCATGGCTCCTCCCCCTCCCTTCATGTCCGTGTCCCTCACCCTCCACAGCGTGGCCTCACATCTCATAGCAGAAAGTCATGGGTCCTTCATTTGAACCTTCCATGGCACTTGGTCTGAAACCCTTGGATGGCATGCATGTTCTTGAACTTACATTGCTGGTCTTTTATATTATTTGCAGGTCTGATTTCCCTTATTGGACCATATGTTTGAGTGAGGGTTTGTGTCAGCATCACCTTTGTATTCCACAAAGTACCTAGTGTCTTGTATGCAGATTTTCAATGAACATCTCCCCAAATGATGATTAAGATATGTGATACGTTTTATCCTGGGGCCATCAGCATGACGCCAAATGTTCAGCTGTACTTGATTTGCCTTATTGACCACAATTAGTTGAATCTGGCCAAAAGGACACCTTTTTCTAAATTTCCATCATGTTAGAATCAGTGACCGTGGTTCATATCCATGAAACTCTACAGTAATGTCATCTGGTTTAATTAGACTAACTTGGAACTAAATTTGTAGTTGTAAGCAAGTCATTGTTAATAGGACTTCAAAGCAGAGTGAGAGTCAGAAATTATGACTGTCTTTTATAAAGATTTAAAAACAATAAAGAGGCTTTCATTTTTCTGTAGCATTTCAGAGTTCATTGGCCGAGATATTTGTTTTGCTAAAAATTGGCTTTTGAAATTATAGGTACAAGGTATTTCTTT
The DNA here is from genome assembly GCF_963455335.1 of Martes martes. NCBI lineage: Eukaryota > Metazoa > Chordata > Mammalia > Carnivora > Mustelidae > Martes > Martes martes. The sequence continues at coordinate 57,896,717 of NC_137900.1, forward strand.
TTCTTCTAAAGTGAGAACATTTCACGGTGGTTTTTCTTCCATTTTTTTTTTCTTTCCCATAGCAAGGGTTTAAAGGATTCCAGGTTGCTCTGGACCATCATAATGACCACAAGACGTTTATCTACAATAATAGCGAATTCACCCTTACTCATGGTTCTGTGGTCATCGCTGCCATTACTAGCTGCACAAACACCAGTAACCCATCTGTGATGTTAGGGGCAGGTGAGTGTCAGCCTCCCTCTCCGAGGTCATGGGGACACGTGGGTGGAAATCTTTCAAGACATTACCTTGGGGCTTACCTGAATCTACATGCAATTCCCCAAACCTTGTCTTTTCCTGATGCAGAAATGTGTTGGTCCAAAAGTGTTTACACAATAACAAGTGTCCAAAGCAAAGTATGTAAAGTAGAATACATAATGCATACTTGTCTTTAGAATTAAGGCAGAAAATAAGTAGAAGAAAGCAAAAAAAAAAATTTTTTTTTTCTGGTAAGCTTAGAATCTTTTGTCAGACTCTAAAAGAAAAAAAAACTTTTTTCATATTACAGATTAGTGTCTGTAAAAACCCTGATAGGCCTTTTTGTACACCGGGCTTCAGTCTGTCTCAGAAGTATTTTAAGTGTCTCTGAATTAGGGCACAGGGAGCTTACTTGGCTCTTAAGCAATTCTGGTCAAGTAGTTAATATATACAGAGTTTTATTAATAGAAGTCTCTTTAGTGTCAAGATTTTTTTTGTCATTCCCAAGAGTTCCTTTTGTGTCCATAAACCAAAGATCATCAAAGAGTTCTTTCTTTAAAAAGTGTACAAGTACATATGGAACACCTTTATCCAAGGATTCATGCGTTGATCCCTAAGCTTTTTGTATCTGGAGCAAACGAGTTTCCTTAAGACAAGTCTGTAGCTTGTCTGTAGATTCTTGTGCCTTTTTACCCCCCACTCATTTCTTTCCAAATTCTCTGATACGTCATAAGAGAGCACCCTGCGTCTCTGCAGTAGTCTCTGTATTTGCCAAAATTCCAGTGGCTGAGAGCTCTTGATTTTCTCCTTTAAAAGAATACCTGGGGACTAGATTTTTACTCTACCCTGACCGTACTTCTCACCAACCAGTACACAGTTTATAACCTTTAAGAAAGGGCCCTACCAGTTATAATCTTCATCCAAATAAAACGTAATCAGAAAGATTGTTTTCCCTCCAAAAGTTAAAATCGTAATTCTATAATATATTCCTTAATATTTTAGGTTTATATCTTCAAAAGAAAAAGCCTATCTCTTTCTTCATTTCCTTGACTAATTCTGAGTCCACTGTGTATGTGCAAATACCTTTGGGTCAGTGAGTTGTTGATTTGTGCTAGGCAGCAGAAGGAACAGTAAGCACCGCGATCGGGGCTTTGTTGGGTGGTAGCAGGCAACACAGATGGAGGGGTCGGTCTCTCTCCTAAAACCGCCCCGGCACCGAGAGCGGGCAGCCACCCAACACTGTGTGGGTGTTTACCATTTCACAGGACTGTTAGCAAAGAAAGCTGTGAATGCTGGTCTGAACGTGAAGCCTTACATCAAAACTAGCCTGTCTCCTGGAAGCGGTGTGGTCACCTACTACCTGCGGGAGAGCGGGGTCATGCCGTATCTGTCCCAGCTTGGGTGAGGAGGCATTTTCTTTTATACCATCATTTATGTTGTATTTTATTCCACACGTATCTCGCCGCATCACCTTGTAACACGCATCACCTTCTCTGGTGGTATCTGATGAGTCTCATCAGCCAGTTAGCAGACTTCCACCCTCACATTCCCATAGTCAGGCCCTCCTGTGGACAGTTGTGCTGGTTGTTCATCAGACAATGGTGCTCTTAAAGGGCAAAGCAGGGCTGAAATCAAGCCTGTGCTTTGGTGTGGTGCTGCAGCCTTCTGGAGGAGGGGGTGTCTCTTCTCAATTGGCAGAGGTCATGAGATGGGCTAGTGCTGGCTCGGCAGCTGAGAGGCTGCCGTTTGGCATGAAAATAACTGGCTAAACATGTTTTAATTCCTTGGTTTAAACAAGTTGTTTGTTACCGAATACAATCCCTCCAGTTTCCCCACTATTCCTGATTTGGATGAGAAAGATTTTATTCCTATGTCTCATAAAAGTCAAAGTCCTTATTGATTATACAATCAAAGTAGTGAATAAAGAAATTAAATGGTGATGTGATTTCAACTTTTAAAAAGCCTAGATAGGCTCCTTTTTATAATTTACTCAGAAAAGACTCTAATTGAATGGTCTAGAATGGATGAATGGTATATTAAAATGTTCCACGTGGCTGGCTCAGGTGGTAGAACATGCGATTCTTGATCTTAGTGTTGTGGGTTCAAACCCCACGTTGGGGGATAGATAGTACATAAAATTAAAAAATCTTTACAGCATTCCTGAGAATGAAAACTTTATAGAAACAGGACTACATTTATTCCACATGCCCCCGTTCTCTGTGAATCAGCTGTCTCTAGAACTGTCCCCAGCAGAGCAACTCGCTGAGACTCACTCTCCGTCTCGCTTCTCTTCTGGCGGCTAGGTTTGATGTGGTGGGCTATGGTTGCATGACCTGTATCGGGAACAGCGGGCCCTTACCTGACCCTGTGGTCGAAGCCATCACGCAGGTAATGACCGAGGAGCCTGTGGGGATCTTTTCATGTGATGTGTGACCTGAATGCTGGTCATCTCAGGAAGTCCCAGGGCAGCAGGGGCTATGTTCAGACATAAGGTCTTTGGAGTCTAGCTAACCCAACTAGCTGTCAACATTGTGCCTCAGTTTTCACACCTAGAAATTAGGGATGATGATAGGACCTGTTTCACAAAGTTGTGAGCATGGAGATGACAGTGGATGTGAAGGACTTGGCACAGTGCCCACACACATGGGCTCTTGGACTACACATGGCTCCAGGACTCTGTGTGCCTGGTCATCTGCAGCCTGGCTCAGAGTCAGGTGTGTCTCCACACAAACAGTGCAGTCGAAACTGCATTGCATGGGCTTGATTTCTGTCCCATAAATTCTGTAGCATTGAGAGCACAATTTGGTTTGCATGAATTACAGAACCCATGGAGGTCAGTGTGGCTTCCTTTAGCTTTCAACTATTGGACTTTCCCTCCTGTTCTCAGGCCCTGGGCGGCAAAATCACCAGGATGCTGCCTTCTGACACACCTGGGATTTCCTCGGGAGCAGAAACCATGTCTCTTGGTGTCCTTTGCAGCAGTCTCCCCAGGGACACCCATGCATGATCTTCTCCCCACAGGCAGAGGACCAAGTGAAAGAGAGGTTAAAGAACTCCCCCTGCGATGGGAGCGTTCCGCGGGTGGTCTAAGACAGAAAGCCTGGCCCCCTTCTCCGTGTTACCAGATCTTTCTCTTGCTGGACACAGGGAGACCTGGTTGCTGTTGGAGTACTCTCTGGGAATAGGAATTTCGAAGGTCGAGTCCACCCCAATACCCGGGCCAACTATTTAGCCTCTCCGCCCTTGGTGATAGCCTATGCAATTGCTGGGACCATCAGGATCAACTTTGAGAAAGAGCCACTGGGTAAGATGTCATTTGTGGGGCTGGCCTTGTTTGTTTTCTGGTGAATTTGAAAATATTACTGGAGGGAGAGTAACCATGTTATGTTAATAAATAATGAGGCATAGGTAGGTGGTCGGTTAGTTCAGCTGGTTAGAGCATGGTGCTAATAAATAATGAGGCAGAGAACTGACAAAGATGAGAAGAATATTTTCTTTTCTCCCCATACACAGCCAAGACAGAACTGGAACAGACAAAAATCGACTGAAGGATAAGGGATGACAAAAGGAAATCTGAAAAGTCAGAAAGAGCATACTATTCTGGCTTCTTCCCCAGTTCTTCTCTTTCTAGCTCCGATTTTTTTTTTAATTTTTTATTTTTTTAATTACTTGTCGGTGTACTAGAATTCATTGTTTATGCACCACACCCAGGGCTCCATGCAATCCGTGCCCTCCACAATACCCACCACCAGGCTGGCCCAACCTCCCACCCCCTGCCTCTTCAAAACCCTCAGATTGTTTTTCAGAGTCCATAGTCTCTCATGGTTCATCTCCCCCTCCAATTTCTAGCTCCGATTTTATCTAACATGGGGCACTGTTTTAACATATCCAGTGTAGGAACATGTCTCAGATAGTTCAGCCTCCCCAAATCCAGAGAAATGATGCTTTTTGTTTCCTTTCCTCTGGAGGTCTTGCTGTGTCCTCCTCTGTCCGGGCTCAGCAGATTCAATAATAGGACAACAGCGCCCCTTCAGTTTCCTTTTAGGAGATCACCACTAGAGCTAGAGTTGATCCTCATGTGTGGATTTGGTATTTGCAAATTTGCCTCTTCAATAAATGTAATTTAGCCCCCAAATCAAGGCTCATCTTGCCGCCACGGTAATTGGCAGACGCGCACAGAGGGGTAAAGGCTTTGCGTCACTTCAGCGGCCGCCGAACGAGGCAGGGCCCTGCCATCTCCTTTCAGCTCACATATCCTGGCCATGCTCTGTGTAGTGCCACGTTTTTCCACATTTTTGGGGTTTTGGTGATTTCACTTTTTTAAAAATAGCCCCCAAGCTTAGTGCCGAAGGGCTGTCTAGCATGCGGAAGCCCAAGAAGGTTGGGGGTGCCTCATGGGAGGTAGACTTTGTTCAGGCATGAGTTGTGCTATTGGCTGGGACTTCCTCGTAAACGCTTCAGCAAGATGTCCTGGATGAGGTGTCTTTAAGCAGAAGCACACGTGAAGCAAGATTACGTATTGATCGGGTGCTGAAAGTGTTGTGACGAGAGGCTGTCGGGAGCCTGACCCACATCCCCCAGTGCCGGCAATTCACACTTCGCCACACAGTGTTTGCATGGACCTTACAGAACGCTTCTACCACGGCGAATGGGATTTGACTGGTTGGGATCATGAAAATGGGGTATTAAATGCAGTTTTTCTCCTTAATAAACTTATTTCCCCAGGGGTCAATGCACAGGGACAACAGGTATTTCTGAAAGACATCTGGCCAACCCGAGACGAGATCCAGGCGGTGGAGCGTCAGTACGTGATCCCGGGCATGTTTAAGGAGGTCTACCAGAAGATAGAGGTGAGGTCCCCGTCTGCTCTGCCCTCTTGTGGCCAGGGGACAGCCGTTCCTCTGTGGCGTCTCTGCAGACCCTAAGGCCGATGGTGGTGGAAACTAGAGGAAGTCACATTTCTTTCTTCAGATAACCAAGGAGGTAGTTCTCAGTCATTTTCTCCTGTGACTTCCATTTTTACACACCCCACACTCTCCAGATTTTCCCAGATTTGGACAAGGTCCCAGACTCGGCAGCAGCCTCAAGAAGAGAGGTTGTAGGTTGTGTGTGATTCCTACCCAGCTCGCCAGAAACTCCCCGCCTCAGACCCTGGGTGCTGTGTCGGCTGTGGTTGGGGATTCCCGATGTCATTATAGAGTCTCACTGACGTAGAGTTCATGGGTTGGATGCCCCTCCCAGAATTATTTGGATGCTTGAAAGAAAATTTAAAGAGCCACTGAGGAAAAAGCACCGAACTACTGAATTAAATAAACCTTTCTGCACATTTGATAAATAGGGAGAAAATATGTGGGGCTCAGTATCATTTTCTGAGACCCTGTATGTTATTCCTTTCTCCACTTTCTGTGTTAGGCTCACCCAAGGAATGCTGACTGGGTCTGGGATTTGAAATACAAGAGCAGACTATCTGGGAAAGAGGGTCAAATTAGGATTACATTCATGGACCATGATCTCCCACAGGGTGCTCACTGGGAAGTTGTATGAACAAGTTTGCTGGGCACTGGGTTAAATGCATTTCTCCAAAGACTGAAGTCATGGCCCCATGGAAACGGTTGAAGCTGACTTTAATGCATAGCGGCTGTCATTTGCTGTCCGGTGTCCCTGTGACCTGGACATCTACTTCCCCAAATCTTCAGAGAGTAAATAATTTCCCCTTGGGTACAATCTGGATTATTGTTTCATAAATTATATTATGTATATGGATTAGTTATCTCTTGCTGTGCAGCAAATTATCCCAAAACTTAGAAACCGCTTTTATTAAATCTTATGGTTTCTGTGAATTAGAAATCCACGTGTGGCTTACCTGGGTGCCTCTGCCTTCACAAAGCTCCAACCGAGGTGTCCTTTGGTGCGGAGCTCATCTGAAGGCTCGGCTGGGGGAGGATCCACTTCCAAGGCAACTCGAGTGGTTGGTGGCAGGACAATACACCTCACAGGCTGTCGGACTGAGGGCCTCCATTCCTTTCTGATGGTTCCCTAGAGGCTCCCCCATTTGCCTTGCTCAGGGGTCTCTTCACTGCTCACAGCATGGTCCTGGCTTCCATCAGAGCAGGAAAGGGAGAGAGAGACAGAAGGCAGTCTCTTTATAACCCAATCTTGGAAATGAGTCACTAGGTTCAGCCCACACTCAGCAGGAGCCCATCGCTTAAGGGTGTGCAGCGGGTGGGGGGCAGATCCTTGGGGCCATCTTCGAGGCTGCCTGTCACAGTGTTTGTGTATTTTGAAGTCATCTGGCATGACAGTGTCTTAATGTCAAGGAGCTCTTTTATGTGACTAGAATAAGGACTATTTTGGTTTGGGTTTTATTGACGTACAGTTGACACACAGTGTTACATTGGTTTCAGGTGTACAACATAGTGATCCGACAACTCTGTCCGTTACCCAAGCGTAGCTACCATCTGTCACCATTCGACACGATGACGATACCATTGACTGAATTCCCAACTCTGTACCTTCATCCCCGTGATTTACTCATTCTGTAACTGGAAGCATGTACCTCCCCCTCCCCTGTGCCCCTTTTTGCCCATCCTCACACCTCCCCTCCCCTCTAGCAACCACCAGTTAGTTCTCTGTGTTTATGGATCTGTTTCTGCTTTGTTTGTTCACTTTGTTTTTTAGATTCCCCCTATCAGGGAAATCATAGTATCTGTCTTTGTCTGACTATTTCACTTTCATTACCTAGAGGGTATTATGCTAAGAATGGTTTTTATTGTACTCTTAGGATATATAGTTTCTGGTTTCATGTCACACTTAACTTTGAGGGCAGCGTAATTAGGTTTGCTTTTCTTTCTTCTGTCTTTTTTGTTTGTAAGACCGTGAATGAAAGCTGGAATGCCTTAGCAGCCCCGTCGGACAAGCTGTATTGCTGGAATCCGAAATCTACATACATTAAGTCACCACCATTCTTTGAAAACCTGGTATGACTTTTTTATTTTTAACAAAATGAGTTTTTCAGAATTCTCTTTCCTTACAAAGTCTGTTTGATTACCTTCTACCCTTGCTCTAACTATGCATTCCAGTGAAACCTTTACCAACCTGAGCAGACAGTACTGGGGAGAGTTCTGAGACGCTGGGGTACTTGGCTGTAGGGGCCCTACGGTGTCTCTGTCCAGGGGTTCCGTGTGGCTGCGTAGACACTCCCTGGCCATCCCATACCACCTGGGCAGAGACTCAGAAAAGTCTGAGGACTGACTGTTCCAGCAAAACATCCCCGGGCCTGCTATATTTAAACCTTATACTCAAAAAAAAACAAGGGAAATCTTACCTATAACTGATGATCAAGGAGTCTGCGCTCTGCTGGTGGGAAGAGGAGGGGAGTAGAAGCCAGGGTTCTGGTTGTCCTCAGCATCTCCATTCCCTGGATGTGGAGACACAGAAGGTCATTTGCAGCTGCATACCTGTTGCTTTCGAGGGAATAGTCCCAATACTTTGCCTCCCTTCAGGGGTGGAATGTGAATGTTTGGAGTAAATTTACCTTACTTTTGGAAGCACCCCTGATAAAACCAAAAACCTAGAATTTTCTGTACAGCAACGTAGGGCTATCACCCAATTCAGGTCCACCCTGGTGAGTGGAGAAAACCTGAGCTGGCACTGACTGGCGTATTCTTTGCTAGACTTTGGCTCTTCAGCCGCCCAAATCTATAGTGGATGCCTACGTGCTGTTAAACTTGGGAGATTCCGTAACAACTGACCACATCTCTCCGGCTGGAAATATCGCAAGAAACAGCCCCGCTGCTCGCTACTTGACTAACAGAGGGTAAGTGTGAGCAAGGGGAAGAAAGATTAGAAGCAAAAATGGAGAGAATGAGGCCGGTGTTTCTGTTCACATGTTCTCTTTTCAATCAAACTCTGGTTTTTCACCAAACCTTGAGGCTTGAAAACCAGTCACCTTTTCTGTTTGCTGCTTTGCAGCTTCCTTGGGAGATTCCGTGAGCGAGGAAACCCCAGCACAGGGACCTTCCTTCTGCGCCAGTGTCCCCACTGGAGTCCAGGCTCTGCTCTCAGCCTGCGGGGCGCGGGTGGGGTGTCCTCTGCGCTGCTGCCCCCTGCCTGAGACACGTCTGACTGTGATTTGCCACTGACGCATCCATTGACCCATCTGTCAGTCACAGACTGACGTCAGCGGGTACCAAACCAGTATTACCCACTGTCCTCTGATACGCCGAGAGTGGTCAGAGTCTGTCCCAGAGCTGACTTTCCCTGAGAATTGTCTGGGGAGATAAACATTCCGGCTCCCGTTGGCACCTCCCAAATCCACATCTTCAGGGATGGGCCCAGAGCTAATCTAAGAACAAAATTCAACACTTACTTGTTCATTTTTTCCTTTTTTTTTTTTTTTTTTTTTTTGGTCAGTGCCAGAGGAAAATGGCCTTGGCCCCATCTTGCTTTCCTGGTGGCTGAGGTGGTTTCTTCACGCCTCTCCATCCTGCTGAGCCTCACTCAGCCTCTGCCTTCTCCTGGTACATCCTATAGGACAGTCATGTTCAGAGCAAAACCAGTCCACGTTCCCCAGAGACGGGAGTGCTGTAAGCATCAGAACCTAGCCTGCCTCTAGAGTAAGGGATGCACAAGAGTTTATCTCAAGATTTTTTTTTTTACGTGGGGCAACTACTGCATTAAATGTACAGGGACTTTCTACACCCAGACACATATGATAAGATTCTGAAGGGACGGGATTGTACTTTGAATGGGAGACCTAAGTGCATCACTGAGCAGAGAAGGGCAGGGGATATTTGAGAGGGGTCAGCGAATCCCTGCTCTTCCCCCTCCCCACACTGCTCTGGCTACACTGGTGGGTGCCTCAGTTGTTGAATATTCCAGGTAAGTTCAAATACCCTTCTGCCTGAGAGCCTTTGGTTGAGCGGGCTGTTTTTTCCTCTTGGATGTCTTCCCCAACTCCCTTGCCACTTCAAGTCTTCCTCCATGAGGTCACCCCCACTGTACCCCGTTCTCATCTTGATCTACTTCTTTTCCCCTCAGTTATTAGCCACAGTGTAGTAACACTTATGTAAGATGCTCATTTTTAAATTATGATTATTTATCTCTACCTTTTAAAGATTTTATTTATTTGACAGAGACAGAGATCACAAGTAGGCAAAGAGGCAGGCAGAGAGCGAGGGGGAAGCAGGCTTCCTGCCGAGCAGAGAGCCCGATGCAGGGCTCGATCCCAGGACCCTGAGATCATGACCAGAGCCGAAGGCAGAGGCTTAACCCACTGAGCCACCCAGGCACCCCTGTCTCTACCTTTTAGAATGTAAGCCCTTCAAGGGCAGGAATCCTCATCTCTGTTGTTCCTTGATCCACCTCAAGCCCCGAGAATAGTTCTTGGCACATAGCTGGGGCTCAGTAGTTGCTGAATGAATGAATGAATGAATGAATGGGAGAAAAGGATTCACCAATAAACAGAGAGACATAGCAGTTGAGGCTGGAGAAAGAAACTAAGGAAACAAGCAGTGACCACTACTTTTTTTGATTGGTGATGGTTGACACTTTGGAGATACGGACTCTAGGGAATTGAATGAAAAGAATCCTACCTTCCTGGAAAAGTGCACATATCCCCAACATTCTGGATACAATTTCAGGAGTTTGTAGACACGCTCACCTGCTCCTGAATCCCATTCACATACTCTCTCAATCTCCAGATCACATCTCACGGTGAGATCAGACTACCACTCACACACACGTCCTAGCATTTTTAAAGAAACCCAGTGAGCTGATCGCTGTGTTAATTGTAAGACGTTCCTGCTGTCACAAAGTGTCCTTTCACTGGGGTGCCCAGACAGGATTTTTCTTTGATTTCAGGACCAGGAAGAGCTGTTCTGCCTCTTTGGCACCACTCTGACTTTTATCTTATGAAAATTGTAAATCATGTTGTCTGTCTGAGTTCTTGATGACTTGAGGGCAAACGTATACCTCCTTCCAGTTAGTTTACAGAGCTTATTTTGTGTTTCCCTAATTCTTGGCTCCACTCAACTGACCCATGCTAATTAGTCTTTGGCTTTCCTTTTTCTTACCCATTTTTAATATTTTATCTTTTTTTTTAAGATTTATTTATTTATTTGAGAGAGATACAGGTAGAGAGAGCGTGAGAGGGGAGAAGGTCAGAGAGAGAATCAGACTCCCCTTGGAGCTGGGAGCCTGATGTGGGACTCGATCCCGGGACTCCAGGATCATGACCTGAGCCGAAAGCAGTTGCTTAACCATTGAGCCACCCAGGCGCCCTAATATTTTATCTTTTGTGACACTTTCTAGGCTACCCTATTGAATCGGTAAAATGAATACTTATTAGAGTTCCTCCTGGTTTTTCTACCCAGATTTAAAAGAGTAGAAGTTGACCCTGAGACAATGTTGATTTCCCCCTTTCACTGTCCCACCTCTAATCTCTGACTCTGCCCTCAGCAGAAGATGCAGGAACCAGCTTTTCTGCCTTGGAGAGTGATGCTTAGTAGACTTAGATATCTAGGTCGGTGGTTTTTCCTTTTTCTTGATGGAAGCTAAGTTTTGTCTTTGCACCGTTCACTAACCTAGCTCCTCTCCTGCTTGCATTATTAGCTTGACTCCACGAGAATTCAACTCCTATGGCTCCCGCCGAGGGAATGATGCCATCATGGCACGGGGGACGTTTGCCAACATTCGCTTATTAAACAAATTTTTGAACAAGCAGGCACCACAGACTATACATCTGCCTTCTGGAGAAATTGTGAGTACTGTCCCTTTGTCAGGCTCTGGGTGGTTGGACATTTACACGGTCACTTTCCTTTAGGCCTTGTTTTTTCTTTATAGCCCCATGGTGCCTCTTGTTTCGAGAGAGTTCATCATGGATAGAGATGCCCTTTAAAGTTTTAAAACGTTCTCTTCCTCCTTGGAGATTCTGCTTCATGGTTTCCTGGGAGTTGAATTTATGAAGCCTCTGAATGAAATGTTGTCAGTCCAGAGTATTTGAAGGGGAACTTCAGGTTAAGATAGAGGATATTTATCAACAGGTGCTATTGTATGACTTTATTAGCATTTAATTAAGTCCCCATAGAGGAACATAGAGGCCCACGGAGGCCTGCATAGGTCCTGACGGAATCCCTTTGCAGTTGGCCTGTTAACAGCAGGAACTGTTCGTTCCCACACGGAAGGGAGGCATGTGAGAGGCAGGAGAATCTGCGCTTTGAGTCCGATATACCGGCTGTGGAGCCTTCAGCAAGTTATTTGTCCTCTGAGCTTCATTCTTCTGACCTGTGAAGCAGGATATCCACCCTGTGAGGCTCTGAGGCCTAAGTTCAAATAGAATAATGTGTATTAAATACAGAGCAGAGGATCTGGCGCATGTCGTGGGTCCTCAGTGTTGCTTCCCTTTCCAGCAGGAGCTGCCAAACTGCTTGAGAACTGTTTAAGTTACTTGAGAAATCACCCTCCTGACTTACTTAAAAATAATAACAGCTAGGATTTCTATAGAACTTATTACATCCCACATACTGTTCTGAGCTCTTTGCCTATACTGACTTCTTTAATCCTCATAACCACCCTTTGAGGGAGGTACCATAACTGTCCATTAAGATAATAAAAATGGAGATTAAAACCCAAGGAGTCTGGGGGCACTTGGGTGGCTCAGTCAGTGGGGCATCCGAGTCTCGGTTTTGGCTTAGGTTGAGATCTCAGGGTCACGAGATCGAGCCCCGCAACAGTCTCCGCACTAAGCCTGGAGTCTGCTTAATTTTCTCTCTTTTCCTCTGTCCCTCCCTGCCTGAAATCAATCAATCAATAAATCTTCAAAACAAAACCCCGGGAGTCTGGCTCCAATGTCAGTGTGGTTTACCACCACCCATACTGCCTCACTTATAACAGATTTTGGTAAAGCAAACTCTTCATAGGTCATCACTGATCACCAGGACCCAACAGAAGTCAGTGCCCGGTAGGTAGTTGTTAGGGAGGAGCAGGGATGATAAGCAAGCTATTAAATGAAAGAGATACAGTTAGGTGGTGGAATGCCCTAGAGATAAGGGGAAAGATGGGCAGTATAGACACTGGCGGTGTGGGGGGAAAGGGAGGGGCTCCAGTATACTGAATGTCATAGCGAACCTCACATATTTATAAACCTGCCATGACACAGGACTTCTCATTAGATGTTCAGGGCCTCATCTTACATAAGGAGACCAGAATCAGAGATGAACAGCCATTTGAGCCAAGACTTGAACTTGAAAGATAGACCTAGACAAAAAACAGAGGGGGAAGGGAAAAAAACAGAGATAATGCAAAGAGCACAAGAAAATGAAAAAATGATTATCTTTTCAGAGTGATGAAATGATTTTCTGTTGGCATAAAGTAATCAAAGGACAAGAAATGGCTCTTGATAAAAAATAGTAATTAAAAAAGAAAGAAAATGCTGTTAAAAAAAAAAAAAAAGCTCCTAAAAAAAGTCACAGGAAAAGTTGATTAGTTGAGAAAGTCTCTCCGAATACAGAACAGAAAGACAAAGGAAAAATTAGAGAAAATATTAAAAAATTAAAGACTGAAATGAGGAGGCTCAGCATCTGACTAAACAGAGATGCTGAGAAGAGAAGAGAGGTTATTATCCAGGAAATAACACAAGGAAAGCTCCCCTACTGCCAGATCCGACTCCACAGGACAGCCACTGCATACCCACATGATTTTGGAAGACCAGCTCCAAATCGCTTTGGTGTGAAGTTAAGAACAGCAGCGATGAGGACAAGATCTAGAAACTTCCAAGGAGGGAAAAACAGCTTCTGTGCCATGTGCTGGGGATCAGAAGTGCTCAAACCAACACTGGAAACTTAGACTGCGCCCCAAAATTCCATGTCCCATGTTAAAGTAATAACACATTCAGATTCAAAAACTTTAAAAATACTCCTCAGGAAGATAGTTGGTGAATGTTTTTTACCAAAATGATGAAATAAGGCAAAAAGGGGGAAGATGTAAGATCCAGGAAAAGGAAATGCAGGGAATCCCCAAGATGTTGGTGAAGGAAGATTCTTCCATCACAGGAATGCACCATCTCTAGAGAAGAATCAGTCCAAATTAGGACTGAAGCTCCTGGAGAGAGATCTCCATGGAAAAGAATTTCACTTCCTTTTTTATTTTTATTTTTTTTTAAAGATTTTATTTATTTATTTGAGAGAGAGAGCATGAGTGAGATGAGGGGCCGAGGGAGAAGCAGACTCCCCGCTGAGCAGGGAGCTAGACTGACCTGATCATGACCTGAGGCAAAGGCAGATGCTTCACGCTTTATTGACTGAGCCACCCAGGCATCCCCATAGAAGAGATTTTTAAATGACAGACTTCCTGATACATTTGAATGTCTTTAGAGAAGAATTATCCTTTAGGCAGAGTGGGGATTAACTGATGGGTTGGGACATAGAAACAGGTGAGCACACATACAAAAAGAAAATTATTAATTCCAGTGGAAATTTTTCTTTACCAAGAAAAGGAAATCAGAGTACATTACTTGACTCAGCTATAAATAACATTCACATTGTCAAAGTAGTACAAACACGAAATATTGACTTACCCAAAATGTATGACATAATTATATTGGGAGGCTGGGGAGAGGTGAACAGTAGTTAAAAGAACTAAATCCCTGGGATGTCTGGGTGGCTCAGTCCTAAATTTAAGCATCTGACTCTTGATTTCAGCTCAGATCATGATCTCAGGGTTCTGGAATCGAGCTCTTCCTCAGGCTGTGCGCTCAGCGGGGAGTCTGATTTAGGATTCTCTCCCTCTGTCCCTCCTTCTGCTCACACACATTGTCTCTCTCAAATAAATAAATAATATCTTTTTAAAAGGAGAGAGAACTAAATACCCATCAAAGCAGGAAATTGATAACAAAAATGGAGAAATAGAGAACTGGCGGTTTAAATACAATACTGAAGACACAGAGGCACAGTAACGGAAGAAACCACCAAATTTTATGTCCTCCTCTTTAGAAGAGAGGGCATGTGCAGGGAGCCGTTGCTTTATAAGCTCCCCAGATTTGGGTAACGCCATGTGAAACTAACCACAGGCTCCATCAGCCCACCAAAATAGTAATTTGTGAAAGCTTACTTGAAAGGTTGATTATACACCTTTCTGGAGCTTCTTTTGAAGGAAACCCTCTCAGGGGATTTTTTCTTTTTTTCTTTTTTTAATTTTTTTACTTAAGTAGCCAGGAAGAACAATTGTTTCCTGTCACCAGCAATGATATCCAATGTCTTTGTGAAGTCTTGGCACAGCAGAACATTCGGAGTTCTTGTAAGAAACAAATGAAGACATTTGTGGAAGATGTTTCTCATATATACCAAAATATTAGTTAATCCTCTTCTGTCCCGTATTGATGTGTGCTTCCACCTGTGTTTCTGCTGTCTCTGCCTTGACCTCCTTAAAAAAGGTGAATAATACAAGTTCGCATTTTGGGGCACTGGGTGGCCCAGTCGGTTAAGTGGCTCACTGTTGATTTTGGCTCCGGTCATGGTCTCAGGGTCCTGGAATCAAGCCCTGCCCCAGGCCCTGTGCTCAGCAGGGAGTCTGCTTGAAGATCCTCTCTCCCCCTCTGCCTCTCCCCCAACTCACTCTGTCTAAAATAAATACATGTATGTATGTTTGCATTTTATGTAATTTCAGAACATGTCACCTCCTTTGTGGTTGCTACCCTACATAAGTGACCATTACTGAATTCCTGAGAATGAGTCAAAACCCAGGTTTAGGTGGGATTCTCTGTTTTCTAAGCTTTAAAATAGTTACATCAGTGGAAGAGGGGGAAAAAATCTGATCTACTTTATTTTTTTTTCCCTTGATGCCTTAGGATTTGATGCCTTAGGTTTTCTAAAACCAAGACAAAAACTAGGCATTTCAGTTAAAAGAATATAAAGCTCATGGGAGGGGTAACTAGATGGGAGCTAGTTGGAGATCCGTAGAGCAGGCCACTGATTGGTTGAGTGTTGGCTGTTGGCTTCATGTTGACTTGGGCCCCTGAAGACCCTATGCTTCCCACCAGGTCCCCCTGGCCTGTGTCCACGCTCTGCTGCATGTGTAAACCTTGCTTCTCTCTTCCTCAGCTTGACGTGTTCGATGCCGCCGAGCAGTACCAGCAGGCGGGCCTGCCCCTGATCATTCTGGCCGGCAAAGAGTACGGCTCAGGCAGCTCCCGAGACTGGGCGGCCAAGGGCCCTTTCCTCCTGGTGAGTGTGACGTGAAGGGAGCCTACAGGCAAGCTCAGGAAAGCAGGTGCTGTTCAGCTCCTGCTTCTTGGCAGATCTGCCTTTACCCCACTCAGTGAAGGGTAACGTAGAGTTGAACCGGTTCCTCAGATCAGTTACTCGTATTCTACGAACCATGGATCTTTGGGGGTGTCTGTGGAGCAGTTGGGAGGAGGGTCTGTGAAGTCTCTGAAATTATTTTCAGATATGTGTAAACATGACTTTTTTTATGGGGAAAAATGGCACAGTTTTCCTATTATTCAGGTTGAGGACCCGCGGTGTATTTCAGGCTGTTGTTCCAGGAAGCAGTAAGCCTGGGCCACTGCTCCCATGTTGTCCCTCAGGAGGTTCACGGGAGGGTAAAAGTAAGGAGCCTGTGCTCTGGACAGACTTGGGGAGTGCACTTTTTACAGTGGCTTTCCACTGCCTGTGAGTCGGCTTACAGACTCTCTAGAAAAGGCAGCCCTTTCTTTGGACAGCTCTCTCTGTCTGGACGCAGACAGGCAGCTCCTCAGAACCTTTGGCCATTTCAGGGCCTGAGCCTTGTGAGGTGTCCCATGGAGGGGCCATGCAGGGAGCAGATGGTTGTCACCTCTTGAGCATCTGCTGGCCCCAAAGCAGGGAAGAGTCCTGCTCAGCTTTCATTCTCAGGGTAGGGTAAGATGACCTAGCTGGTGCCAATCTCAGTGATTTATGACTCGAGCAAATTAAACCTTGGGAAACACCTCGTACAGTGATTTCCACACGTACGGTCAAGAAGGCAGGGTCTGGCAGGCAGCCCTCCGGGGTCCAGGCTTCAGTAAATGTCTGTGAACATCACACTTATTGCTTTGTTTTGTTTTTTATCAATCATTTTGCTCTGTGGAGGGAACAAAAGATGTTCTTTGATTACTTGGTAATATATCAAAAGCCTGCGTTTTCTAGAAGCTGCTGAAAAGAACCAGAGAAAGTATGGAAGAGGAAAGGGTTTTAGGGATGGGGCTGGAAGCTGGCAATGCAGCCGCTGGGGGCTGTAAGAGCTGAAGGAGGCTGAGAGGACTGGTGCACGAGTGGTCCCCTGGGCTCTAGGCTTCTGTACAGAACGGCTCCAAGTTCCAGCCTCCCTGGCCGGGCTTCTCAGCAGTGCTGGCCTCTCCTCACGGCAGAGGGGGCTGGACACCTGGTCTGCAGCCCTGAGCAGCCCTCACCCAGCCTAGGGACATGCATGGTATGTGTTTACAAAGCTGCCACTCCTCCTGAAAGTGAACTCGTGTACACAGATCCATACAGAAGACCTGATGTTCTTGAAACAGGAATCACAAAAGCAGCACATCAGATCCTTTCTGTAGTTTGTTCTGAAAGTTGTTTTCCATTAAAACCTTTTGTGTCTGCACCTATTCAAGGGAGGGAAGAGAAAAATTTTTTATGTTGTTTTGCAATGTGGATTCTAGATACTATAGAAGTGTGCTAAGAGATGTTGTATCACAAAGCAGCTAAGTATGTGGTCGAGCTGCATGGGTTAAATACCAGCTACCACCGCTGACTGTGTGGGTGATGGGACAGCAGTTGCCTCTATCTCCTAGGGCTGGTGGGGATGGGATGAGAGAAGCCACTTTATTTTACTGCCTCTACATTGTAGGCAGTCCATGCAGACCAGTTGCAGTGTTATTTACTAGAGTAACTGTTTATGTAAATGACTCATTGGTACTTAGAATTTAGGTGTGAGAGGAGTTTTGACTGAAGAAGCCTTTTGTCAAGTTACTGTGTATCTAAAGAAAATGGAAACTATGTCCAAAGTACTGTCTTGGCTCCTCAGGGAATCAAAGCTGTCCTGGCTGAGAGCTACGAGCGCATTCACCGCAGTAACTTGGTGGGAATGGGGGTGATTCCCCTCGAATACCTCCCTGGGGAGACTGCAGACACCCTGGGACTCACGGGGCGGGAACGATACACCATCATCATTCCAGAAAGCCTCGCGCCACGAATGAAAGTGCAGGTCAAGGTAAGCTGGAGCCCCTCCCCCCATGCCACGCCCAAGTAACGGACCGTGTGTTCATCGTCAAACTCGAGAAGGAAATGAGTGGATTTGGAAGGAAAACAATCACTCAGTAGGAGTGCATTAGACCTAGGAGTTCTGCTGTCACCTGCTCTGTCTTCACAACACAGTCAGGAGGACACCTATTGATTGATTACCTATTTCCCTTTATTCACAGAGTTACCATCAGTTCCTTTCTTACTCCCCAACCCCACCAGCCCCACCGTCTCCTCTGACTCCCAATCTCTCTTAAGCCCAGAGTAGAGTGCGGGAAGCTCAGAGACAAGACATTTTCACATGATCTAAAAAACATCTTTTTATTATCAAAACGTGGACATGCCCCATTCTTGAGCCTCACCTCAGGCCCTAGGATTTGGTTAGCCCAAAGGTGAGGCAAGGCAGGTACCCAGCGCTGACATCCCAGGGTCAGCAGCTGAACCAGCTGCCTAAGGGACCACCTCAGTGAGACCTCTGCTGACTCATGGCTCCCAGAGGAGATCTAGCGTCACCAGGAGCTGCTGCCCCGAGAGACTTAACCCTCGGGTGTCCGTCACCTCCATCATTCACACCCCGCAGTGCTTTGCTGCACAGAGGAGTCGGCTGGGGGGCTGGTCCAAATATAGCCCCCGATTCACTGGGTCTGGGCTAGAGCCAGGACAGCACGTGCCCCCATGTGCTGCTGGCTCCACTGGTGTGCGGACCACGCTTTGAGGGGCAGCTCTGAGGGCAGAGGGGGCGTCCCTCCTGACACAACTGCCCGGCCTCCTCCCCCACTGGTTCTCCTCTGCTTCTTTGTCGTCACAGCTGGATACTGGGAAGACCTTCCAAGCCATCATGAGGTTCGACACAGACGTGGAGCTCACTTATTTCCACAACGGGGGCATCCTCAACTACATGATCCGCAAGATGGCCAAGTAGGCGAGCTGCGCTCAGAGCCCCAGGCTTGGAGCTGCACCAGGGGAGCAAAGCGCCACTAGCCAGCCGGGCGCTTGGCCCAGAGCATCCCCGCACGGAGGCGTGTGAGCACTGACATACTGGTGCCATTCCTCCGGGCACAGAATGAGCAGTTTCTACATTCTCTATTTTTGTGGATCTTTTTCTCTTTTTCTAGAATTTGGAAGCTAGAATGGTGGGAATGTCAGTAGTGCCAGAAAGAGAGAACTTGAGCTTGTCTGTAAAGTCACTGATCACAGAATTTTGATTTTTCACTCTTGGCCTGTTAATGTTCAGCTGGACACTAATCAGTCTTCTCAGAAGGCATCCCCTGTCCTCGTTTCTGTTCCTCTCTCTTCTCCTCTGCTCCATGAAGCCTTCCCTTGAGGGCCACTGGTCTTTGCCTGTTATACCAGTATGAACTGACACGGTAGATGAAAACATTCTCACACCGCAAATCACAGCGGTGATTGTGATTCTCCCCTCCGCCTTTTTCCTTCAAATGGAATGATCCAGGCACCTCATGGACAGGTCAGACATTGACATTTTTTCATTATGTACCTTTTGATGGATCAACACTAAAAAAAAAATGTGATGTTTTCTTTCACTCTCTTCAGAACTTTTCCCTAGAAAACTTTTCATTTGTCAAGAGGAGAACTTCGGAGGTGGTTTTGGAGAGAGACATAGAACATTTGTAATTTGAATAAGATTAAATCTATTTTCAAGGAAAACTTGTTGACTTTGGAACTCAATTGTGTTGTATGTAAAGCTCTCGTCTGTAATATTTCGAGCAGAGCGAGTCTCAGACTACAGCATCCTGAAGCCTGGGAGACCTTCAAGTTCTGCTTTTACAACATCTGTACTGTGGGCGGGGGGTAGGGGGAGTAGAAGAGCTGAGGAACAGGATTTCTCTGCCCTGGTTGGGAGCAGACAAGAAGGTAGCAGTAGCAAATATGGTGAGCAGATCATTTTATTTTTCATTTTATGTCCTATGGTTTACCTGCTTATGTTCATCACTGACATCATTTTGGGGGCACATGTCTTAGTCCGCTCCGGCTACCATAACAAAATATCATAGACTGGGTAGTATAAACATCAAAAATGTATTTTCTCCTAGTTCTGGAGGCTAGAAGTCCAGGCTCAAGTTTTTAGCCAATTCATTTTCTGGTGAGAACTTTTTTTCCTGGCTTATAGACAGCCACCTCCTCCCTGTCCCCTCACATGTCTTTCCTTCATGCGCGTGTGAGGAGAAAGAGGAGGAGTTGGCTCTCTGGTGTCTTCTAAGTACACTAATTGGATCAGATTGGGGCCCCACTCTTATGACCTTATTTAACCTTAATCACTTCCTTAGAGGTCCCATCTCCGAAGAGACGCCCTGGGGGTTACGGCTTATAACAGGTCATCTTATAGCTCCCAGGTTCATCTCTTTGTAACGAATTTTAAATCTCAAATTTAGCACTCAGCGAATGTGGCCTGGCCATCAGAACACCCAGGACTGAGTCCTCTCTCTGCCTCTCCTGAGATGAGGAACAAGACAGGTTATTGAGCAACCCTGCCCCTGAGGTTCCTGGGGCCCAGCTTGTGTTCCTAAGATTACAGACAGAAACTTGTTGTATAAAAAAGCCCATGAGCTTTAAATAAAGATCAGTCCTAACATAAAAACACAAAGAAGGGCGGAGAAAACAGACCTCTACCGCCTTAGTTCTCCGTTACTGTGCTCCTGGGGAGCTGTCTAGCTCCTCACATTCGGTGGTTATGTGGAGACCGAGTCTTGTGTCTATGACTTCTAGAACAGGGTCCCTTCACTTCTGGACTCCTCTGCCTCCAAACACCCCCATATCCTGTTCATTAATAAAATGTCTTGCCCAGTGTCACACCCTGGTCCATGACAAGACGGAACAAATAAGCTCCTTTGGCCTAGTTTCTCAAGAAGGCACTAGTCCTCTCGTTCCAAACTAAATGTTTGCTGCTCTTGTTCAAGGTGCCTGCCAGTCCTCTTCTCCCTGGGATTCTCTTCTCCTTTGTTAACAGTTTTCCAAATCCATTACACCTGACCCTTCCTAGGAAAGCAAGCATTCTTTGGTGCGCACACTGTCTTAACCAACGGACTTATTTAATGCAGCAAATAAGCACGTATGTCTTTGGCTATGGGACAGCTGTTAGCAGATGAGAGTCACCTCCAGGAGGGGTGTAGTAGTAATGACTCACAGTGTTATTAGAAGCACAACTTGAACTGGTTAAGCAAAAATGTTAATAACAACAATTGGCTTGGGGCGCCTGAGTGGTTCAGTGGGTTGAGCCTCTGCCTTCAGCTCAGGTCATGATTCCAGGGTCCTGGTATCGAGCCCCGCATTGGGCTCTCTGCTCAGCAGAGAGCCTGCTTCTCTCTCTCCCTCTGCCTGCCACTCTGCTTACTTGTGCTATCTCTCTGTCAAATAAATAAAATCTTAAAAAAAAAAAAACCAACCACCAATAATTGGCTCATAGAGTGAAGAACAGAGGTAGCCACAGCCATAGGCTTGACTGGATCTAGTGACTCAAACTCAGCTTCCCTCCCTATCATTTATCCTCTCATCTTACCTCATTCTAGGCTGTTCCTTGTGCCTGGGCATGTAGCCACCAGCAGCTCTGGTGTAATCGTTAGTAGTTCATAATCTTAGAGATTTATCTCCCAGTATTCTCTATGCTAAAGTTGGGAGTTTCCAGGTCACCAAAATGAAGAACCATATCTTGAGCCCAGTTTCCCTTTCAGGGTTATGTGAGGACAGTGGAGTGCACGGCAGGGTCACGTGGAAGCAATGCAGACTTACTTCCAGAAAAACAGTAAGCTTCCCCGGCTGCTTTCTGAGGAAGCTGTTAAATGTCATGACCACAAACAGAGTTTAACACCCAAGTAGTTTTTGTTCACCCAGACAGCCTAATTATCATAAGCAACGATTATATAATTATAGCTGATAGTTTTAATAGTTTGCATCCCAAGAACAGAGGTCTACATATTAAGAGCAGATTTGCTGAGTGAGATGTGTAGTTTTACTGCGTGGTATGATAAAAGAGTACCTGATATGATCCTGAAATTAACATTCCAGTTGGGCTCTGTCTGCTCTGTGGCAAGACTGCTCACCTGCTGTGGGACTTCCACAGGATGGGAGTGGTGTCCCTTGGAGAACAGGGGTCCAGGGTCAGCGTCTTTGGGAACCACTGAGTTAAAGGGGTCTTGTTACCACAGAACTGACACAGTCCCACACAATGACGGTCATGGTGTAAATCACTCATTTGAGGGGCGGGCTGACAGCATTTGGTTCAGAAGCCTGTCTTGACCACAAGAATGTTTTCGTCAGAGCATCTCACAGAGTGTTGTTTCACAGGACTTGCTGGAGGAAATGCTGACCTGATGGTTTGTCTTTTAAATTCAAGTAATAATATCCGTTTTACCCCCCGAAACTAATAATACGCTACAGGTTAACCAAATTGAATTTAAATTTTAAAAAAATTTTAATAAATTCAAGTAATAATACCAGTTGTAAAAACAGGAATCAGAGTTTACTTATTACACAATCAGGCATTTGACTGAAGGCAACTTCTCATTTCAGGTGAAAAACCCATCACAATGTCAGCACTAGCAGGAACCATAGAGAAACAAGGTCCCCTGGGTGTGTAATGGGTTGTATCTGAACCACCTGAGGAACCTCACTAAGTACACATGGCTGGACACCCTGCCAAGATGTCCTAATGGGGGTGGGGCACGTGCCCATGAAGACTCCCCACTTGGTTCTGACATACAGCTTTTTTTTTTTTTTTTTTTTAATATTTTATTTATTGGACAGACGGAGATCACAAGTAGGCAGAGAGGCAGGCAGAGAGAGAGGAAGGGAAGCAGGCTCCCTGCTGAGCAGAGAGCCCGATTTGGGGCTCGATCTCAGGACCCTGAGATCATGACCTGAGCCGAAGGCAGAGGCTTTAACCTACTGAGCCACCCAGGTGCCCCCTGACATACAGCTTTTGACTGAGAAATCTAATGACTAGCATTTAGGCATCAGTCAAGAGTTTGCAATTCTATCTACCAGGTTTTTTCCTTCACTAAATAGTACCCAAGTGCCTAACTCTTCTAGGCTCTGTGCCTGGCAGTGGTTTGACTCGGGGCAAAAATCCAATAAGGAAATTCTAAGATTTTTTTTGTTTCACCTTCAGTCTGCCTTCTGTTGGCTGAAGAGAGGACCATTCACCTTCAAACAAATTGGACCATTTAGATACTTGAAAGAACTTTTCTCAAATCTCCAGTAGGTGTTTTAAACATCCTATTAGGGTTCTTAAACAACAGCATCCAAAAAAGGCAATCACATATAAAAAGAGATACTTATGAGATAGTGATTTACATAATAAATATCTCTTTGGCTTTCATCCCCAGCTCTGGCACTGAGCTCCTAAAATCCTTGGAATTTCCTAAGTGACACAAGTGACAAAGGGTCTCTTGTTATGCTAATGACATGGCTTTTGGACCACACCTAAGGATGGAGCTGGTTGCCAGAACAACCAACTCAGATTCTAGGGCTGGAACTCTCAGTCCAGCCCCCTAACAACCGGGGAGTGAAGCTGGAGGTTAAATCAACCAACGGCCAATGATTTGATCAGTCATGCTTACATAAGAAAGTCTCCATAAAATCCCAAAGGGTTTGGAGAGCTTCCACCTGCTGAACAGGTGGAGATCTGGAAAGGACATGGGAACTCCTTGTCCCTTCCCACACCTTGTCCTATGCATGTCTCCCATCTGGCTATTCCTGAGTTATATCCTTTTCTAGTCAACCGGTGATTAAGAAAATACAATGTTTCTCTGAGTTCTGTGAGCTCCTCTAGCAGATTAATCAAATTCAAAGAGGAGGTCAGGGGAACCTCGGATCTATGCCCTGTCAATGAGAGGCTCAAGTGATTCCCTGGATTTGCAACTAATGCCTGAAGTCGGAGGGGGTAGGACAGTCTTACAGGACCGAACAAGAACAATTTCAGTATGTTAAGGGCAAAAGTCAGTTTATGGTAGAAACACTTTCAATGTTTCATTCATTCATTCATTCATTCATTCCTTCCAATGTGTACTGAGTGGCTACACTGGCAGTCAGTTTTGAAAGGAAAGATCGGAAAAGAAGTTAAGGCTTTTTAATTTTTCCCAAGTACTGAGGCTCCATTGGCCTACAGAACATTAGTGCTGTTATCACTTGTGTTGTACATATGTGATACAGTTCAAACTGCTAAAAACAATAAAAAGAGGGTGAAGTTAAGTGACATATTCAGTTTGATACAAGTTTGGGTAAAGTGTCTTCACAGTGGTATACAAACAATCCATGACTGTACCTACTGGAGCTAATTTCGTCAATTAAGGTCACCCATTGCCTGTAGCTAAAGACTGAGGACCCAAGGTCATTTGGACATTTCTATAGCATCAAAGGGTATCTTCTCAAAAGGAAAATCCCTCCACTTTGCATATAGTTTCTGAGCTCCAGTTGCAATATCCTCCACCACAAAGCTTTCTATTTTTATAACTGGAATCTCAAATGTCTTATACTTCACATGGATTCCCCAGTCATGGAGGCAGTTCTCTCTGGCACAGAAGATCTTTGCTCTCTTCTCAAAATGCCCAAAGGTCTTTGGTTTGGGGTGTAATTTGCTCACATAGCACTTCCTGAAAGCATCTCCAACCACAGCATAATGGCAGTCCTACAGACAAAGGGATTGAATAAAACACAAAACAGAACATTAGAACCAGGACCGAACTGTGATTTTAATGAACTCCACAACAATCTGAGATGAAAAGCAGGTAGGATCCCACTTATGTGACAGATGGGGTAAGAAGGAAATATGCATTCACTGAAGGCCAGACTAGAATTCATGCAACTTGACTCCCAGTTCCAAGGGTGGAAGTGAGTGTGGGGATGCCAAGTGAGGGGATAGGGGCCATCTCATGAAAATGAGGACTAAGAAGTTTCTGGGCAACCGAGCTTCTGAAAGTAGATACACTTTATTAGTTCGGAAACAAAAGCGGGTATTTCTTGAAGATCTCCAATGCCTGAGTTTACCTGACAGGCACAATCCAAAGGATACAGAGAACAACGAAGGGTCAATGCAGATCTGCAGAGGGTCACGGACTAATGTGTCCAGAGGCTCCAACTACAGTCAACTTTAGAGTAAATCCGAGATATGCCACTCTGCACAGAGCAAATGCAGACCCCAATATACGGGCCCCTGGGAGGAGGGGGAGTGGGGCGGGAGGGAAACAGTCACAAAGGGCCTTTGCAATAGAAAAATCACTCAAATTGGAGCTGAAAGGACGTTTTCTAGCTAAAGAAGCAGATTTACAAAGGCACGGGAATTTGCTAGTATCACCCTCAATATTATGCTTCTTGCTCCATTGGACTGATGAGAGACCAGCTTTCCAAAGACCAAAGAGAATCCTAGTAACTCATCATTGGAACCAGCCTCTCTTCTATCAGGAGCAATGCAGTTACAGGCAGTTTTTGTCTTTGGAGATTATTCTATCAAAAATTTTTTTCCAATTTTATTTATTTATTTGACGGAGAGAGAGAGAGGTCACAAGTAGGTAGAGAGAGAGGGGGAAGCAGGCTCCCTGCTGAGCAGAGAGCCCGATGTGGGGCTTGATCCCAGGACCCTGAGATCATGACCTGAGCCAAAGGCAGAGGCTTAACGCACTGAGCTACCCAGGAGCCCCTCTATCCAAAATTTTTAAGGAGGAAAAAAAAAAACCCAAAAAACAACTAACCAGATTTTTTAAAATAAGGAGATATTTTGTTTTCATTATAAAAGTGATCTATGGGGCGCCTGGGTGGCTCAGTGGGTTGAGCCTCTGCCTTTGGCTCAGGTCATGATCTCAGGGTCCTGGGATTGAGCCCTGCATCGGGCTCTCTGCTCAGCAGGGAGCCTACTTCCCCCTCTTTCTCTGCCTGCCT
>NC_137900.1:58522289-58753052 GCF_963455335.1 Martes martes
TTAGGTGGCACTGCAATATTTAAGTAACTTTTTTTTAACAAAAGGGATGTATATTCATCATAGATGCTTGGAAAATACATAAACATGAACAGAAGAAAAGAACATTTACTTAGATTCCTACTACCAGAAATAACCATTTCTTGTTTTTTTTCTCTGCTTGTGAATGCATGGAATCTGTGCATATAGCTTTTTTGAAGAAAAATTGTACTGTGTAAATATAGGTTGTCCCTTTCCACTTCACATTATATCGTGAGCATTTCTCTCCTTTTATACATTCTTTGGAAACTTTAATGGGGTGGTGATAATTCTACTACCATTTGCCTGCACCGTGAATTGACCAATTTTCTTCTGGTTGGATAATTAGATGGTTTCCAAATATTGTATAAAGACCATACTGACATAAATCTTTTGAGTAGTACCATACATTGATATAAAACTTTATTTTATTTTTTTTAAGATTTTATTTATTTATTTGACAGACAGAGATCACAAGCAGGCAGAGAAGCAGGCGGGGTGGGGGTGGGGGAGCCAGGCTCCCTGCTAAGCAGAGAGCCCGATGTGGGGCTCGATCCCAGGACCCTGGGATCATCACCTGAGCTGAAGGCAGAGGCTTTAACCCACTGAGCCACCCAGGCACCCCTAAAACTTTATTTAAAAAAAAACATTTTGAGCACCACATATTACATTAGGTCAGATGAATTACCTAGTTATGGATACAAGATTAATAAAAAATAATACCTATCCTCAAGAACTTCAGTCTACTGGAAAACCGGTTTAGTTATACGTATGAAAACCTTAAATCTTGTCTTATCCTGGGGTGCCTGGGTGGTTCATTCGGTTGAGCGTCTGCCTTTGGCTCAGGTCATGATCTCCGTGGTCCTGGGATTGATCCCCTCACCTCGCTTCCTGCTTAGCAGGGGGTTCTGCTTCTCCCTTTCCCTTTGCCTCTGCCCCTGCTTGTGCTCTCTCTATCTCTCTGTCTCAAATGAATAAATAAAATCTTTTAAAAAAAATCGTCTTACCCTGTGCCCCAAGAATTCCACTTTTGCGGATTGATCATAGGAAATCATTTGAAACATTGAAACATCATTAAGACACAATAAGTTTATGTAGTAGCATAGATAATAGCAAAGGCTATAATATTAAGTGGAAAATAGTCTCATAATTAAGATACAAAGACAAAAGACTGCCAGGGTACATCAAATGATATTTGTGTTAGAGTGATTACATTGTTTTTGCTAGTTTTTCTGTGTATTTAATTTTTTTTAAGTTTTTTTTTTTTTAAAGAAAATTCCTATTTAGTGTTAGAGATGGGATTTCTATCTTTCTTACATTTACCATTCTTAATTGATTCTAAAAAGGTATGAGCAGCAGCGGGACAATCTTGCCCAACAGTCATTTAACATGGAACAAGCCAATTACACCATCCAGTCATTGAAGGACACCAAGACCACGGTATTTCCATAGCACCTTTTCCCATGATTTTATTTTATTTTCTTACTCTTTTGTTCTTTTCCCACAGTATGTAAAAGACAATTTCACCAACATGGCTTCTGAAGACATTGTGTTCTCTTTTATGTTTTTTTAGGTTGATGCTATGAAACTGGGAGTAAAGGAAATGAAGAAAGCATACAAGCAAGTGAAAATCGACCAGATTGAGGTGAGTTATATACTGGTTTCTGCAAGAATGTACATGAGTTTGGAAAGAGTCTAAATGAATGTGTATGTGATGTAAAGAACACAGAAGACTATTTGAATCTTGGGCTTGCCATTTACTAATAGAGTAACTTTGGGAAAGGGTACCAAATGTCTCTGTTTCCTTGTTAACACAAGGATCCTAATGCCACATATGGTTATTATGAGGATGAAATAAATGAGCTGGTGTGTCTATGCACACAATACCTGGCACATAATAGACACTCAGTAAATAAGCTACCAGTTTCCCATTACTTCTAACTCACTTAATGATTTTGAGTCTGTTTCCTCAGTTGTAAAGTAGTGATGTTGCTACCCATCCCCCCAGGGTTGTCACGTGTATTAAATTGAAAATGTATATGTCAGGTGTTTGACACAGTTCCTGGAGCAGAACTAGTTCCCTTTTCTAGTAATTCTCTTTAGATATTTAATAATAATGCCATTAGGTTCTTAAAATTAACATGTCTTTTTAGATCATGCTTTACCTGGGAGATGAGCCCGCTACATTTAGCTCCTCACCTCTGTCAGGTGAACAGCCTAGATGGCAGGCAGGGATAGCAGAGGGAGTAAGCGGGACTGATCAGAGGAAAGAGGCCTTTCTGCCAGAATGGTGGTGGTCTTTACTTTACCACCCCACTCCGGTAAAGTGTCTCTTTCTGTGAGGGCAGGGACTTGATTTTGTTCATTGTCATGCCTTGAACAATGCCTGGCCATAGTTGGCGCTCAGAAAGTTTTTGATGGATGATGAACAAATGAACAAAAGACTATTAAAGGAGCTAAAGCAGTCCTACCTGATTCAAGCTGTATTTGTTGGTTATTTACTATCTTCCTGGCATTTTACTGCCTCTGAAGAGGTAGTCTCCGAGAGTGCAGATCTAGTAGAAGTGAGGGCATTCCTCCCGTCTGACTTTTTTCAAGCACCCTGCCTTGGACTCCCCGTGGCTGACTTTATCTAATCCTCCACAAGTCTCTGCTTACACAGAGTTAAGCTCAGTGACTGAGAAAATGTTCCAAGTACATTTGTCTTATTTGTACAATACTATTTAATAATATAATGAAACTGAATTTTGTTTTCTGTTTATATGGTTCCTTATGTTTTAATTAGAGCTATTTAATGTCAACAAGATAGAAATTGTGGTCTTTCTGGGGTTTTTGTACATCTCTCCATCTTTTATCTGTAGTTGTCTGTCTGGTTCCCTATCTAATTATCCTTTTCCTGTCTCCTCGTAGATTTGCCCATATGGCAGGTAGAGAGCTCCTTTCTCTCCCTTTTGGCCTGTGTGTCTGTCTTTTTGAGTTGTCAGATGGGCTATCCCTTTTGAATTTCATTTGTTTTCCTAAAATACTTTATAAAACATTTTCATTGTTTTATAATTCTCATGTTTTTGGATTTTGCCCGTGTTCTCTGTTTCTAGCCTCCCTGTTTTTCAGTTTCTGCACATCAAGTCTATTGCTTGTATTTGTTCATACTACTTTTGTGTTACTTATCCAATACTGAACCTGTTAATTCTTTGTGTGATAATTGTGTGTGTGTGTGTGTGTGTGTCTTTCACAGAGTCTGTTGTGAGGAATCCTGTACACAAGGATACTTGTCCTGGCGTGGCAGAAACTGACTTGATTAGCTTACTCTGTGTTTTCACTTTTGTGTGGTTTTATTTCAGTCAGTGCTTCTCTATACAGCAGAATGTCACATGCGTACAGTGTGGTAGTTTGGCACTTGAAAACACAGAAAAGCATATTGTTTTCTTTTTCTTAAGTGTTTTTCATTTTATTTTCTGTCTTGTCTTCTTTAAATGGAAAAACAAACCTCCAATTTGGGGGCCAGGAGGAGTTCTCAGATGTTTTGCATTGCTCTAAATATTCTGAAGGATAAAGGGTGCCTATTTGGACTTTCTGTATTATCAACACTAGTCTGTTCCCTTCCTGTGGAAATTTAAGTTTATGACAAGCACATTATTAAGCTGCATATCTTTTTTTTTTTAAGATTTTGTTTATTTATTTATTTGAGAGAGAGAGCATGAGCAAGAGAGCATGAAAGAGAGCACAAGCAGAGGGGGAACTGCAGAGAGAGAGGGAGAAGCAGACTCCCCGCTGAGCAGGGAGCCCTACATGGGGCTCAATCCCAGGACCCCAGGATCACGATCTGAGCTGAAGGCAGACGCTTAATCAACTGAGCCACCCAGGCGCTCCTCTCTGCATATCTTTAATACAATGAAAGATATGTAGTATTAAGTGCTTATGTTTTACATGTATTACTGCAGTAAAGCCTTACAGAACCCTCTGAGGTATGCCTATTAGTAATCTCATTTTACAGATGAGGAAACTATGGCTTAGAGACTTTATTTCTCATTAAGTAAGGCAAAATTTGAGCTTTTATATGACTGATTCCAGAGTCTGTGCTCCTAACCATTATATTAGCTGCCCTATGTTATGTTGTAGCACTTCTCCGATTGGTTTTACATTATTTTTGGCCTTGTGGTCTTCCAGTTAATCATGGGTAGATCATTCACAGATGACTTATGCTCTCAGTCAGTTATTTGCACCAGCCTGGTTTCTGATATCAAACCTGTCCTGATTCCATTTCTGTTTCTCCATCCAGGGTGGGCCTAGGCCTAGTAAAACTTTTAGTACCACCCAGTTGTTTCCACTACTGTATTTTTCCCCTATACAGTGTAGCCAGTCTTTAGCTGACTTGAGATTAGTTTGCTTGTCTCTACTACCTTTTCTCCATAAACTGGAAACATGTTAATAGTGTAGATGTTGCTGGAGTTAACGTTCTAGGTAAACTTTCTGTAGTGACAGAGTGCTGATACGCATCTGCTCTTGGAATAGGACTTTGGATTTCCATGAGGCGCCTTAAATTCAAATGCAAGATTACCAATTTAATTATTTTTTCTTAAGTTTATTTATGTTTTTGTAGTAATCTCTATACCTAGGGTGGTGTTCAGACACCTGAGTGGTGTTCAAACCCAAAACCCCAAGATCAAAGACCCAAATGCTCTTTGAGCCAGCCAGGTGCCCCAATTTAATTCTTTTTTATTTTTGAGTTTACGTTTTATTACCAAAAAGGAGGATTATTACCAAAAAGGGGCGCCTGGGTGGCTCAGTGGGTTAAGCCTCTGCCTTCAGCTCAGGTCGTGGTCTCAGGGTTGTGGGATCAAGCCCTTCATCAGGTTCTCTACTCGGCGGGGAGCCTGCTTCCCCCTCTCTATCTGCCT
Source organism: Martes martes (assembly GCF_963455335.1). Classification (NCBI taxonomy): domain Eukaryota; kingdom Metazoa; phylum Chordata; class Mammalia; order Carnivora; family Mustelidae; genus Martes; species Martes martes. Next base: position 58,527,203 of record NC_137900.1, read on the forward strand.
GCCTCTCTGCCTACTTGTGATTTCTCTCTCTGTGTCAAATAAGTAAATAAAAAAATTTTAAAAAGGATTATGTGGATCATTGGTATTCACAGTTATTGTTAGGGGCATCTTCAGTTTTATGATTTTTTATATAGAGCTTTTATTAAGCCCTCGTATACTTTTTTTTTTTTTTTTTTTTTTTTAAAGATTTTATTTATTTATTTGACAGAGCTCACAAGTAGGCAGAGAGGCAGGCAGAGAGAGAGGAGAAAGCAGGCTCTCCACGGAGCGGAGAGCCCGATGCGGGGCTCGATCCCAGGACCCTGGGATCATGACCTGAGCCGAAGGCAGAGGCTTTAACCCACTGAGCCACCCAGGCGCCCCGAGCCCTCGTATACTTTTAATTGGAAAGGACTTTCAGGAGTTACTGAGACCCATCCTTTAGAGGAACACGTTCTCCATTGTTGACTAAAAAGAATCAGTAGGCAAGGACTGGAGTAAGGGAAGGGAAGTAACAATTATTAAGAACTGATATGTGCTCAGCATTTTATGCACATTATCTTTTTAAAAATTGCTTGTTTCTAAGATTCAGAGGAAAGAATAGCGTGGAGGGATAGTTAGAGGAAAATAGTAAGAAATGAACGGGAGGGGGCGCCTGGGTGGCTTGGTCAGTTAAGCGTCTGCTTTCTGCTCAGGTCATGGTCCCAGGGTCCTGGGATTGAGCCCCACATCGGGTTCCCTGCTCAGCAGGGAGTCTGCTTCTCCCTCTCACTCTCCCTCTGTGCTTTCTCTCTCTTAAATAAATGAATAAAATCTTAAAAAAAAAAAAGAAATGAATGAAAGCTGTCATATGTATTTCTATAAGGATTTACAAGACCAGCTAGAAGACATGATGGAAGATGCCAATGAAATCCAAGAAGCACTGAGCCGTAGTTATGGCACCCCAGAATTAGATGAAGATGACCTGGAAGCAGGTATGTTGTGGGAAAAGCAATTAGGGGAGAAAAAAGTTTCAGAGTCTGAAAGGAATGACTTCCTGGGACCTTTTCCCAAATGCTAGAGGAAATTCCTGTGATGGTTCTGTGAGAGTTAGTTTATGGCACAGTCTCTGGGCAAAGAGCTTGGGAGGCAGGCCTGTCAGATTTCCGTGCCTCACCAACAACTCCAGGAAGAAAAAGCTACAGAGGTAGGGCGGGGCAAAGGTCTCTGCTGACCTGGTTCTTGATATGTAAATACTGCCTTTCCCTGCCATTTTTCTTTGGATTTTATTCTCCCTTATTAGAGTCCTCTCCCTTAGAACAGCAAAGCAGATCAAGAAATAGTCACAGGCAAATACTTAGTGTGCATCTACCGAATGCTAGTTACTATGTTAGGTGCTAAGGGTTTAACATTGAAGAAAGCGGATACGATCCCTGCATTCATGAAGCTTCTCTAGGCAAGGGTAAGAAACTGCTTGTTTCAAGTAATTCATAGCAAGAACACAAACTGTTGGTAAGGAGAATTATGGGGTACTGTGGAGCACATAGCTGGAGAATTTAACCTGGTTGAGAGTGGAGACAGGCATGGTCCTGAGGATGAGTAGGCATTAGCAGGAAAAAAAGGGGAGGCGTTGTTGAGTGGCCTCAGGGAGAGGAATCTTTACCCAGAGAAAACGAAAACACTGATTTGAAAAAATCCATACACCCCTATGTCTACAGCAGCATTATTTTTAACAGCCAAGACATGGAAACAGCCCAAGTAAGTGAAAATAAGTGAAATAAGTCCGACAGAGAAAGACAAATACGATTTCACTTATATGTGGAATTTAAGAAACAAAGAAACAGACTCAATTATAGAGAACAAAGTGCTAGAGGGGTGGGTGGGGGGATAGGAGAAATAGGTGAAGGGGATTAAGAGTACACTTACCCGTGATGAGCACTGAGTAATGTGTAGAATTGTGTATTGTATACAATTGTATATTGTATACAATATTGAATATTGCATACAAAATTATATATTATATGCAATTGTATATTGTATATTGTATATCTATATTGTATACCTGAAACTAATGTAACAGTTAATTATACTGGAATTTAAAAAGTAATTAAAAATCTAAAAAAATGATAGTGGTTAGGACTAAAGTGGTAATAGCAGAAACAGAAAAGTGGATGTGGAAGGAGGGGGAGGTCAAGGATGTATGTCAGTGTCTAGCATGAGTAACTAGGTAGATGGCAAAAGCACCTCACACTGGATTTTATGTCACATGATTCCCATGTCTCAGTTGTTCTCCTCTTCCTCCTCCTTCTTCTCCTTCCTTTCCTTTTCCTCCTCCTCTCTCTCTCTCCCCCCTCACTCACCCATCCCATTCCTTCTCTTCCCCAATTCTGTTTTTGCAGTGTTTTTTTTTTCCCATTGATTTCTTTATTTCCCATCCTGAGTTTGCCCTGATGAATCTCATTCTGGTATTGTCATTCCTCTTGGTCACTTCCAACTCACTTTACTGTAGACATGTTTTTCTTTTTTCTTTTTAACATTTTATTTATTTATTTGGCACACAGAGATCACAGCAGACAGAGAGATAGGCGGGGGTGGGGGTGGGGGTGGTTGCCAAGGAAGCAGGCTCCCTGCTGAGCAGAGAGCCTGATGCGGGGCTCAATCCCAGGACCCCGGGATCATGACCCAAGCCGAAGGCAGAGACTTCGGCTCTGAGCCACCCAGGTGTCCCTACTGTAGACGTGTTTTTAAAGCCTGATTTCATATGATGGTTATCAGTAGACAACAATCTCTTGCCTCCTTTCACTGCCTCCTTTCAAGTTCATCAATAGATGAGAGAGAATTTTATATATTTGTTATTGTCCAGATGTTGTAATTTGAATTGGCCAAGTGATAGCTATAGAATCTTCTCATGAAGACTAGGGCGTTTAAACCTGTGGGGAATGGTTGTTTTGTTTGTTTTATTTTGATTTTTGTTTCTCATAGATTTTACCATATCAGTTCCCTTGAAAGTTTCTTATAATGGTCATCTTTTATTTTTTATTTATTTATTTTTATTATTATTATTATTTTAGAGATTTTATTTATTTATTTGACAGACAGATCACAAGCAGGCAGAGAGGCAGGCAGAGAGGCTCAGGGTCCCCGCTGAGCAGAGAGCCAGATGCGAGGCTCGATCCCAGGACCCTGGGATCATGACCTGAGCCAAAGGCAGAGGCTTTAACCCACTGAGCCACCCAGGCACCCCAGTCATCTTTTATTTTGAAAATAGAAATTAATAATCCTTTTCCTTTTGTTTTGAAATTTTTGTCTTATAGCAAATAATTTGGCTAACTTTCTTAACATTAGCTGCCAGTTTTCTTGTGTAAATTTTACTGAAATGTTGACTATTTCAATCTCAGAATTGGATGCCCTGGGTGATGAGCTTCTGGCCGATGAAGACAGCTCTTACTTGGATGAAGCAGCTTCAGCACCTGCAATTCCAGAAGGCGTTCCCACTGACACAAAGAATAAGGTGAAAGCTTTTTCTCTTTCCGTTAGCTCTGCAAAAAGGTAAAGGTTTTATGCTTGGTCACCAGTCTGGAAATCTACAAGGTAGTCTTAAGTTAGAACAAGGAAAGACTGTCTCAGTCATTATTTTGGGACCCTTTGCCTTAAACTGTGGACAGGCTGTGTACATTGTGTCACTGAGGCCCAGGAGTGTTTTTATACATTAACAATTTGTGTAATCGACATAATTACCCTTGTGAGCTTGCACTGGGTTCCATTTATAGGTTTTAGACAGCGTTTCCTAGAAGAATATCACTAACACATAACCATGCTAGGCAACGGCAAGGAGAGTCTGTCCTCCATACACACTGCTTAGTTGTAGGGTGAAATTTTTAAATGAGGATTAAGAATTTAAATATAAAACTTAATGTAGAAAGATTCTTATTCAACAAGGTAAAGAATCAGGACACCGGAGTTTAAGTCTTAGCCCCATCACTAACTGACTGTGAGGCCTCGGCAAATCACTGTTTTGAATTCTTCTGTTCCTTGTATCTCTAAAATGCAGATAATTATAATAATCTCACATAACTGTTGTATAGACCCAAGTTAGACCTTATAATTAAAAGGACTTGGTGAACTGAATGCCCTGTCCAAAGCTGCATGGTTATCATTATTATAAACAGATAAAATTTTGTTACTTATGAAATCCTGTTCATTCCATCTTAGTTCCTGGTATAAATGTCATTTTTTTCTATTGCCATTTGTCCTGTGTTTGCATTATCTCCCAGCGTGTACACTGAGTGTACATAATCCTTGAGTGAGAGCCAGTCTCCTCAGCTTTGCCTTTATTCACTGTGTGACTTGGAGCAAAAAAAAATTTATTTATTTATTTGAAAGAGAGAGCGGGGTTGCGGGGGGTGGGGGCAGTGCAGAGAGAGAGAGAATCCCGAAGCAGACTCACCCTCGGCACAGACCTGGACAACCCTGAGATCATGACCTGAGCCGAAACCAGAAGTCAGATGCTTAGCCTCCAACTGAGCCACCCAGGCACCCTCACTTGGAGCAAATTAGAAATTCTTGTTTTCTGTCTGAACCTCGTCAGTTTTTCCCACCTATGAAATGTGCAGAGCAAAAAGTAGAGAGTAGGTAGTTTCTCAGGTCCCTTCTAGCTAATTTCTATGAATGTGCATCTTCTCCTGCTATACTCCTCCCTTCTTGAGTCTAGAGCAATCTTACCTTTCTCTACTACCCATTCTGCCCCACCCTACCCCACCCCTGCCTCTGACATTTCAAGGTTCCAGGAGCATAGGTTGCTTTTTCTCAACATATCTGAAATAGTTTTTGTTAATGCTAGCTACCACAACTCAACCTTTTCAATCGTTTATATTTCCATCTTCTATTTGTCACAGATTCCTGAGTTAAATGTGTTGTTGAGATGTGATTTCTTAATTGATAGTGGTATCACTGCCTGTAAGTTTGTAGTAAAGTACGATATGGAAGTAACTGCCTGTCCTAGGGCACTGCTCCTTTAAAGATTGGGAAAGCTACAAAAGGTAGTGGTTCACTTTAGGATTCAGAGTGAAAACGGGAATCTGGAGGCAGGGACTAACTCCTCAGCCTTTCCTCCCAGACCTTCCCAGCCCCCACTTCCCCTTCCTAGGTTTAGTTGTTTTTTTTTTTTTAAGATTTTATTTATTTGAGTGAAAGAACACAAGCAGGGGAGGACCAGGCAGAGGGAGAGGGAAAAGCAGGCTTCCTGCTGAGCAAGGAGCCCGATGCAGGGCCTGGGATCATGACCTGAGCCAAAGGCAGATGCTTAACCAACTGAGCCACCCAGGTGCCCCGCCTTGGTTTACTCTTAAGTCTATTTCTCTCTCACTCTTCCTTTGCCCTGCAAACAACCACCCATTTTGAGCTTGTGCAGTCTTTCCTTGGTTTATCACTTCCTCCTTTACCTTTCATGAAAATGCTTTTTCATCTTCTTAGGGGTATTTTGGTGTTCATTGGTTAAACACTCAGAAAAGAGTTGTTTTTTTTTTTTTTTAAGATTTTATTTATTTGACAGAGGGAGAGATCACAAGTAGGCAGAGAGGCAGGCAGAGGGGGGGGGGGGGAAGCAGGCTCCCTCTTGAGCAGAGAGCCCGATGCGGGGCTCGATCCCAGGCTGGGATCATGACCCGAGCCGGAGGTAGAGGCTTTAACCCACTGAGCCACCCAGGCACCCCCAGGAGTTTTGACTACTAAATATTCGTAATCATTTGCTTTATCAATTGAAAAACAGTGGCACTGAACATTGCTTTCTTTTCACAGGATGGAGTCCTGGTGGATGAATTTGGATTGCCACAGATCCCTGCTTCATAGACTTGCATCATTCAAGTACATCGTGTAAAATAAACACATGTTGTGGGACTAGGAAATATTTATCTTTCCAAATTTACCATAACAGATTTAGGTTTCTTTCCTTTCTTCAAAGGGAAGTTTAATTACATTGCTCTTTCATTTTTTTTCCTTTAAAAGATTCATTGTTTGGGGGATGCTTTCTTCATACTAAAATTTTATTTCCTTTCTCTTATGAAAGACTAACTTACTTAAAAGTTATCAGTGACTATGTATGACTTGTTTTCATTTATTAATAATAATTTGAAATAAAACCAAGGAAAGGGAATCTTTAAATTCTGCGATAGTGTAACTCCACAATCTCAAACTGACCTTACAAATTAATAAGAAAAAGATGAGATTATTGGGATGGTTCATACTATGATTCAAAACCATTTTCTATTGTGGTATTATAGGTTGGTCACAGTGATAGCCTTTGTTGTGTCTTGTGAGTAAATCATTACTATGTCTGATATTGGAATGGAATTATCACTACTGTATCATGAGTGGATATTTTGATTCTGTGGTTCCCTCAGTATTACAGCCTGACTTGTAATCAATAACGACTATTTCTTGATATTTAATGTATAGGACATTTATTTATACTCAATAAATATTTTTCAAAAGGATATAATTTTAATAATATCACTTCAGCCTAAAACCTCTAGAAAAAAACTTAACATAGTTTTAATGTTGATTCACCTAAAAACTCCACTATAGTAATCAAGTTTAAGTGTTAGCATCAGAGGAAGGAACAAAGAACAATCCAGGCCTGGGCCCTGATCTGCCATCTAATAACTTCTAAGCAGCCTACATACTTCGTTAAACTTCTTTTTCCTTATTAGTACAATCATGCTGACCTCAGAAGGCTTTTATGAGGAATAATTGAGGTAATGGTCATGAGTATAGTTGACCCTTAAATAACACAGGTTTGAACACAATCCACTTCTACATGGATTTTTTACAGTACAGGATTGTAAATGTATTTTCTCTTCTTTGTGATTTTCTTAATAACACATTCTTTTCTGTACTTCATTGTAAGAATACGGTATATAATACGTATACAAAATATGTGTTAGTTATTTATGTTATTAGTAAGGCTTTCGGTCAACAGTAGGCTATTAGTAGTTAAGTTTGGGGGGAGTTAAAAGTTATTTGCAGATTTTGAACTGTGCCCTATTCCCCACGTTGTTCATGTGTTAACTGTACTTTGCAACTTGCTATTCTCATATGAGGGCTATTAACAACAACAAAAAAAATAGGGGCTTCATTCTTTTCTTGGAAGTTTCCAGAAGTGCTACAGCCAGTCCAAATTCCTGCCCAATTTCAGGGTCTTTAATGATCCATTAGTGGGGACTAATCTCACCCTCACAAGAAGCCTTCCAGTGGGATCGAACATTGTGCTGTTCATCATTAACTTCTTGAAACCTTCCTTGGCTTCTCTACAGTTTCTCACTCAGCTCTTTAAATATTTCTTCCACTATAGTTTCAATCTTGGATTTGAGATATATCAAAAGATATATCCTTGAAATGTATCATACCCAAGATTTTAAATATTGCCTGTACCTAAGGACTCAAAATAACTGTCACTAGCGTAGACCTCTTTCTTCATTCTTATTTTCAGTCCTGGGCATTACTAATTAAATGTCCCACCATTATCTAAAATCTGACATCCAGAGGTGCCTCAGTAGCTCAGTGGGTTAAGCCTCTGCCTTCGGCTCAGGTCATGATCTCAGGGTCCTGGGATTGAGCCCCGCATCAGGCTCTCTGCTCAGCAGGGAGCCTACTTCCCCCTATCTCTTCCTGACTCTCTGCCTACTTATGATCTCTCCCTCTGTCTGATAAATAAATAAAATCTTTAAAAAAATTTTTAATTCAAAAAAAATAAAATCTGACATCCAAATTAAGCTTATTATCTTGGGATTCACTCTTAGCAAACATTCCCACTCTATTTCTTATCTTGGTAATGTTATCAGTGTGCCATATATTGCCAGTTTTAATGGGTGATATTTAGTCCTCCAATTAGACCTCTTTAGTGCATTGGATATTTGTGAGCAATCATTCTGACAAGATTTCCACTGCCTTGGTTTTTGTTACAACACTCTGGTTTTCCTGTTCTTCTATTTCCTCTAAGACTCCTTTCTGAAATCCTCATCTCTCCAAATCCATAATGTTAGTGTTCCACAGGATTCTAACTTTTTTTTTTTTTTTTTAGGATTCTAACTTTTATCCACCATACTTTCTCTGATCACTGATATTTACTGAGCTCAACTATTCTCTTGGCTTTAACTTCTGACTTTTAAATCTATACTTCTATCCCAGATCCTATTCACACGCAGCTGTTTGCCTAGCAATTATTTGGAGGTTTCTGAAGCCAACAAACACATGACATTCAAATGGCTAAGACAACTATTATCTTTCCCTCAGACCTGAATCTCCTCCAGTTTTCCCTGTCTCAGCTAATGGAACCATTATTCTCCATCATTCAAAACAGAAAGCTCTTGAGTTATCCTTGATGCCTTTATTTTGCCTCACCCTACACATTCAATTAATCATCAAACTCTGCTTTTAACCCTAAGTGTCTTTTGGAATTAATGACTTGCTTTCTCTTCATGCATAGTCTCACTTCCTTGAGTCCATTCATCACATACAGCTACATTTATCTTTGTAAAATACAAATCTGACCTAGTCACTCCTTAAAGTTTTTTTATGGTTCCCTGACACCTCTAGCAAGACACACAAAGCTTCCTGTGACTGGCCCCTACCTCTCTGTAATAGTTTATTGCTTAGCCTTTTCAGAACAACATTCTCTGGGGTCCCTGGCTGGCTCAGTTGGTAAAGCATGTGACTCTTGATCTTGGGGTTTTAAGTTTGAGCCCATGTTTGATGTAGGGATTACTTAAGAAAACAAAACATAATAGGCATCTGGGTGGCTCAATAGGTTGGGCATCCGACTCCTGGTTTCAGCTCAGTTCATGAGCTCGGGGTCTCAGGACTGAGCTCCACATTGGGCTCCATGCTCAGTGGGAGTCTGCTTGGACGTTCTCTCCCTCTACCACTCCCTATTCATTCTCTCTCTCTCTTCTCTCTCTCATATGAACAAATCTTTAAAAAAAATACATTCACTTTTTTAAGATGGAGATATTTTCTTTTTAATTTTTTATTTATTCATTTAAGGAGTCTCTACACCCAGTGTGGGGCTCAAACTCATGACCCTGAGATCAGGAGTTACATTCTTTTCTGCCTGAGCCAGCCAGGTGCCCCAACATTCTCTTTTCTTTTACAGAACTGCCTCCGCAGTATAACCCCATGATTATTGCAAAAATACCAATTAGAGTAACCCGACCCTTATTCTTCCAGGCTGTGAGAGTGGGCTTGTGACCCAGCTGTGCCTGTTGGAAGTTCTTCCCTTGAATTTTCTAAATGGAAACTTAAGGGAATAACTTTCTTCCCCTACCCCCCAAATTCTTTGTCAGTATGAGAAGCTTAAGATATTGAGGCCAGAGAGGAGGCAAGATGAGAGGCCAAATGAAAGAATCCTCATGGCACTGAGGCCTGACTTCTGATCCTTGAGATTCCCAGAGGGCTCCAAGTCTTGGCAACTCTTCCTTTAATTCTCTGAACCCTCTGAGAATTCTGCTAGCAAACCCCTTCTGCTTAAACTAGTTGGAGTTGGGTTCCTGTCACTTGCCAATAAAGGTCTGCAAAATTTCTCTGCAGCCTCTCTCTGTGCTTTGTCCCACTTTTCATTGTTATGCTGTACTAATTGCTTCCAGTTCCCCCACTTCCATCATAAAGTCATGATTCCCTGCCTCTAACCATATCTTTCCCTGGAGATTCCTTAACACCTTTATCATTCTGCTAATTCTTGCTGTACTTGGAAAAGACCAAAAGCCTGGCCTTGGTCTGTGTCAGTCTTAGTGAATTTAAGTAAAGTGGAGAAGATGACTCCTGTGATAAAGTCAGTCCCAGACACAGCATAGTCTCTGCTGATCAATCCTATAGCTGCTACCAGTCAGCATCTCTGAAGCAGAATTGAGTGCAAGTAGTCTCCTTAAATTGTAATCTGTCAGCTTTAGCAAGGGTGGAGGAGATTAGAATTATCTTGTAAGAAAGTAAAAGTTTGGCACTTCAGCCTCTATTCATATCCCATAGTTTTCCTTTTATATTTTCTCTCCCCATAGATTCTAGTATAATAGATCTGAATATGGTGTGAGCACTTGGATTTTTAAAAGCTCCCTGGGGGGACGCCTGGGTGGCTCAGTTGGTTAAGCGGCTGCCTTCGGCTCAGGTCATGATCCCAGGGTCCTGGGATCGAGTCCCACATCGGGCTCCTTGCTCAGCAGGGAGCCCGCTTCTCCCTCTGCCTCTGCCTGCCTCTCTGTCTGCCTGTGCTCACTCTCTCTGACAAATAAATAAATAAAATCTTTAAAAAAAAAATAAAATAAAATAAAATAAAATAAAAGCTCTCTGGGTTGTTCTTATGTGTAGCCAGAAATAAGAACCACTGCCCTAGGATGCCTGATCAGTCTGACTCTGTTTTCATGGACAAGCAGTCTGGGCTGTTGCCATTATTTTCTGCAAATGGAGAGCTAGGCACTGATTACCCTAAGGCAGTTTTCATCCAGAGACTGAGTTGGGACATACTCCCTTCTCTTCTATTTTTAGGGAGAGTTTGTGAAGGATTGGTGTCAATTCTTTAAATATTTGTGGAATTCACTGGTGAAGCCACATGAGCCTGGGCTTTGGGGGAAGCTTTTTTATTACTAATTAAATCTCTTTACTTGCTATAAGTGTATTCAAATTTTTCTGGGTTTGTTTGCTTTTATTTAGTCCATTTTGGTAGTTTGTGATTTCTAGGAATCTGTCCGTGTCATCTAGGTGATCTAATTTGTTAGTGTAAAGTTGTTCTTAGGACCCCCTTATAATTCTTATTTCTTTAAGGTCAATAATAATGTCCCTTCTTTGATTTCTAATTTTAATAATTTGAGTTTTTCTTTCTTTTTCTTGTCAGTCTAGCTGAAAGTAAGTCAATTTTGTTCTCGTTATTTAGTGAACCACTTTGTTTTGTTGATTGTTTTCTATTTTTATTTTATTTCTGTTCTAACCTTTATTGTTTCCGTCCTTCTACTTGTTTTGGTTTTGTTTGTTCTTTTTCTACTTTCTTTTTTTTTTTTTTAAGATTTTATTTATTTATTTGACAGACAGAGATCACAAGCAAGCAGAGAGTCAGGCAGAGAGAGAGAGAGGGAAGCAGGCTCCCTGCTGAGCAGAGAGCCCGATGCGGGGCTCGATCCCAGGACCGTGGGATCATGACCCGAGCCGAAGACAGAGGTTTTAACCCACTGAGCCACCCAGGCGCCCCTTTTTTCTACTTTCTTAAGGTAGAAAGTTAAGCTATTGATATGCCGTGTCCCCACACACGCACAACCTCCCCCACTATAGACATCCCTCACCACAGTGGTACGTTTGTTACAATCCATGAGCCTACACTGACACTTTAGTATCACCCAAAGTCCATAGTTTACATAGAGTTTACTTTTGGTGTACATTCTATAGATTTTGACAATGTAACCACCATTGTATCATAAAGAATAGTTTCACTGCCCCCAAAATCCTCTGTGCTCTGCCCATTCATCCTTCCCTTCCCCCTGAGTCCTGGAAGCCACTGAGCTTTTTACTATGTCCTGTGTCCATGGTTTGCCTTTTCCACAATGTTATATCATTGGAGTCATATATAATATAGCCTTTTCAGATTGGTTTCTTTCACTTAGTAATATGCATTTATATTTCCTCCATGTGTTATTCATGGCTTGACAGCTCATTTCTTCTTAGTAGTGAATAATATTACAGTGTCTGGACTTCATTTTTATTTGTTTTAAAGACTTATTTATTATGGAGGGGTACAGAGGGAGAGGGAGAAAGAATCTTAAGCAGACTCCCTGGTGGGTGTGGAGCCTGATGATGGGCTCAGTTTCACAACCTTGAGATCATGACCTGAGCTGAAATCAAGAGCTGGGTGCTTAAGCAACTGTGCTACTCAGGCACCTCTGGACTTTTTTTCTTTTTAAGGTTTAAATAGACTTTTTTTTTTTCATTTCCTTTTTCTAATTAACATATAATGTATTATTTGTTTCAAGCATGCAGGTCTGTGATTCATCAGTCTTAAACAATTCATAGCACTCATCGTAGCACATAACCTCCCCAATGTCTATAGCCCAGCCATCCCATCCCTCCTACCTTCCTCCCCTCCATCAACCCTCAGTTTGTTTCCTGAGATTTAGAGTCTCATATGGTTTGTCTCTCACTCTGGTTTCATCTTGTTTCATTTTTCCCTCCTTCCCCTATGATCCTCTGTCTTGTTTCTCAAATTCCTGATATCAGTGAGATCATATGATAATTGTCTTTCTCTGATTAACTTATTTCGCTTAGCATAATACCCTCTAGTTCCATCCACATCATTGCAAATTGCAAGATTTTGTGTTTTTTATAGCTGCATAATATTCCATTGTGTGTGTGTGTGTGTGTGTGTGTGTGCGCGCGTGTGTATTTTTTTTCACATGTTCTTTATCCATTCATCTGTTGATGGACATCCAGGCTCTTTCTGTTGTTTGGCTATTGTGGACATTGCTGCTATAAACATTGGGGTGCACGTACCCCTTCAGATCACTGCATTTGTATCTTTAGGGTAAGTACCCAGTAGAGCAATTGCTGGGTCATAGCTAACTCTATTTTCAGCTTTTTGAGGAAACTCCATACTGTTTTCCAGAGTGGCTGCACCAGCTTGCATTCCCACCAACAGCGTAGGAGGGCTCCCCTTCTCCACAACCTCACCAACACCTGTCATTTCCTGACTTGTTAATTTTAGCCATTCTGACTGGTGCGAGGTGGTATCTCACTGTGGTTTTGATTTGTATTCCCCTGATGCCAAGTGATGTTGAGCAGATGTCTTCTTTGCAGAAATGTCTGTTCATGTCTTCTGCCCATTTCTTGATTGGATTATTTGTTCTTTGGGTGTTGAGTTTGATAAGTTCTTTATAGATTTTGGATATTAGCCCTTTATCTGATATGTCATTTGCAAATATCTTCTCCCATTCTGTCAGTTGTCTTTTGGTTTTGTTGACTGTTTCCTTTGCTATGCAAAAGGTTTTATCTTGATGAAGTCCCAATAGTTCATTTTTGCCCTTGTTTCCCTTGGTTTAAATAGACTTTATTGGGGTGCCAGGGTGGCTCAATCATTAAGCAGCTGCCTTCGGCTCAAGTCATGATCCCAGGGTCCTGGATCAAGCCCTGCACTGGGCTCCCTGCTTGGTGAGAAGCCTGCTTCTTCCTCTCCCACTCCCTGTGTTCCCTCTCTTGCTGTGTCTCTTTCTGTCAAATAAATAAAAATAAAATCTTTAAAAAGTAGACTTTATTGTTACAAGGAGAGCCCTAACGAGTAGGGCCTTATACACCAATATATGTGGTCTGATGATGTGACCATGGAGAAATTGAGAGTTCATGATTGCAGAAGAGGTCACTGTAATTGAAAGACATGATCCAGGGATGGCTGGCCAGGAATGCAGTAGACATGATCAGGAGAGGGCAGGGGTGGTCAGGTCACAGGGTGAGGGACAGGACACCCCCATTAACTCCTGCTTCTTATAGCACTCCAGATGTGACAGGACACAGCCTGATGGCAGGACGAAAAAGGAAGCAGGCAGTGATCCCAATGGCGACATCCATGGTCCCGAGCTCCTCCCGCAGTGGCTTGGAATGGATCTGGGCTTGCTGTAGGGGAGCCACTAGGTGAAGCCCGTGAGGACCCTCAGCAGCTTTGGTGTAGGCACAGACATGGCCGCACGGAATGGCTGCAGACAGTGACCAGCCATAGCAGCCCAAGGTCGAGAAGCCAAAATGGGCACACTGGTCAGAAATTCCGGCGCCAGGGGAGCCCCTGCGCTTGTTTTTCAATGCAAGTATATCATAAGTTTTGGTATATTGTATGAAGTACTGTTTGTATAGGAAAGACAGGATAAATGTTCACTTCCAGTTTTTATCTGTTTTAAAAATAATGAGAAGATTCCCTAGTATTCCAGTTATGAATATTGCCATTCCGTTCCAAATTTATGCTTTTTGCCCGCTCTGTGAAATGATTAGCACCCTTTTAATTTATCCTTTACCAGCTGGCAGATATTAAGATTTGTCAGTAGAGGGCACCAGAGAAATATTGCAGGAGGAAAAGGTTTTGTTCCCTGTTTCTAGTGTTTAAGTTAGGCAAGCTTTTGGGCTGTGGGCAGTTTTTCCAGTATCTGGCTCCTGCAACTTACAGGGCTTCTTCAGCACCTGGCCTTTTCAGTTTATGGTGGCAAAAGGCCAGAAACTTCTCTTGGCACCCTCTCAGGTGGTTTGTAGTAGAGTGCCTCTTTTGAGACACCTCCCCAAGAATGACTTTCCCCTACAGAAATCTACAGTGTAGATTTCTGACAGCTTCTGCTACTGCAGCACCACAGCCACTTCCCTGCCATCTAGTGAGCCAGGACCACATGCTCTCTGACAAGGTCTGTACTTCAGCTCTGGGGTGATCTTCATTAGACAGTTTACCTTAACCATAGAGGTATAGTGGCTGTTCCTTATATTGCTAATCCTATTTTATTTAAGTTCTTTTTACTTTTTTATTAGTCAATTCCTTATTTTTTAAAAAAGATTTTATTTATTTATTTGACAGAGATTATTACAAGTAGGCGGAGAGTCAGGCAGAGAGAGGAGGAAGCACGCTCCCTGCCAAACAGAGAGCCCAATGTGGGGCTCGATCCCAGGACCCTGGGATCATGACCTGAGCCGAAGGCAGAGGCTTTAACCCACTGAGCCACCCAGGCGCCCCTAGTCAATACCTTATTACTCCAATTCTCTGTTATAGTTAGTAAGTCTTTAAATAAATAAAATCTTATCTGTTCAATGACTGTGTGGTTCCTCTCACCTGATTGGACCCAGACTGATAGATCTGGTAATTTCTTTTTTTTTTTTTTTTCAAGATTTTATTTATTTATTTGACAGACAGAGCTCACAAGTAGGCAGAGAGGCAGGCAGAGAGAGAGGAGGAAGCAGGCTCCTGGAGGAGCAGAGAGCCTGATGTGGGGCTTGATCCCAGGACCCTGGGATCATGACCTGAGCCGAAGGCAGAGGCTTAACCCACTGAGCCACCCAGGCACCCCAACATCTGGTAATTTCTAAAGGTTACTGTATAATTGGTTGGTTGGTTGGTTTGTTTGGTGAACTGATCTGTAAAAATTAATGATTTATGTTATTTCTTTCACAATGCTAACATAATTTGAAATTATTTAAAAAGTGTTAATTTGTAAATATTAATTACTTAGTTCTTAATCTCCTCTATTAGACAATCCACTTCATGAGGGTGGGGACCATGTTTGTCTTTTTCACCATTTACTTCCAGCACTTAAAGCAATGCCTAGGAGAGTATGCATTAAAACACATATGAATAAATGAATCTACTTCGTATTTTGGGGGAAGCCTGGACCAGTGAATTAGGTTACAAATACACATGCTTCACCTTACATGTTGTGCTCTGTTTAGTAATGCGATAACAAACGACATACATTCATTTAAAATTTTGTTACTTTTGAGGTGCCTGCTGCTTTTAGCTCAGGTCTCAATCCCGGAGTCCTGGAATCCAATCCCACATCGGGCTCTCTGGTCAGCAGGAGGCCTGCTTCTCCCTCTCCCACTCCCTTCTACTTGTGTTCCTTCTCTCGGCATCTCTCTGTCAAATAAAATTTTGTTGCTTTTTCTTAAAGATCTTATTTTATTATTTATTTAAGAGAGAGAACATGGGGTTGGGGGGAGGAGACAGAGGAAGAGGGAGAATCCCTGCTGCGCAGCGAGCGTGAGGCAAGGCAGACGCTTAACCAACTTAGCCACCCAGACGCCCCTAAAATTTTACTTTAGAAATTATTGGTGCCTCCAAAGTTTCCCCCACAAGTTCAGTATCCATCTGTATTTTATTGTCATCTGCCCGTTCAAGTTCTTTACCCTTTCTAATCCATGGTTAATCGGGTTTTTTTGTGGGGTTTTAGGTTCTTTTGACCTATCGTTTTCTGATTTTTAAGCATTCTCCGTATATTAGCCCTTTATCGGGTTTTTTTGTTTGTTTGCTTTGCGCGTATTTTCACTCAGCTTCCCTTTTGACTACTTAGCGGGGTTTTTTGTTGTTTTTTAACCCCAAAGCCAACCTACTCCAGGTAGAAAGTGACGTCTGAGTTAACTGAGGAAGGCCAGGTGAAGTTAGTTGGGTGCCAGGACAAAAGGGCACAGTAGCAAAAAAACACCGTGAATCTCAAACCGAAAAACAATGACTACGCAAATTCCTGCCAGCACACAAACGTGATCCTCCCCACCTACAGCCAGCCTTTAATCTCCTCCTCCAGGCCGACGCCTGGCGCTTGTCTGACGTCACGGACGCACCTCCCAGTTCAGTTAGGCCGCGCAACCTCCGTGGCCATCAATCCCGCGCGCAGATGCGAATATTCTTGCGGCGCCGGAAGTCAAAGACACGTGACCGGGTGACAGCCCTCTCTAGGTTGCAGGGCTCGCTTTAGGTGTTGCGGCACGGGATGGCGGAGGCGCCCCCTGTCTCAGGTACTGTCCCGGCCCGCGCGGGACTGGGCCCCTCTCGGGGAGCGGAAGTTGGGTCAGTGCGAGTCCTAGGGCTCGGGCCATTCATACCGCGAGAGTGGCGGTCGGGATAGTGGGAACCAGGGCTCGGGATAGTGGCTCGGAAGGGCCAAGCCACGCGCGTCGTCGGTACCGAGACCTCGACCGTCCTCCACTGGGTTGGGAAGCCCCGCAGCTGGGTTTCCAGGGAGAGCGGGTTCGTCCCGGCGCCAGTGAATCGATGTGGGCGTCCCGCCTTCAGCCCGGCTCTACTGGGGCAGAGGCCGCACTAATTTCCAACAGGCGGGCGTCGGCCGAGTCACCGCCCGTGACGGTGGCGGGCTCTCGATGCGTGGCGGGTTGGCGCGTCCTGGGGCAGCAGAGCGAGCGCGAGCCGACCACCAGTGGTTTCCATTCTCAGACTGCCACGCAGTGTGGCTGAGTCTCAGTTTCCTCATCCATCGGCTGGGGGTAAATAAGTCAATTCCTGTCAAGGCTCCCGACCTGTACCGTACCTGTTCCGTAATTGTTAGCTCACTTATCTTGGGGTTGGTTCTATGTGTAGAACAGCTTCATTTGGCTGTTCATGTAGCGTCCATTTCCATTTCCTTCAAGGTGTACTTTAGGTCTTTGTTCTCCAAACTTTTGGGCAGACTCCAAAAAGAAACATTTACATCTAATTTAGTGCACCTATGTGTATAATACAAAAAAGAACCGAAAATTTTAGGAAGTAATGCTTTTTCTTACTAATTGCAATACACTCTATTTTCTGTTTTCTTTGAAGAAGTACTTGTCACAGCCACTACATTGATTTCATTTCAGGACCCACTCTTTCTGGAAAAACAGGACAGCAGTTTGCAGCATGTGGTTTGTAAACATTGATTTTAGTCTTAGTTCTGCCACTTACCAGTGTTGGGGCACCAAGAAGAGTATATGTATGTCTGTGTACTGGGTGGCCACTAAAATGTACTTGTTACTTTGGGTCTTGGTCAGAAAAGTTGCATTCGCCAAACCCTAGTTCTCATTTAAGTTTTAAATCTTGCGGGATGGGAACCTTTTAGGTTAGTGTGGTATTTTGTTATTCTCCCACCCATTTTTCCCCCCAGATCTTTTAAACTGGATCCATTGATCTTCCCATCCTCAGGCTCACTTCTGGCACATTTCTACACCCTTCAGTGTTTGAGGCGGGATTGGGTGAGGCCAGTTGTGAGGTATAGTTTTGGCCTTCCTTGTTGTGCCCCACGTTCCGACTACCTCCCCCATCTGCTATGGCATATTTCCCTAGTCCAGAGACCTCTCCACTCCCTCTCCTGTTCCTTAGTTTACTTTTTTCTTTTCTTTTTTAAAGATTTTATTTACTTATTTGTCAGAGAGAGAGCAAAAGTGAGAGAGTGAGCACAAGTGGGAGGAGCAGCAGGCAGAGGGAGAAGCAGGCTCCCCTCTGAGCAGGGAGCCCCACGAGGGACTCAATCCCAGGATCCTGGGATCACTACCTGAACTGAAGGCAGAAACTTAACCAACTGAGCCACCCAGATGTCCCCCTTAGTTTGCTTTTGCCTTGGTTCCTATTCCATGATCTTACTTCAGCAGCATCTTTAGCCCACACCTCCATCTCCACTCAGGGTTTAGTTCTCTTGCCCAGTCCTGTCCTCAGTAACAGGTTCAGGTATATCTTTCGGCCCATGGGCAGATTCTCCAATGCCATCTTCGTTTCTTGACTTCATAATGTCTTGGATTTCCCCCTTATTCTTCTCCTCTCACCTGTTGGACACTTACTGTGCTGCTGTGTTATCTTCGATCTAGGGTACCCCTTATATCTTATTTACTGAGTAACTTCCAGCTACTTAAAATACTGAGGAGAAAAAGAAGGTATCTCACATCTTTGTGTCTCAGGTGCAGATTCCTGATTTATGTGCCCTTTTTCCCTTCCTCCTATCTCTCAAGGGTCTTTCTGAAGGCATTACCAACTACCTCATGTCTAATGGAACCATACTATGTTTGAATAGTGCTGTCCTGTTTAGACTCTCTAGTTGCATCGACTCCTTACTTCTTGCTTAGCATGAAACACATTCTTCCCATCCTTTGCTAGGCTATTCGGACAACCTAACTGACTTTTCTTCTGCCTCTTTCCAACTTTGTTTCTTCAAGAAGGAGCAGACTATACGACACCCACTTGATCTAATCTACCCATTCCCACCTTTATGTTCTCTGTTATGTTTCTGGAACATCTCCTTTGCCACCTTCTGAATCTTTATAATCCTCTTTGTTTTGTAAGGCTTTCCACCCAATCCCCAGAATTGCCTGTGTGAATGCTTTCAGGACAAATCCTGAATTGAGTGAGAGTTACCATATGACCTTTATGATCTCGTTCAGTTCTTCAGAATATGTTTCTATGGTGCCCAACTCCCAGCCTCTGATAGTGCTGTGTAAGAGTGTGGTCCCTAGGGCCATGTAGCCTGGGGTGGAATCCTGAGTCTGCTTTGGAACACCTCTGTGGCCTTTGGCAAGTAAATTTCTCAGTGTCACCTTTCTCGTCAGGAATGTAAGGATTAAATAGGTTAACAGATGCAAAGTATTCAGAATAGTGCCTGGCACATGTTAATTACTAATAAATGTTAGCATTTATTATTAAACCTGAAACCCACACTCTGAACTGCACCCATCTGAGGTCAGGTCTGTGTGTTTTAGATAGTCTGTAGTCCTAACTGCAAGAATAAAGCACCACTTTAACCACTTTATGTATGTTACTAATTTGCTTTATTCTTCATAGCAACTCTCTGATGTAGGGATTGTTACTTTCTCCATTCCTTATAAGAAACTTTGGTTTAAGTCATTTGCATAAAGACACAAGTGATGGCAGGGTCATAAACCCATGTCTTCCAAGCCCCACTGATTCATAGTGTAGTTGACCCTTAAACATTGCGTGATGATTTATGATTCCCCAGAAACTTAACAAGTAACAGCCTACTGTTGACTAGAAACCTTACCAGTAACATAAACAGTCAAGTAACACATATTTTGCATGATATATGCATTATATACTGTACTCTTACAATAAAGTAAGCTAGAATAAAGAAAATGTTATCAAGAAAATCATAAGGAAAAAAGAAAATCATAAGGAAGAGAAAATATGTTTACAGTACTGTAAAAAATGGACATATAAGTGGACTTGTATAGTTCAAAACTTGTGTTGTTCAGAGGTCAACTGTATAATCCATATGTTATATATAATTCTGACTTTTCTACTAACTAGTGTTGTGTCCTTAGGCAAATCATTTACTCTTTGGGCTTCAGGGAAAAAAAATCACATGGGGGGAAGGAAATGAGTGGGTTGAAGAGGCATATACTTAATTTTTGAGACTTGGATTCTGGACTATATTATAAAGGTTATATATGGAAAACCTAAAATATATTCCTGGGTTGGGGGAAGAGATGGGAACTAATATACTCATTATGTTAAGTACTATCTATATGAAGTCTTACTTAAACTTCACAATAGCCCTTTGAAATAGTATCATCTTCTGTCAAGGATGAGGAAATGAAGGCTAAAAGCAATCAAGTGATATTCCTAAGCTCCTATCCTAAATTGGAGAGCCAGACTTCAAACTGATTTTGGCTGACTCCAAAACCTGTTTACTTGATATTATGCAATGCTACCTTAAGAGTTTTGAAAGCACATGGAATCTGCTTATTGATTCTCACCCCCAAATTGTTTGCTGACTTGAAATTTTTTTTTAAAAGATTTTATTTATTTATTTGACAGAGAGAGATCACAAGTAGACAGAGAGGCAGGCAGAGAGAGAGAGGGAAGCAGGCTCCCTGCTGAGCAGAGAGCCTGATGCGGGACTCGATCCCAGAACCCTGAGATCATGACCTGAGCCAAAGGCAGTGGTTTAACCCACTGAGCCACCCAGGCACCCCTGACTTGAAATTTTTTGATAAAGTAAGTAGATACATAAATCATGCCTGATCAGGCTGCCTTACTGGCTCAGTTGGCACAGCATGCGACTCTGGATCTTGCAGTTGTGATTTCAAGCCCCATATAGGGCATGGAACTTACATTTAAAATGATAATAATAATAATAATAATAATAATGCTTGGTCACCCAGGTGAGCAGTTTTACTTAGTAGTTCTTAGCAGTGGCTATTGGTGACGTTACTGGACATGGAATGGTCAGCGTTTCACAAGCATCTTGAACCCATCATATTCACAGGAAACATGGGCCTCACTAAGAGCCTGTTGTATTTATACAAGTCTTTAGGAAAATAATGACTTAAAGTCTTCTGGGCTTCATGGGTGATGATTAATTTCTTTACTGGCATGTCTATTTTCTTATGTCCTAGGTACTTTTAAATTCAACACGGATGCTGCTGAGTTTATTCCTCAGGAGAGAAAAAATTCTGGTCTAAGTTGTGGGAGTCAAAGGAGACTAGATTCTAATAGGATTGGTAGAAGAAATTATAGTTCACCACCTCCCTGTCACCTTTCCAGGCAAGTCCCTTATGATGACATCTCTGCTGTTCATCAGCATGGCTACCCTTTGGGAAGCAAACCTAAAAGTCAACAGATTTCTTTTCAGTCCTCTGCTTCTAACAAATCACTCAAGAACCATGGCCTTCAGAACCAGCCTTGGCAGAAATTGAGGAGTGAAAAACAGCATATCAAAGTCAAGAAAGTACAGAATCTCACTGACCAGACCTCAGATGCAGCTGGCTTAGAAAGTGTGGGTAGGTCAGAGAGTGGGACAAACCCCAGAGAACACAGCCCTTCTGAGAATGAGAAGGAAATTGTTGGTGCAGATCCCAGGGGAGCAAAACCCAAAAAAGCAGCCCAATTTGTGTACAGCTATGGTAGAGGACCAAAAGTCAAGGGAAAACTCAAATGTGAGTGGGGTAACAGAATGACTCCAAAATCTGAAGATGCTGGACCTGAAAATACCAAACCTGTGGGGGTTATGCACCCTGACTCTTTGGATACATCCTTTAAAAAAGGAGTATTGGATGGGTATGCAGCCAGACGCAACGAGCAGAGAAGATACCCACAGAAAAGGCCTCCCTGGGAAGTGGAAGGGGCCAGGCCACGACCAGGCAGGAATCCACCAAAACAAGAGGGCCAACGACTTACAAATGCTGGACCGAGGAACAACATGGCCCCCATTCCAAAGGATAATCCTAATGAAAGACCAGCAAAATCTGCCTGTGACAATGGGAACTTGGCAGTCGTCAACAAGTCTTCCAGAAGGGTTGACCCAGAAAAATGTGCTGTAAGGAGGCAGGATCCTCAAGTAACATCTTTCCCCCGAGGCAAACAGAACCATGTGCTAAAGAATGTGGAAACACACACAGGTAAATCTATCTAGGGGGTAGAAATGTTTTGTTTTGTTTTCTTTTTAATAGATAATAAATTCACACAGTTGAGAAACCGGAAATCACAGTGAAACAGCTCTTTCTATCCTTGTTCATCATCTGCCTGGGTCCTGCCACCACTTGCTCCCCACCCCAGTAGGTAACCACTTAGTTTATATATATCATAAGCAAATACAAATAGGGAACTTTTTTTCTTAACAGACAAGAAATTTAGTAAGGGTTTTTTAAAATGCAGATATGGGTCTTACAGATGTTTGGTTAGAAGATTTTTTATTTTTGATCATGAAAGCACAAGTAGGGGATGATGACATCTCCACTACCTCTCCTCATTCCAGCCTGCAAGGAACTTGTCTCTTGTCTGCTTATCTGCAGGAGGTCCTGACCACTCTTGCCATCTTCAGTTTCTTTCTCTTAGTCCATCTGTCACACCAGCATCAGGAGAGGGCAGAGAGAGGTAGAGGGAGAGAATCCCAAGCAGACTCCCAGCTGAGCACAGAACCCAATGCGGGGCTTGATCTCATGACCCCAAGATCATGACCTGATCCAAAATCAGGAGTCCTACATTTAACCAGCCGAGCACCCGGACACCCCTCTTTCCTCATTTTTATATCCCTGTTGCTTAACATAGCTCTTAGAACATAATAAGTACTCAGCTCTGGCTCTTGGAAAGTTCTTCCTTACATTGAACTGCAAACTTCTTTCCAGTGAATACTTTCTATGCCCTAGTTCAGGTTCTGCCCTCTGAAGCAACACAGCAACCAGTCTCTCTCCTCACAGTTTCCCTCCCCCTAATTGCAAATCAACTTTTTTTGTGGTATTTGAAGACACTTCTCATTCTGCCCTAGGTATGTATTTCATCTAGGCTAACCATCTTCATTCCAGTAGCTCTTCCTCATGGACCTTCACCATCTGGTCTCCCTCCGGTTCAATGTACATAGCCCAGCCCAACACATGAAGTTACCTCCTGCCTGGGTCTGTTTTCACACTGGCTTAATACTTACAGTTCTCATTTGCTTCATTAGGCACTTCTTCCTCTTGGGACCTCAACTTGTATGTGAACCAAAGTAATGATATACTAGAGTTGTTTTTGAATTTGTAAGGCTGGTTAATAGTTTCCTTTTGCTTTATAACAAATTGCCACAAGTGTAGTGGCTTAAGAGAACACATTTATTATATCACAGTTTCTTTGGGTCAGGAGTCTGTTTAGGGGTTAGCCAAGTTCTCTACTCAGAGCTTCCCAGGACTAGAATTTGGCCAGGGAGGCAATCTCATTTGAGTCATAGGATTCTCTTCTCTCACTGGTTGTTGATAAGATATAGTTCCTTATGGGTGTAGAATGAGGCCCCCATATTCTTGCTGGCTATTGCTGGGGGGCAGTCACTCAGCTTTTAGAGGTTACCTGCAATTTCCTACCACATGACCCTCTACACAACATGGTACTTTTCTTTTTCAAGGTCTGTAAGAACTCATGTGTTACAGATTGTTCAGATCTCTCTGACTTCTATATTTGATCCCTAGACTCTTTTTAAAGGGTTCGCCTGATTAGATCAGCCCCACCCACACTCAAGAGCAGGAGATTATACAGGGCACACACACCTGTATGCATATGGGAATCTTAGAGGCCATCTTAGAGTTCTGCCTAAGAAATCTGTCTTGACCTCACATACCCACATATTTTTGAGAATATTTTATTCACATTTATTGAATAAATATTATGTACAAGCACTGTTGTCAGTACTGGGGGTATAGTCCTGGTGAAATTCACATTCTGGTAGGGAAGGCAGGCAGAAAGTTCTTAAACCAATATTTAATATGCCAGATGATGGGTAAAGGCTAAAGAGAATATAAAGCAGGTTAAAAGGACAGTAACAGCAGCACTTGTCGAACTAGGTTCGTCTGTTTGAGGAGACACTTGAATAGAGACCAGAAGGAAATGCAGCAGCGCACCACGTGGCTCTCTGAAGAGTAACCCAAGCAGAGGGAGATTCAAGTTTAGATTCGGGTGCGAGGGGAGACATTGTGAGCAACGGAAGAGGCAGGCAGTAGAGGAGGTCAGAGAAGTCACATTAAGCCCTTGGACTTGGTTCTGATTAAGAATATGAGAAGCAGCTAGAGGTTTTGGGGAAAAAGGATGACATGATATTACTAGCATTCTAAAACGATCACTCAGCCTGCTGTTTGGAGAATTGGCTCTTAAGTAAGCAAGGGGACAAGTTAGGAGGCTGTTGCAGTAATTCACATAGTTAGTGGTAGAGACTTGGACTAGGATAGTAGTGTTGGAAGAGGTAAGAGTGTTACACGTTGGATGTATTTGGAAGATAAAACTGCTAGGATTTGCAAATAGACAAGATGTTGGCTGCAAGAGAATGAGAGGGGTCAAGGACCAAGCCAAGGCTTTTGTGTCTGAGTAATGTAAAATTAGAATTGCTGGGGCGCCTGACTGGCTCAGTCCATGGAGCATGTGACTCTTGATCTCTGGGTTATAGGTTCGAGCCCCACATTAGCTGTACAGATTATTTTAAAAATAAAATCTTAAAAAAAAAAAAAAAAAAAAACCAGAATTGCCAGATACTGAAGTGGTAAAACTGCTGGGAGAGAAAAGGTGTTGTTTGTTTAGAAAACTCTTTAGATCGAGATAATTTTAGATTTATAGAAAAGTTACAAAGATAGTACTGGGAATTCCCATATATCCTTCACCCAGCTTTGTCTAAGGTTAATATCTTATATAACTCTGGCCCTTGGTCAAAACTAAGAAGTTAACACTGGTTAATTAACACTGGTATAAACTAAACTGTAGACTTCATTTGGATTTTGCCATTTTTTCCACTACCATCCTTTTTTATTCCAGCATCCAGTCCAGGATACCATGTTGAAATTAGTCATCCATCATGTCTCCTTGGTCTCCTCTCAGTCTTTCTTAGTCTTATTGTTGGAAAGGTTTTCTTAGTCTTCCCTTGTTGGAAAAGATGTTTTTGGATATGTTTTGTTTTGTCTACTTCTTGTTTGGAAAATTAAGAGAATTAGGGAGTTAAAAATTCAGGCAGAGATCTGGACTAGAGATTTAAATTTGGGAACTTACAGCACTGAGTCCTCTAACAGACTAGAGGTCACCTAAGGTGTGAGTGTAGTTAGAGAAGAAAGGTTGGAGGGTAGAGCCTTTCTATACCTCAGTGTTTCAAGGTTAAAAGATAGGGACCCATCAAAAGAGATGGGGAATGAGTAGGAATTGAACTAGGAAGTGAACCATGTTTTTGTTTGTTTAAAGTATTTACTTATTTATTATTTGAGAGAGAAAACATAAACAGGAGGAATGGCAGAGGGAGAGGGAGAGGTAGGTTGCCCTCTGAGCAGGGAGCCCAATACGGGGCTTGACCCCAGGATCCTGGGTTCATGACAGGAGCCGAAGGCAGACACTTAACCAAGCCACCCAGGCTTCACAGAAGTGAGCCATGTTTTGTTTTGTTTTGTTTTTAATTTTTTTTAAGATTTTATTTATTTATTTGACAGAGATCACAAGCAGGCAGAGAGGCAGGCAGAAAGAGAGAAGGGGAAGCAGGCTCCCTGCCGAGCAGAGAGCCCGACTCGGGGCTCAATCCCAGGACCCTGCAATCACGACCTGAGCCGAAGGCAGAGGCTTTAACCCACTGAGCCACCCAGGCGCTCCTTGTTTTGTTTTTTTAAAGGTTTTATTTATATT
This sequence comes from Martes martes, assembly GCF_963455335.1. NCBI lineage: Eukaryota > Metazoa > Chordata > Mammalia > Carnivora > Mustelidae > Martes > Martes martes. Next base: position 58,552,737 of record NC_137900.1, read on the forward strand.
TACTTATTTGACAGAGATCACAAGTAGGCAGAGAGAGAGGGAGAAGCAGGCTCCCCGCTGAGCGGGCCTGATGTGGGGCTCGATCCCAGGACCTGGGATCATGACCTGAGCCGAAGGCAGAGGCTTTAACCCACTGAGCCACCCAGGCGCCCCAAAGGCTTTATTTATTTATTTGACAGAGAGAGAGAGAGAGAGATCACAAGTAGGCAGAGAGGCAGGCAGAGAGAGAGGGGGAAGCAGGCTCCCCACTGAGCAGAGAGCCCGATGTGGGCCTCGATCCCAGGACCCTAAGATCATGACCCGAGCCAAAGGCAGAGGCCTAACCCACTGAGCCACCCAGGTGCCCAGAAGTTAACCATGTTTTAAACACCAAACTAAAAAAAAGAGCTCAAGGAGAAGGGAGTTGTGCCAAGGAGAAGGATCAGTTGTGCCAAATGCTGCTGATGTATCCAGCAAGAGGACAGCTTCATACTGATTGTTGGATTTGGTGGTGTGAAGGTTATTGGTCTTGATAAGAGCAGTTTTGGTGGAGTAGTGGTGGTGAAAGCTTGATTAGAATGGAAAGAGAGGGTGACCCCAGATAAAAGTCTCCCTGGCTGCTTGAGAGTGGTCTTTGCTTACTCTTGTTCTATACTGAGAGAAACTAGCACTGCTCCTGTTCTCCTAAGCTGTCTGGATCCCTCTTTCTCTGTTAACAGGATCCCCTATATCCTTAGTCCGTTTCTGCTCTGCTCCTGCTTTTAATCTGTGGCCTTCTCTTAAGTTCACCCCTTTCCTTTGCAGCCTGTTCAGAGCATTCCCTTTTCCTTTATCCCACTTGCCTTAGTTTCAGGAAGACGGGAAGAGCATGCTCCTCTCCCAGTGTCCTTTCTGAACCATTATATTTCTACCTTGTTTCAGAATCCCTGCTCCTTTGAACCTACCGGTGCATCGCTTTTTGGCTACATCACGTCCTACGTCTCTTTATCTTTGTCATGTTTTAGCCTCCAATCTCCCAGCCCTAGTGTCATTTGTTAATGCCTCCTGCCTATATCTTTGTTCTTCCACAGTGATTCTCAAAGTATAGTTCCAGACCAGCAGCTGAAAAGCATATTCTTGGGCCTCACCTCAGACTTAACAAATAGAAATTCTGGGAGTAGGGCCCAGTAGTCCTTTTTTTTTTTTCCCCCAAAGATTTTATTTATTTATTTGACAGAGAGATCACAAGGTAGCAGAGAGGAGGCAGAGAGAGAGGAGGAAGCAGGCTCCCTGCTGAGCAGAGAGCCTGATATGGGGCTCGATCCCAGGACCCTGAGATCATGACCTGAGCCGAAGGCAGAGGCCTTAACCCACTGAGCCACCCAGGTGCCCCAGTATTATTTTTTATCAAGCCTCCAAGTAACTCTGATTTGAGAACCACTGATTTACCATAAATCTTGCTATTATTCTGCAAGACTTTAGTGATCATATGGATTATACCATTCTCACATTATTTGATCTTCTCAACCACAGTGACCTTCACCTTCATTATCCCTCCACACCCACTACTACTTTCTGACCATAACCTCTTGTCCTCTGGCACTCTGAGTCTGTTCCACCCACTAACTGTATCATCAGCTGTTTCTCATTCTTTATTCCCTCCTCAGGCTGGGCCTTAATGTAATTTTAAAGTATTATCCTTCTGCCAAGCCATTTGGCAGAATCCCCACCCTGGGTTGATACTGCAGTCTACCTTTTCTGCTCCATCTGACTAACAGAATGCTGTTCCAGGAAATCATATGATAGTACAGATTTGGTGCTGCTGCAGACTCCCCCTCTCAGGGAAGTCTTCCTGATCACCCTGTTTAGAACTCTTGTATTTCCCCCGCCACCAGCATTCCCTATCCTTTACTGGTTTATTTTTCTCCGTAGCACTTACCACTATTCAATGATGAATTGAAATTCATAATATCTATGGTTATGCTTTTTCATATAATTTCAATAACTTTTCATTATTTATTTATTGTTTCCCTTCCCCTACTAGGTAGTAACTTCCTAAGGGCAGTAGATTTTTGTCTGGTTTGTTTACCGTGTAATCTTAGTGTTTAAACAATGCCTGGCACACAGTAGGTTCTCAGTAAACATTTTTGATTGTGATTCTCCAACTTCAGTTGACTTTCAGTACTGCACATTTCCCCTTATATGACCTTGGTCAGCTGCCCTTCTCATTTTCATCTAAGACTACTCCAAATCTTTTCCAGCCTTATTCAGACCTTCTTGCCATTGGTCTCCCTCAAACTCAATGGACCTCCTTGCCTCTTCACAGACAAAGGGGAGATCATCAGGCATAATTTTCTCAACTTTTTCTCCCTTTAATGCAAACTCGGAGACATCTGTGCATATCCTCCTTTTCTTTCACCCATTCTGACATCTCCTTTGTTTTCTTTCAGCAGCCTTTTCACACATACCATTCCAAGTTTTCAGCCTGAAGCTCTCTTCCCAAGTCTGTCGCACACTCTGAAAGAAAAAATTTTCCTTGTCATATGCCCCCCTCGCTGTCTGCCCCCCCCAGCTCCGCCCCATTTTTCTTCCATTCCAGTCTAATCAAGAATCACCACTCTATTTCCTTTTCCCTATTTTGGTTCACTTCTCAGTCCTCTGCCATCATCACCACTTGACTCACAGCTACTGGTAAGTCTTTAATGCCTTCCTATTTGTCACACCCATCAGACAGATGTATTTCAGTCCTTATCCTGGGCTTCCCTTTGAGTTTTAGGCAAAGGAGTCTGTTGAAATGTTGAAATGTTGAAATTCCTTGATATTACACATTTCTGATCCTCCTTGTTCTCCTTGGCTATTCCTGCTTGTGTCCTTCATGTTTCTCTTCCTCCATCTCTTTTTTTTTTTTTTTTAAGATTTTATTTATTTGACACAGAGATCACAAGTAGACAGAGAGTCAGGTAGAGAGAGAGGGCGAAGCAGGCTGCCTGCCGAGCAGAGAGCCCAACGTGGGTCTTGATCCCAGGACTCTGGGATCATGACCAGAACCGAAGGCAGAGGCTTTATCCCACTGAGCCACCCAGGTGCCCCTCCACCTTTTCTTAAATGTTGGTGTTTCCTAGGGCTTTATCTTAGCCCTCTGTTCTTCTTACTTGATTAAGGTCTCATTGGAAGATTACAACTGGTTCCATTTCTTTCAGCCACTGCCTCTGCTATGCTGACTTCTAAACTTACCTCCAGTCCCTAAGCTCTGCCATAAGCTTCAGACTCACATAAATAAATGTGGTATCTGACGTATGCTTCATACTCAACAAAACCATCTTTTTTTTTTTTTTTAAGATTTTATTTATTTATTTGTCAGAGAGAGAGAGAACAAGCAGGGAGAACAGGCAGGCAGAGGGAGAAGCAGGCTCCCTAGTGAGCAAGAAGCCAGGTGCAGGACTTGATCCCAGGACTCCAGGAACATAAGGCAGATGCTTAACCAACTGAGACACCCAGGAGTCTCTCAGCATAACCATCTTGAACATGTTTACCATGTTTATATTGTATTAGCTTTTTTTTTTTTTTTTTTTTAAGATTGATTTATTTACTTGGGGCGCCTGGGTGGCTCAGTCCTTAAGCAGCTGCCTTTGGCTCAGGTCATAATCCCAGTGTCCTGGGATCGAGCCCAACATCAGGCTCCCTGCTCCATGGGAAGCCTGCTTCCCTCTCCCACTCCCCCCACTTGTGTTCCCTCTCTCTCGCTGTGTCTCTCAAATAAATCAATAAAATCTTTAAAAAAAAAAGATTTATTTATTTACTTGAGAGAGAGAGTGCATAGCCAAGAGGGGCAGAGGGAGAAAGAATCTCAAGCAAACTCCGCACTGAGCATGGAGCCCATGTATTAGCTTTTTAAAAACAGCTGCCTCATGTTAAATGAGGTAACTTAATAAAGTCAGTTTAGTAGGTAACTCACCTTTAGTCCCACCATCCAGATATAACCAGCTTTAACCTTTTGTTCTATTTTCTTTTTTTTTTTTTAAAGATTTTATTTTATTATTTATTTGACAGACAGATCACAAGTAGGCATAGAGGCAGGCAGAGAGAGAAGGGAGGAAGCAGGCTCCCTGCTGAGCAGAGAGCCCGATGCAGGGCTCCATCCCAGGACGCTGGGATCATGACCTGAGCCAAAGGCAGCGGCTTTAACCCACTGAGCCACCCAGGCGCCCCTTGTTCTATTTTCTTATAGAATTTTCCAATGCTCAGTTTTACATTGTTGAAATCATGTAATATAAACACTGTTCATCTTTTTGCTTATGTTATATATTTTTCTGCTCATTAAGAAATCCTTGCACTTTATTCTAAGCATATAATATGCAATAAAAATAGATAAGCATTAATATTTGAACAGTCTCCCTTTTTTTTTTTTTAAAGATTTTATTGATTTAGTTGACAGGTAGAGCACAAATAGGCAGAGTGGCAGGCAGAGGGAGAAGGAGAAGTAGGCTCCTCGCCAAGCAGGGAGCCTAATGCGGAGCTTGGTCCCAGGACCCTGGGATCCTGACATGAACCAAAGGCAGCCACTCAACTGACTGAGCCACCCAGGCGCCCCACAGTCTCCCATTTTTTTATCTATTTTTTATTTTTGCTGATTTTAAACTAAATTCCAGATATCAGATTAGTTTTAGTGTACATCTGTTTTTTTAAATGGCTGTTTCTTTCTTTCCTTTTTTTTTTTTTTTTTTTACTTAATCACACTGTCCTCTTTGATTCTTCAAAGCAGTATTGCTTTTGGGTTTTTTTTAACAGTTATTTATTGGTACATCTGAGAAAGTCTATAGTCAGTTAACACTTCACTCCGTTCTCTTCTGATTATTTCAGTGGGCACATCACCCTCTTTACTGACATGCTTTCAAAGTAGAAGTATAGAGTAGACATAGTCTGACTGAGTAATTATCGAGAAACCCTAATGGAAGAGAATTTAAGATTGAAGAAAAGCCAGTGGTCAGGCAAGGGCTGGCAGCCAGCAGACAAGTGTCTTGGGCCTGAAATGTGATAGTTTACCAGGACAGAGCTATTCTGGGACAGTACCATATTTTACATGTGTTACACATGTTTTGATAAAACTGAAGTATTATCGGTGAAAGGATTATATTGTTTCTCTTCCTAGGTCTTTCTGGAAACTTTTGCTGTATTTTTATTTCTTTTCATTCATTCATTCATACAAGTATCACTGAGTACCCACTATGTCCCAACCAGCACTGTAGGTAAAAACCTCAGCCATCAAGGAGTGTACATTCTTAAAAAATAAAAAAGAAGTGTACATTCTATGTATAGAGTTAGGAAGTAAGATGAAAAAAGTAAAATATATGCTATATAAGACAGGATATATAAGTGGTGTGGAGAAAATAAATGATCTATAAGATTCAAGTGGTGTGGAGGAAAATACAGTATGGGAAAGTGATAGGGAATGATAAGGGAGCAGGTTGCAATTTTTTAAAATATGGCCAAGGCCAGTCTTCTCATTGAGAAGATCACATTTTGAGTAAACACCTGAAGATGGTAAGGGACTGAGCTATGCCAATGTCTAGGGAGTAGTATTGGGCAGAGGGAGCAACAAGTTGTAAAGACCCTCAGGCAGAAATCTGCCTGCCAGTCTGGGACCAGGAAGGAGGCCACTGTGTTCTTACAGTAGTGACTTAGGGAAAGAGAAATAGCAGGTGGGGACCAGAAGTGATGAAGGCCGTTGTGAGGATTTGGCTTTTATAGACATGTGAAGTCAGAACCCTTGGCAAGTTCTGGACTTGAGTGGCATTATCTAATTTGCATTTTAACAGGCTCCCTCTGCTGCTGTGGTGAGAATAGACTGAAGTAGGGCAAGGGCAGAAGTAGGAAGACCAGTTAGGAGGCCATTTTAATAATCCAGGTGAATAGATAGTGGTTTGGGCCATAGTAATAGCAGCAGGGGTTGGATTCTGGATGAATTCTGAAGATAGTGCTAGCAGGATTTACTGTCAGATTCAAAATGGGATGTGAGAGAAACAGCCTTTGGAGAGGGCTTAGTAGAGCTTTGTGGGTTATTCAAAGTTGGCAGTTGTTCCCACATTGCTATATGTATGTGCATCCCAGTGGTCAGTTTCACTGTGACTAGATTTAGAAACATAACATATAAAACAATAATTATTTATTAACAAGCCTTAAACTTAATGAATAAGAGAAACAATAAAATAAAAAGACAACCTTCAGGGCAAAAATCAAAACAACAGTCGATCATAGGGTTCTCGTGTATGTTCCCAACCTCACTTATTTTTTGTGTTCTTCACTTATAACTCAGTTCTGTCCTAGAACAGTTAATAGGCACTTTCTACAAAATTTATTCCAAATGTAATTCTCACAGACTGTTCCTCTGCACAGTCAGGCTCTTGTATATAGAGGACTCACTCATAATCTCACTCTTTAATGAGCTCTCTCTTACTTAACTTACCCCTTCAGAATCTTTCATATGTAGCATACTAAATGATAGGAATGTAATTAACTTTGTTATTCAGAGATGTTAACCAATGCAGGGTAGGGTGTCCCTGCTTTTAAGAAAGAATCTAAGTCTGGTTCTTTAGGTTTTTTAATATAATTCAGTTTTTTCTTTTTTAAAGATTTTATTTATTTATTTGACGGACAGAGATCACAAATAGGCAGAGAGGCAGGCAGAGAGAGAGGAGGAAGCAGGCTCCCTGCTGAGCAGAGAGCCAGATGCGGGGCTCCATCCCAGGAGCCTGAGATCATGAGCTGAGCCAAAGGCAGAGGCTTTAACCCACTGAGCCACCCAGGCGCCCCAATATAATTCAGTTTTTTGATGTGTTTATCATTTACTTAAAGCAAGTAGATTTCTCTTTTTTTTTTTTTTAATTTATTTATTTGACAGATAGAGATCACAAGTAAGGAGAGAGGCAGGCAGAGAGAGAGGAAGGGAAGCAGGCTCCCTGCTGAGCAGAGAGCCCCATGCGGGGCTTGATCCCAGGACCCTGGGATCATGACCTGAGCCGAAGGCAGAGGCTTTAACTCACTGAGCCACCCAGGCGCCCCTAGATTTCTCTTTATCAACCACACAAAATCTTTATTCTGGGCTTTTGTCAGAACAAAAGAGCTATCTCAGAAACTACTGACGCCTGGGGCACCTGGGTGGCTCAGTCCGTTAATCGGCTGCCTTGGCCTCAGGTCATGATCTCAGGGTCCTGGGATCGAGTCCTGCATGGGGCTCCCTGCTCAGCGGGGAGCCTGCGTCTCCCCCTCCCTCTGCCACTCCCCCTTCTCATGCTGCTTCTCTCTGTGTCAAATAAATAAATAAATAGATAGAAACTACTGAAGCCTGAAACTTTAAAGGCAGAGAGATCATACTCATTTATTTCTTCATCCATTCATTTAATAAATATTTACTGAGCACCTGCTAATGGCTAGGCACGGGAAATACAACAGTGAGCAAGGCAGACAAGGCCCTGACCCTGTCTCACAGACCTTATAGTTCTTGTGTTTTGTATTTCTTTTGCCATTAAATAAGACAAACATAAAGTAATCTTAGGAAAGCTAATATTCTAAAATGATTAAAATGTGAGCTTTGTGACCTTAGGTAAGTGATTGAACTACTTCGAGCCTCAGTTTCTTCATCTATAAAATGGTACCTATATTACAGCCTTGTTATGAAAATTAAATATGTGTAAAGTGCTTAAGCACAGTACTTGGCATGATGTATTTAAGGTTAGTTAGTTTATTCTTAAAACCTATTTGGACCCAATAACAAATAAAATAGTATTATGAAATAAATGATGTAAATATAGACTGAAAGAGGCGCCTGGGTGGCTCAGTCAATTAAGCATCTGCCTTTAGCTCAGGTCATGATTTTGGGGTCCTGGGATTGAGCCCCATGTCAGGCTCCCTGCTCAGAAGAAATTCTCTCCCTCTCTAACACACACACACACACACACACACATATATCTGAGAGTACCTGACTCTACTTCGGATCTAGAAATGCTGTGCTGAGATCGTGTTTGAGGAAAAATCTGGAAGTCGGTGAAGGTATTAAGGAATCCATCTGGGAGGATTCCTAATGATGCTGATCTCCTTCACCAGATGCTGGGCTTCTGGAACCAGGGTCTGTGTCTCCTTCAGTCTAATAACCCTACCATGGCATTATGGTAAACACCAAGAACATCTTTTTTGAGTAGATCAACTAAAGACTTCCCACGGCAACTACTAGAAGAGATGAGACTTTTTTTTTTTTTTTTTTTTTTGAGATGAGACTTTCATGGCAACTACTAGAAAAGAGGTTACCACCCTGGGTTGTTGGAACCTATCCAGGCTTAGATTTCTTTCGGTTGACCACTGCAGTTTCATGAGCTTTTTCCCAGCCTGACTCCATGGATCTGGATCAGATTCATAGGAGGTAGGACAAGGTGCTACAGTTGTTGCTTCTGAGGAACAGAAGCAACTTGCTGTGTTATAAGGGGCATTTGGCTATTCTGGGCAATTCCTGGGCAGTTTCCTGGGACTGTTTCCTCAATTGTGCGAATCCCCACCTGAATGTCCACTTCCTAAGTCTTCTTCCTCAGCATACTCCTGTTCCTTCTTCGCCCCAAACACTGAACAACCACCTTACTCAGAATCAGACATACTTAAAACCTTTGTGTTTGGAGATTTCCCTTAAATGCCTTGCTGATCCTTGGCTGACTAAAGTGAGGAATGTTCTTCTGTGTTTGAATTAATTTGTTTGTTTGGTTTTTTTAAACAGGTTCTCTAATTGAACAGCTAACTACAGAAAAATATGAGTGCATGGTGTGCTGTGAATTGGTTCGTGTCACAGCGCCAGTGTGGAGTTGTCAGAGCTGTTATCATGTGTTTCATTTGAACTGCATAAAGAAATGGGCAAGGTCTCCAGCATCTCAAGCAGGTCAGTTGTTTCTCTCTTCTGAATAGTTATCCTCACTCATTTCATATGTTTAGGTTTTAAACTTAGCTTTTTTTTTTTTTTAAGATTTTGTTTTATTTATTTCATTTATTTGTCAGAGAGAGAGCACACATGCACAAGCAGGGGGAGTGGCAGGCAGAGGGAGAAGCAGGCTCCCAGCTGAGCAAAGAGCCCAATGTGGGACTCAATCCCAGGGCTCTGGGATCATGACCTGAGCCAAAGGCAGATGCTTAACCAACTGAGCCACCCAGGCATCCCTAAGATTTTATTTTTAAATATACCCAACATGGGGCTCCACCTTACAACCCTGAGATCGAGTCACATGTTCCACTGACTGAGCCATCCAGGCACCCCTTAAACTTAGATTTAAAAATAACTAATTCCTTGGGGTGCCTGGGTGGCTCAATCATTAAGCATCTGCCTTAGGCTCAGATCATGATCGCAGTGTCCTGGGATCAAGCCCCACATCGGGTTCCCTGCTCAGCAGGAAGCCTGCTTCTCCTTCTCCCACTCCCCCTGCTTGTGTTCCTTCTCTCACTGTGTCTCTCTCTGTCAAATAAATAAATAAAATCTTTAAAAATAATAAAAATAACTAATTCCTCTTGAATATTTTATCTGCTCTGTTTCCTTGAACACATGTTTCAGATGACTAGTGTGAAGCTGTAGATCTTAAATAAAGAACTAAGAGGCGCCTGATTGGGCGCCTGGGTGGCTCAGTGGGTTAAGCCTCTGCCTTCGGCTCAGGTCATGATCCCAGGGTCCTGGGATGCTTCCTCCTCTCTCTCCGCCTACTTCTCTGCTTACTTGTGATCTCTGTCTGTCAAATAAATAAAATCTTAAAAAAAAAAAAAAAGTCTAGATTTAAGAGGCGCCTGATTGGCTCACTTGGTAGAGCATGTAACTCTTGATCTCAGTGGTATGAGTTCAAGCCCTATGTTGGGCGTAGAGCTTACTTAAAAAGTGAAAATAAAATAAAATAAATTTTTTTAAAGATTTTATTTATTTGAGAGAGAGAGAGAGAGCGAGCATGAGAAGAGGGAGGATCAGAGGGAGAAACAGACTCCTGCCAAGCAGGGAGTCTGATGTGGGACTCCATCCTGGGACTCCAGGATCATGACCTGAGCCGAAGGCAGTCGCTTAACCAACTGAGCCACCCGGGCACTCCAAAATAAAATTTTTTAAAGAGGGAAATTTATGTATCTATGTATTTATTAAAGATTTTATTTATTTGAGAGAGGGAATGAGAGAGCATGAGAAGGGAGAGGCCGGAGGGAGAAGCAGACTCCCCACCGAGCAGGGAGTCCAGTGTGGGACTCAGTCCCGAGACTCCAGGATCATGATCCGAGCTGAAGGCAGTTGCCCAATCAACTGAGCCACCCAGGCACCCCTAAAGAAGGAAATTTTTTAAAACAGCTTAACCTAACAATACCAAAGTATATTTGGAATACAAAAATAATCAGTCACATTTATTGAAAATGGTAACTTTTATCCAGGTATCAATTACAGAAAACATTTCCTGCATAGTTTGCTTTAGAAATTTATAGAAAGCAGTTGCTGGGGCGCCTGGTCGACTCATTTGGTTAAACAGGCAACTTGTGATTTCGGCTCGGGTCATGATCTCATGGGTTATAAGATCTGAGCCCTGAAGAGCTGAGCCTCTGCGCTCAGTGTGGAGTCTGGTTGAAAGATTATCTCTCTCCCACTCTGGCCCCCTTTGTGTTTCCTCCTGCCTCCCCTGCCCCCAGCCCCGAGCTCATGTTCTCTCTCTCTTTCTCTAAAATAAATAAAATGGGGGCACTTGGGTAGCACATTCTGTTAAGCCTCGGACTTTGGCTGGGGTCATGATCTCAGGATCCTGGAATGTTGCCCTGCCTTAGGCCCTCTGCTTAGCTGGGAGTCTGCTTGTTCTTCTCCCTCTGCCTCTCTGCTTGCTCCTGCAATCACACCCTCTCTCTAGTGAATAATAAAAGCTTTTTAAATAAATAAAGAAAGTCTTTTAAAATTTCCTTTTAAGAAAAAATAACATATGTTTTCTGATCTGTGAGTCTTCTAATTTAAAACATCTGAGGGCACCTGGCTGGCTCAGTCGGTAGAGCATACAACTCTTGATCTCAGGGTTGTGGGTTTGAGCCCTGTGTTGGGTGTAGAGACGACTTAAAAATAAAGTCTTAAAAAAAGAAGACATCTGGGTTTTCCTGAATGTACTCAAAAAAAATTTTTTTAAAGATTTTATTTATTTGACAGACAGAGATCACAAGTAGGCAGAGAGGCAGGCAGAGAGAGAGGAGGAAGCAGGCTGTTCTCGGAGCAGAGAGCCCGATACGGGGGTCGATCCCAGGACCCTGGGATCATGACCTGAGCTGAAGACAGAGGCTTTAACCCACTGAGCCATCCAGGTGCCCCGTACTCAAATATTTTATCCTTTTGTTTTTTCAAGCCAAGATTTAGTTAATGTTTACCTCAATACTAGAACCACGTAATAAATTGATAATCATGTGAGGTGATTGAGGTGTTAGCTAATGTGACTGTGATAATCTTATTATAGTATATAAATGTATCAAGCCAGCATGTTGTACACCTTAGTGTAATATGTCAATTATATCTCAACTGACATTTTAAAAATGGGTACCTGTTTGATTACTATATTTAAAGCGCTTATAAATATAAGCCCAGGGGTGCCTGGGTGGCTCAGTGGGTTTAAGCCTCTGCCTTCAGCTCAGATCATGATCTCAGGGTCCTGGGATCGAGCCCCACATCGGGCTCTCTGCTCAGTGGGGAGCCTGCTTCCTCCTCTTTCTCTCTGCTTGCCTCTCCGCCTTCTTGTGATATCTTTCTCTGTCAAATAAATAAATCTTCAATAAATAAATAAATAAATAAATATAAGCCCAAATATAAGATTTAAGCAGAGCATTCAGTATTGTGAATTTGTTTCTTAATAGCCTGATATCCTTGGGGTGCTTGGGTGGCTCAGTGGGTTAAGCCTCTGCCTTCAGCTCAGCGTCCTGGGATTGAGCCCTGCATTGAGCTCTCCGCTCAGCGGGGAGCCTGCTTCCCACTCTCTCTCTCTGCCTTTCTGCCTACTTTTGATCTCTGCCTGTCAAATAAATAAATAAAATCTTTAAAAAAAAAAATCCTGATATCCTTAATATCTGATATTTTTAACATAAAATGACTACTGTTGCTTAAATATTAAGGCTTCTTTTAGGTTTAAATTTTTAAAAAATTACATGTGCTTTTGTAAGGAAATTATTTTGGTTTCCTCTTGTTTTTCTTGACAGATGGCCAAAGTGGTTGGAGATGCCCTGCCTGTCAGAATGTTTCTGCACATGTTCCTAATACTTACACTTGTTTCTGTGGTGAGTTTTTTGCTTTCACTTGAGTCTCTTCCACTTCATGCACTGTAACTTATTTTCCAGCCCAGAAGTAGTGATGTACTAGGCATGTTTTAGAAGTTCCTAATAAGACTTAAAAGTTCAGGAGTCTACCAACATCATCTGCCTGTGGTCCATCACACAGCCAGAGTCACAGGCCTTTGTGCTCTTGGCAAGCTGTTCTGTACCTGGCCTTCTCATCATGCCCACCAGGCTAATGTGACTTCTGAGCTGTGGTTCTGGTCTCCTTGATCTTACCTTTAGAACAGAGCTGACCAGATGGTGGAGGTAGGCATAGACACCCATGTCTTTCTCACCCTTAACTGTAACAATTTTGATACTCCAGATTTGAGCAGTATGAGAAAAGAGTGGTGTTGAAAAATACTTTATTTTAACCTGGGAAATCAGTCATTGGGGTCTTTAAAATAAAGAAGAATTTTTTTTTTATATTTTGACATTACAATCTCTATCCTCCCTCTTTATGGAATACTTCTTCCTGTTTTTGAATAACTCAATTCCCATATGTGTTAGGGAGAACTTTCTGCAGTCCAGATGACCATTCTTGCTGGTAGTCTGTTTTCTGCATGTCTTTTCTTTTACATGTGTTTTTTTTTCTTTCCTGCCTTTTAATAGCTAACCTTCATATAGTTCTTGATTTTTTTCAAATTTTGCTTCTTAACCATCTGTCACCCTTCTTAACCATTGCATTTTTGCTTCTGTCCTCATCACCTTGCTGCACCTGTTTTCAGAAGTCATCAGTGGCCCCTTCCTGACAAATCCAGGGCTGATTTATAAGTTCTTAACCTTTTTCTCAGCACAGTAGCTCTTGGGGCCTTTGGCCATTCCTTTCTTGAAATGACTAGCTCTTCCTGTTTATTTCTGTAAGCTTTAATTTGCTCCTATTTCTTCTTTCCCATAACTTAACTAGCAGTTTTCACTAAAAGTTGGTCATGAAGTCTTCAGCTTCTAGACTCAGTCTCTTGGCGAACTCAACTATCTAGAATGTTCTTTCCCATCTTTAAATCTCCATCACTGACTCATCCGTTCAACATCAGACCCCAAACATTGTTTTCCAAAGGAAGCCTCCCTTTCTTATCCCCTCTCCCACTTTGGCCACTCTTTTATTTGGAATTTGCTGATCTTTTATGTTTTATTGTCAAAATCTGAGCCTTAAAAGGTACTAAAATAATATTTGTTGAAGGGATGAGTATTTTGGAATGTACTGTTGGAAAGGCAACATGAAGCTGGAAGCAAGAAATCCATGTAAATCTATACAAATTGGACCAATACCAAGGCTTAATTACCTTATTTTAAAGGATTTTTAAACATAAAAGCACCACAGTGGAATTAAAAATCTTGTTAAAGCCTTCACTGACAAATTAGATATGAGGCCTTAAGAAGGTAGAAGAATGAGGGCTGAAGGTCAAGATGATCTGAGTAAGGTAAAATGGTGTAGGCATGCAAATAATGGTCTTGTATTTACCTAATGACTTTGCTCTTTTGGGAGACCATTAATATAATATACTTTATTGAGAACTTAGTAGCAGACATCATGAAGAAACAGAGGAATAATACTGTTTTTGACTACCCAGAGTTTACAGTCTAAGAGCTAAGACACAATTAACTTGATGTTCTGTAAGTCCAAAGAACTGTGGGTGATCTTTGGGGTGAATTCTCACTTCGGGCTAGATGATTTAGGGAATCCTTAAAAAAGGAGGTACAATTCAACTGAGCTTGAAAACTAGGTAAAATCTTGGTAGGAGAAAGATTTGTTGAGGAGAGTAGCATAAGCAGAAGTTTAAAAATAAGAAGGCTAGGATCTTTTAGGAGAACGAGAGTCGTTGGTTATGGAGCCCAGGATCTGTAAAGGTGAAGGCATGGGAAATGACTAGAAAGGTGGGGCTGACAGGTTTGTTTTGGGGGGGAGAGAGAGAGAGATCCCGTGTGCGCATACAAGGGCAGCAGGGTGGCAGAAACAGGGAAAGAGAGAATCTTAAGCAGACTCTACACCCAGCACAGAGTCCATTGTGGGGCTGGATCTTAAAACCCTGAGGTTATAACCTGAGCCGAAATCAAAAGTCAGATGGTTAACCAACCGAGCCACCCTGACACCCCAGGGCTGACTTCTTGATGCCAGGCTTAGATGCAGGGACTTCATTTGGCAGGCTGTGGGAAGCCGCTGAGAGTGTCAGTGTGATTCTTTATAAAGATTAGTCTGGTGGGAGTGAATAGAGTGTTTGGGGCCTAAACATTTGGGGGTTTTGTAAGAAGCCAGGTGAAAAATAATAAAAGTCTATAATGGGTGTTAGAGTGGGAGAGAAAGGAAGAGGGGGGACACCTGGGTGGCTCAGTGGGTTAAGGCCTCTGCCTTCGGCTCAGGTCATGATCCCGGGGTCCTGGGATTGAGCCCCACATCAGGCTCTCTGTTCAGCGGGGAGTCTGCTTCCTCCTCTCTGTCTGCCTCTCTGCCTACTTGTGATCTCTGTCTGTCAAATAAATAAATAAAATCTTAAAAAAAAAAAAAGAAAGGAAGGGGGTACCAGATTTCAAAGGTAAATAGGAATTAATAACAGTGGGAAAGGGAAGAACCCAAATGTGGCTCCAAAGTTTCATGCTTTTGGAAATGATGATACACCAAGGACAGAAAAAGGCAGGTCAAGAGCACCAGGACTGATGGGGACAGTGAGTTCAATTTATAAATGTTGAATGAGATGAGTGAACAAGGCCTCCAGTAAGAGGTGGTGTTAGGAAAATTTAAAGATTTTTTTTTTTTTAACTACTTGAGAGAGAAAGCATGAGCTGGGGGAGAAGCAAATGGAGAAAGAGAAGCAGGTTCCCCACTAAGCAGGGAGCCTGATAATGGGGCTCGATCCCAAGACCCTGCGATCATGACCCCAGCTGAAGGCAGACACTTAACTGACTGAGCCACCCAGGTTCCCTGGGAGTTAGGAATATTTAAAGAGAGATGAGGACTTAAGGATGATAGTTGTTTTTGAGAGTAGTGGGTAGAAGGGTAAGGAGTGAAAAGAGTCTAATGCAGAACACTGGCAGAAAGAAGAAAAACAAAACATCATTTAGAGTCAGGGAAAAGAGGTGGAGCCATTGAAAGATGGTAGGGGGAAACCAGGACACTGTATTAAAGCAAGAAAGCACAGAAGCAGGGAAGTTTTTCTTTTTCTTTTTTTTTTTTTTTAAGATTTTATTAATTTATTTGACAGAGATCACAAGTAGGCAGGGGGGGGGGGGAAGCGGGCTCCCTGCTGAGCGGAGAGCCCAATGCGAGGCTCGATCCCAGGACCCTGAGATCATGACCTGAGCCGAAGGCAGAGGCTTAACCCACCGAGCCACCCAGGCACCCCGTAGGGAAGTTTTTCTAATAGACTGGAGATGAGTCTGGCAAATAGACAAGAATAAAAGTAGCAAGGGAGATGAGGTGTGGAATACACTGTGTAGGGAAATTAAGAAGATTTGGTGATTAAGTAGATTATGGAAAGAAAAAGAGGAGTTGGGGATGACTCTAGTTTTTAAGTCTGTGACTCCAACAGTGATGGTATTGCTGACAGAAATATGGAACACTGAAGAAGGAGGGGTTTCAGAGAGAAGATGCTAACTTTGTAAATGTAGACAGTTTGGGGTGACTGTGACACCTCACACAGAGATGTTCAGCAGATGTTTGGACAGAGAGGGCCGGAACTGAGGATTCAGGGCAGTGCAGAAAGTGTAGATTTGGGGGGAAAAGAGAAAAATAAAAAAAATGTAGATTTGGGACTCTTTAGGTATAACAAACCTCTCAACATGAATAAGGCTTCTGAAAGAAACAAGATAGAGTAGCAGAGGCCAAACATTGGGGACAGGCCATCATTTGGGTGTAAATTGCCCAACTAAAGATGAGTTCCTCAGGGGCATGGAGGAGTCCCGTGCCTCAGTTTTACACTTTCTGCCTCTGTGCTAAGTTCATGGAAGTCACTAAAGATTTCCAGATACACACTAATTATAAAATTATAGCCCTCTTATACCTACTTCATAGCTTTAGATTTGGCAAGTTCCTACTGTATGGGGGATTTTTGTCCTTTCCATCTCTTAGTGCTTCCCCATCTCCCACCCCATTGTTCTCTTCCCTTATTTCTTCTTTCTTTTTTTTTCTTTTTTTTCTTTTTTTTTTTAACCTTATTTCTTCTTTCAGATGTTCCTATATCTGTTCACGGGTCCATTTACAAAAGTTGTGGGTTTTTTTGTTTTGGATTAAATATGTCTGTTAGTCAAAGTTAGTCAAAGTAAAAATGACTTATTTCTCTTTTCCAGGTAATCCAGAATTTAGGATTTATCATACTCAGTGAAGCTTTTGTTTTTTGTTTTTTATTTTCAATTACGGTTTTGATGAGTAGCATTACAGTCATCTTTTTATTTTAGGATGTGGGGTGATACGTTTGTCACACTAATGAAAACCACACTGAAGTTCATGCTGTCTAGCTATATTGTGTTGTTTCATTAAAGTCTAAGATGCAACTGAAGTTTATACCATTGACTCTCTGATCTGATATGTTTTAGGCAAGGTGAAGAATCCTGAATGGAGCAGAAATGAAATTCCACATAGTTGTGGTGAGGTTTGTAGAAAGAAACAGCCTGGCCAGGACTGCCCGCATTCCTGTAACCTGTAAGTTGGAACACTAGACCCCTGGGGATTCCTGGTAGACACACTTTGCTTGTGGCTCTGAGTACCTATATCTTTTGGTTAGCATGTAGCAGGGTGGGGTGAAGGGCAGTATGGTACCATTTACTGAACACTTAACACTGGGCCAGGCACTCTGCAAGAGTTAACTCATTGAGGGGCTCCTGGGTGGCTCAGTGGATTAAAGCCTCTGCCTTCGGCTCAGGACATGATCCCGGGGTCCTGGGATCGAGCCCCTCATCGGGCTCTCTGCTCAGCAGAGAGAGCAGGCTCTCTCTCTGCCTGCTTCTCTGCCTACTTGTGATCTCTGTCTGTCAAATAAATAAATAAAATCTTTAAAAAAAAAAAAAAGAGTTAACGCATTGAATCCTTACAACACCCCGGTGATGTATAAATATTTATCATCTCCATTTTACCAATGAGGCTCAGAAAGGCCAAGTATCTTGCCCACAGTCATAGTACTAGGACATGGTGGAGATGGGATTTCCATGATACTGTACTGCTGGCTTTTAAGAAGAAATATCCCCCAGTAATATCCAGGTCCAAAAGAGGGAATAGGACAGACTTCTGTCTGTGAAAAGGCAATTGTGTAGGGTCCTGTTGCACAGTGTTTTTGGGTCGTGAATCCCTTCTATCCAGTAAATAGCCAGCTTTACAGTGTATCCAGTCAGCTTCTAAATAAGAAGAGGAATACCTAATACTAACAGTTGATTAGTTACAAAGGACAAATTTCTACAGCTTTGACTTCAGACCAATGTTTAATTCCTGGGGTCAAGTCACTTAACAGTTGTGTGGCCTTGGGCTTGTTACTTAACTTCTCTAAGCCTCACTTTCTGCATCTGTAAAATAATAATGATATGAGCATCAGTACTTACAGAGTTCTATGAATATTAAATTAATGCATCTAAGAGGCTTGGTACAGAATCTGGCATATGGTAAATGGTCAAGTAATGGTAACTTGTTTTTATTACCCAAATCTAAAAGTAAAACAGACGTCAGAGTGTTACCTTGGTGCTTCTGCTGCTCAGAGCAGGGGTAAATGTTGGGCCAGAGGCCTTGTGGGTCAGGATGTGGGGGAGGTGCTAGGGAATTGCCTGTGATAGGAGAGCTGCCCAGACAGGGCTACACAGCTTGGCCTGCTGACTGTTCTTTTACTCCTTCCATGGGTCCTTCCTCAAAACGCAGGGACTCATCTGTTTAAACAGTTGCTTCCTTCAGTTGGCATTTTAGGTAGATTAATAATAAATTATCCCTGTGCATGAACCCTCTTTCTGAACTCTTTTTGCAGAAATGGCCTCCTGTCATAACTACCAGAGAACATCTAAAGTTATGCAGATTAGGTGGTCAACACCATGTCTGAAGGGAAGGGAGGCCCTAAAACATCTCACTAAATGGGCTAAGACCATATTTGGAAATGTCATCTTTGAATGTCAGAACCAAATAAAACCAGTATTTTGACTTGGACTTTATTTTTCTGGTTAAATATTCTTCTTTTTTCTTTTTTTTAAGATTTTATTTATTTATCTGACACAGAGAGATCACAAGTAGGCAGAGAGGCAGGCCAAGGCTGGAGGGGGAAGCAGGCTCACCACTGAGCAGAGAGCCCAATGCGGACCTCGATCCCAGGACCCTGAGATCATGAGCTGAGCTGAAGGCAGAGGCTTAACCCACTGAGCCACCCAGGCCCCCCCTGGTTAAATATTCTAAGATGATAATGCCATCAATTCTTCCTATATGAAAACATTGTTGGTATTTCCATTTAAATAGTTTAATCAACTTTAGGCAAATACTAAAACATTCATGGTAGGTTTATTTGTTGGCACATTCCCAATAAGACCCAGTAGGAGCAACTTTGTTCAGGTTTGGATACACGAGTATGATTTACTAATCTAAGCCTTTCTCTTTTAGTCTTTGCCATCCTGGACCTTGCCCACCCTGCCCTGCCTTTATGACTAAAACATGCGAATGTGGACGAACCAGGTAAAGTTAGAACTGCTCTCTAAAGATTTCAGTTTTCACATTGATGATTTATGTGTGAATTTCTTTTTTTTTTTTAATTTTTTTTTAAAGATTTTTTATTTACTTATTTGACAGACAGATCACAAGTAGGCAGAGAGGCAGGCAGAGAGAGAGGAGGAAGCAGGCTCCCCGCTGAGCAGAGAGCCCGATGTGGGGCTCGATCCCAGGACGCTGGGATCATGACCCGAGCCGAAGGCAGAGGCTTAAACCACTGAGCCACCCAGGCGCCCCTATGTGTGAATTTCTAAAGTAAGAATTAGTAGGTAGATATAAATAAGTGGTAGGCATAAATAGTACTTTTTTTTTTAAGATTTTATTTATTCATTTGAGAGAGAGCACAAGTGGGGAGAGGCAGAGGGATAGGGAGAAGCAGACTCCCCACTGAGCTGGGAACTTGACATGGGACTCAATCCCAGGACCTGGAGATCACAACCCAAGCTGAAGACAGACGCCCAACCATCTGAGCCACCTGTGCACCCTTAAATAGTACTTTTTTGTAAATATTAGTTTATTCTGCTGCCCTAGTCCTTTGCAGCCTTATAAGGGATTAAGAAGTTATTTGCATAGTGAGATTACCCATTTCAGTTGAATGCCAAGATGACAGGGACTTTTTTCTCAACTTGTCTGTGGATGAAAGAATCAGGATTAAACCCAGACCTGTTGGGCTGCCTGGGTGGCTCAGTGGGTTAAGCCTCTGCCTTCAGCTCAGGTCATGATCTCAGGATCCTGGGATCGAGGCCCGAGTCAGGCTCTCTGCTCAGCGGGGAGCCTGCTTCCTCCTCTCGCTCTGCCTGCCTCTCTGCTTACTTGTGACCTCTCTCTCTCTGTCAAATAAATAAATAAAATCTTTAAAAATAATAATAATAAAATAATAAACCCAAACCTATTAAGGTTCAGGAGACAGGGACCATATACTTGTACCTAGCATTATATCTGGCACCAACAAGGTTTTCTATGAATATTGTTAAATGAACGACTAAGTAACCCCAGAGCCCATCCTCTTTTCATAATAATACAAGTTCATCATCAGGGCAAGGATCACTGATAGTTATGGAATGTTTCTGAGGCCTAGTAAGACCCATATGATTTCTGAACCACAAGACAAAATGGGATTCAGCCAATTATCAGTGAATCACATCTGCCTGAACTTACAAGGATAGTAGTGTGGCCTGAGAATCACATGTAAGGACTCTGGGTCAGAAAGACCAGGTTGTATCTGGGCTGTGCCACTAATTAGCTGTTGACCTGGGCAAGTTGCTTGGTCTCATTGAACCTCATTTTTCTTTCTTTCTTTCTTTCTTTCTTTTTTTTTTTATAATTATATTTATTTATTTGATGAGAGAGAGAGAAATCACAAGTAGCCAGAGAAGCAGGCAGAGAGAGAGGGAGAAGCAGGCTCTCCGCTGAGCAGAGAGCCCAATGTGGGGCTCGATCCCAGGTCCTCGAGATCATGACCTGAGCCAAAGGCAGACACTCAACCCATGGAGCCACCCAGGCGCCCAAGCCTCATTTTTTAAATCACAGGATAGAAATAATAGTGTTCACCTCCGGGGATTGATGTTAGCCATGATGCTGAGCACGGGAAACATCATCTGTGTATGTAACAATGACTTTTTAAAACAAAATACGTAGTTGAGATGAAAGTAGGGAATAGAATAAAACTCTTCTTGTAGGAGAGTAGACTCCAAGCTCTAAACCACTACCTTGGAAAGAAACCTGAAGATAGTTGTCCCAAAATCTTTCTCTAGCCAGTAAGTCAGCAAAATTAAATTAGGATGCTTATTGGAACAAAGCCAGAATGATTTTCCCATCCTGAATCAAAGTCATATACAGTATAGTTCTTAAGTATTATAACTACACAAAATGCTGGAGTACCAGATCCCAGGAGAATGCCATTGTACTTCCAGTCTTAGTGTATACATTAAAACTAACCCTTCACCACTTCACCCCGCCCCCAGCTTTCCTACTTCCATCTATAAGATACTGTGGGAGCTTCCAGCTCTTTCCCCTCCTGTATGCTACTTCATGGGAACTCAGTGAAGAAATTACAGAGAGGAACTTCATTTCTTCACTGGTCAGAATATAGGGAGAGAGAAAGTCAGGATGGGAAATAAGGAAAGCAAAGCAGGAGAAAAAAGAGTGGAGGGGAGGAGAGTTATTAAGGAAATAAAGGAAATAAAGACTAAAGGAGGTAAACAGAAAAGTGAGGGAAATGGGGTCAAGAGAAAGGTTTCATAGTTTGGGGAGGTAAACTTTGGGCTTCATTGTCAGTTTAGCTATTCAGCAGAAACTTGTCCAACATCAGACCAACACTGTCTATACATCTATTTTCTTTCCAGGCACACAGTTCGTTGTGGTCAAGCCGCCTCAGTCCACTGTTCCAATCCATGTGAGAATCTTTTGAATTGTGGTCAGCACCACTGTGCTGAGCTGTGTCATGGGGGTCAATGCCAGCCTTGTCGGATCATATTGAACCAGGGTAAGTGGTGGGCACACCAGCCAGCGATACTTGTGTATTTTCTAGAACCTTATTTATAGTTTTCTTGATGACATAGATTGGCCTCAAGCCTATAGTTACAAGGTCTCTAGTAGCACTGTACCCTGGGTAGAGAGAAGTGGAGATACATTAATGCTTAGATGGTTTCAGTGTTTAGTTGTAGTGTTTAATTTCAGTGTTTAGTTTCATAATACCAGTATAGGCCTTTGTCCTATGGAATTTGGACAGTAGATTTTGAAATGCTGTTTAAAAGTAAGTGTTTGGGGAAGGTGCCTGGGTGGCTTGGAGGGTTAAGCCTCTGCCTTCAGCTCAGGTCATGGTCCCAGGGTCCTGGGATCGAGCCCCGAATCAGGCTCTCTGCTCAGCGGGGAGTCTGTTTCCCTCTCTTTCTCTGCCTGCTGCTCTGCCTCCTTGTGATCTCTCTCTCTCTGTCAAATAAATAAATAAAATCTTTTAAAAAAAATAAAAATAGGGGCGTCTGGGTGGCTCAGTGGGTTAAAGCCTCTGCCTTCGGCTCAGGTCATGATCTCAGGGTCCTGGGATTGAGCCCCACATTGGGCTCTCTGCTCTGCGGGGAGCCTGCATCCTCCTCTCTCTCTGCCTTGCCTCTCTGCCTACTTGTGATCTCTGTCAAATAAATAAATAAAATCTTAAAAGAAAATCTAAAAAATTATAAAAATAAAAGTAAGTGTTTGGGAAATTATTTTAAAAAGAAACTTCTTGAAAAGGATCTAGAGGGGTGCCTGGGTAGTTCAGTTGGTTTAGTGTTTGACTCTTTTTTATTTGTTTTTAAGATTTTATTTATTTGACAGCAAGAGAGGGAACACAAGCAGGGGTAGTGGGTGAGGGAGAAGCAGGCTTTCCACCTAGCAGGGGAGCCCAACGTGGGGCTCAATCCCAGGACCCTGGGTTCATGACCTAAGCCAAAGGTAGACACTTAACGACTGAGCCACCCAGGCGCCCCTAGTGTTGATCTCAGCTCAGGTCTTGATCTCAGGATTGAGAGAGAGCCCATGTTGGGCTCCATAGTGGGCATGAAGCCTACTTTAAAAAAGAAAAAGAAGAAAAAAGGATCTAGAAAGGCCAAAAAAATCTTGAGAAAGAATGAAGTTGAAAGACTTAAACTATCTGATTTCAAGACTTACAGAGTTACAGTAATCATGAGAGTGCAGTTATTGGTGTTATTGGTATCTCACTAGATAAATGGAAGAAAATGAAGTCCAGAAATAGACCCACATATGTGTAGTCAGTTGGTTTTCTTTTTTTTTTTTTTTTAAAGATTTTATTCATTTATTTGACAGACAGAGATCACAAGTAGGCAGAGAGGCAGGCAGAGAGAGAGGATGGGAAGCAGGCTCCCCGCTGAGCAGAGAGCCCGATGCGGGGCTCGATCCTAGGACCCTGGGATCATGACCTGAGCCGAAGGCAGAGGCTTTAACCCACTGAGCCACCCTGGCGCCCCTAGTCAGTTGATTTTCAACCACAATGTTAATTCCATGGGAAAAGTAAGAGTCTTTTTACAGATGTTGCTAGAACAACCGGATGTATACATAAGAAAAAACAAACCTCTTGGGGCACCTGGGTGGTTAAGTCTTCAAGCATCTACCTTCAGCTCAGGTCATGTCACAATCCCAGGGTACTGGAATGGAGCCCCACATCGGGCTCCCTGCTTGGTGGGAAGCCTGCTTCTCCCTCTCCCACTCACCCTGTTTGTGTTCCCTCTCGCGCTGTCTCTCTCTCTGTCAGTTAAATAACTAAAAACAAACAAACAGAAAAAACCCTCAACCTCTGTCTTATTCTTTACACAAAAATGAATTCTACATGGATCACGGACTTAAATGTGAAAACCCAGAAACACAAAGCTTCCAGAATAAACTATAAGAGAATATTTTCACAACTTTGGGGTTAGGTAAAGATTTCTTGGACAGAGCAACAAAAATACTAACCATAAAAGAAAAAAAACTGGTACATTGAACTTCATTTATTTATTTTTTATTTATTTATTTATTTATTTTTAAAGATTTCACCTATTTATTTGACAGACAGAGATCACAAGTCGGCAGAGAGGCAGGCAGAGAGAGAGGAAGGGAAGCAGGCTCCCTGCTGAGCAGAGAGCCCGATGTAGGGCTCGATCCCAGGACCCTGGGATCACGACCTGAGCCGAAGGCAGAGGCTTTAACCCACTGAGCCACCCAGGCGCCCCTATTTTTTATTTTTTTAAAGATTTTATTTGACAGAGAAACAGCAAAGGAGGGAAAATAAGCAGGGGAGTGGGAGAGGGAGAAACAGGCTTCCTGCTGAGCAAGGAGCCTGATGTGATGCTCGATCCCAGGACCCTGGGATTATGACCTGAGCTGAAGGCAGATGCTTAATGACTGAGCCACCCAGAGGTCCCGATACATTGAGCTTTAATCAAAATTTAAAATTTCTATTCATCAAAGATACCATTAACAAAATGAACAGATCACTTGCAGATTTTATCCAGAATATTTGAATTACTCCTATGAAACAATAAAAAAAATAGGAACAACTTAAACAATGAGCAAAGACTTAAACAGATACGTCACAAAAGAAAACATGTAGGGGCGCCTTGGGGGCTCAGTCGGTTAAGCATCTGCCCTCAGCTTAGGTCATGATCTCAGGGTCCTAGGATTGAGACCCACACTGGGCTCCCTGCTCAGCAGAAAGTCTGCGTCTCCCTCCCTCTGTACCCTTCCCCCAGCTCGTGCTCTCTGTCTCTCTCTGAAATAAGTAAAATTTTTAAAATATATATATATATAAATAACCAATAGACATGTGAAAGTTGCTTAAAACCTTTAAATACTAAGGAAATGTAAATTAAAACCACAATAAGAGTAATATAGTATAACCACTTTAGAAAACAGTCTGGTAGTTTCTTAAAAGGTTAAATGTAGAATTTTACCATATGACTCAGCATTTTTACTCCTAGTCATATAACCAAAAGGGGAGTATGTGTCCGCACAAAACTTGTAAATGCATGTGCATAGCAGTACTGTTCATCATAATCAAAATTTGGAAACAATTCAGATGTCTATCACCTGGGGCGCCTGGGTGGCTCCATGGATGAAGTGTCTGCCTTTGGCTCAGGTCATGACCCCTGGGGTTCTGGTTTTGAGCCCCATGTCAGGTCCCTACTCAGCAGAGAGTCTGCTTCTCCCTCTCCCTCTGTGCTCATGCTCTTCTCTCATTATCTCTGTCACTCTCTCTGTCTCTCTTTCAAATAAATAAAATCTTTAAAACAAACAAGACCAAAAAAATGTCTTTCACCTGATGAATGGATAAACAAATGTAACCATAAAGCAGATTATTATTCAGCCATGAAAAGGAATGTGATATTGATACATGCTATGAAGTGGGTGAATCTCCAAAACATAATGCTATGTGAGAGAAGTGATCCACAAAGAAGCACATAATGTGTGATTCTTCTGTTTTTACAATAGCCCCTGACCTGCAGGGATCATGGGCTACCATGTATTGGTGCCCTATAGAGTTTTATTTTATTAAATTTTACTTTGGTGTGATGCTGTTGATCTATGTTGGCAGTTAAAATAAGTAACAGCTCTATGAAATGTTTTATGTTGGATTTTATGAGGATTTCATGTAAGGAACTGTGCTGTATATTACTTAACTGTCCCCTTTATGGGTCCTCTTGGGAGAAATTCCTGTCTGGCCTTAGTTCCAAGACTAGTTGTTTTTCCTCAAAGATGATTGATCTTTTTATCTTGGGAACCCTGGGTAACAGACCTAATGTTTGTCTTTATAGTGTACTTTTTTTTAGCTATAATTTACTCTTTATCTCTGCCATTGTTCTACTTTTCACATCTTTAAATTTATATTCCTTTGTTATATTTCATATATCCTTATATGCTACCCCAGATCCATTTGAGATAAGGCAGGAGTGAAGTATGTACTGTCCATTTGGTCTTAGCAGTATAGACTATGGTGTGGGAGAGTCCCTTTGTGGACCATATTTAGCGCCTTTTTTTTTTTTTAAGATTTTATTTATTTACTTGACAGAGAGAGATCACAAGTAGGCAGAGAGGCAGACAGAGAGGTGGGGGAAACAGGCTTCCTGCCTAGCAGAGAGCCGGATGTGGGGCTTCATCTCAGGACCCGGAGATCATGACCTGAGCTGAAGGCAGAGGCTTAACACACTGAGCCACCCAGGCACCCCCATATTTAGCTCTGATGCATATTGTGCTTTTTCTCAGCTAACTCACCAGGGTCTTTTTTGTACGAATTTGTATGGATCCCAGTCTCTGCCTTTTCTGTTTTTGTGTAGGTGATTTTTCAAACCCAGTTGAAAACTTTTTTTTTTGTCTGCAGTAAATATCTAGGAGACTGTTATTATGGCCACAAGTATACTTATTTATCCTCTTTATTTGTAATTCTTCTAGGATCCCTTTCAGCCTTATCTAGAGATTTAATAAGCATTCCTCCCAGGGGTTCATTCATGTGTTGACAAAAGTACTGAATAGGCTAAAGCTGGCAGCAGAGACCTTCTTCCAGACTGCCTTTGGTTCTCTAATAATCTTCAACCAGCAGTGACCACCCAACTCATCTGTCAGCAGCTCATATTGCTATCTCTTGTGCCTTCGCATACATAACAGCGCTCTTTAATGTTGTACTCAGGTTATTTCCTGATTGATCAGGGGCTCAATATTGGTTTTATTGTCACAATTTTCTGATCCTTGATTATTTTTTGTTTTTTACTGAGCTGAATTAACAGTGTTACATTAGTTTGAGGTATATAGCATATTGATTTGACAATTCTATACATTACTCAGTGCTCACCACAGTAAGTGTAGACTGTCACATATATCGTTATTGTAGTAGTATTATTGACTATATTCTCTGTGCTGTCCTTTCCATCTCCATGACTTATTTTGTAACTGGAAATTTGTACCTTTTAATCCCCTTCACCTGGTTCATCCATCCCCCTACCCACTTTCCCTGTGGCATCCACCAGTTTGTCCTCTGTATTTAAGAGTCTATTTGGTTTTTTGCTTGCTTGTTAATTCATTTGTTTTGTTCTTTAGATTCCACATAAAAGTGAAATCATACGGTATTTGCCTTTCTCTGTCAGACTTACTTCACTTAGCATAGTACCCACTAAGTCCATCCATATAGTTACAAATGGCAAAGTCTCATTATTTTTTCTTTTTCTTTTTTTTTTTTTTTAAGAATTTTATTTATTTATTTGAGAGAGAGAGGACATGATGGGGGGAGGGTCAGAGGGAGAAGTAGACTCCCCACTGACCAGGGAGCCCAATGTGGGACTTAGTCCCAGGACTCCAGGATCATGACCTAGCCAAAAGCAGTTGCCCAACCAACTGAGCCCCCTGGGCTCCCCACAGAGTCTCATTATTTTTATGGCCAAGTAATATTCCATTGTGTGTATATATATACATATCACATCTTTATCCATTCATCTATTTGGACTCTTGAGTTGTTTCCATATCTTGGCTGTTGTAAATAATGCTGCAACAAGCATAGGGTACATGTATCTTTGGAATTAGTGTTTGTGTTTTCTTTGGGTAAAGACCTAGTTCTAGAATTGCTCGATCATGGTATTTCTGTTTTTAATTTTTTGAGGAACCTCCATACAATTTTCCACAGTAGTTGTACCAATTTATATTCCCACCAGCAGTGTACAAGGGTTCCTTTTTCTCCAGATTCTCACCAACACTTGTTAGTCCTTATCTTCTTTTTTTTTTTCCTTTTAAGATTTTATTTCTTTATTTATTTGAGAGAGAGAGAGAGAAAGGGAGAAATAGCCAGGGAGAAAGCATGAGCGGCGAGGAGAAGGAGAAGCAAAGCTCCCCGTGAGCAGGGAGCCAATGTGGGGCTCAGTCCCAGGATCATGACCTGACCAGAGGACAGACGCCCAACAGACTGAGCCACCCAGGTGCCCCATCCTAACCTTTCTGATAGTAGGCATTCGGACTGGCATGAGGTGATAATGCGGTTTTGATTTACATTTCCCTGATGATCAGTGATGTTGCGCATCTGTCAGCAATGTCTATGGCTTCTGACCCATTTTTAATTGGATTGTTTGTGTTTTTGGTGTTGAATTACATAAATTCTTTATATATTTTGGATATTAACCCCTCATAGACATCTCATTTTCAGGTATCTTCTCCTATTCATTAGATTGCCTTTTTGTTTTGTTGATGGTTTCCTTTGCTGTGTAAGAGCTTCTTATTTTGGTGTAGTCCCAATGGTTTATGTTTGCTTTTATTTCCCTTGCCTGGGGAGACATATCCATAAATATGTTGTTAAGGGGAATGTCCAAGAGATTACTGCCTATGTTTACTTTTAGGAGCTTAATGGTTTCAGGTCTCTCATATATGTCTTTAATTCATTCTGAGGATATTTTTGTGTATGGTGTAAGAAAATAGTCTAGTTTCATTCTTTTGTTTTTTTTGTTTTTTTTTTGTTTTTTTTTAAAGATTTTATTTATTTATTTGACAGATAGAGATCGCAAGTAGGCAGAGAGGCAGGCAGAGAGAGAGGAGGAAGCAGGCTCCCCCTGAGCAGAGAGCCTGATGTGGGGCTCGATCCCAGAACTCTGGGATCATGACCTGAGCCGAAGGCAGAGGCTTTAACCCACTGAGCCACCCAGGTGCCCCTAGTTTCATTCTTATACATGTAGCTGTTAAATTTTTCTAGCACCATTTACTGAAAAGACTTTTCCCCATTGCATATTCTTGCCTCCTTTGTCATAGATTAATTGACCATATGGGTGTGGGTTTATTTCTGACCCTCTATTCTTTTGTTCACAGCTGTCTGCTCATACCCACCCCCCCGCCCCGCAAAAAAATCGCTTCTCTTCTGTCTGAGCAGAAACTTAACAAAGAATAGCCTCCTTCCAGAAATTCCCAGTTACTAGGATTTATTTACCAGTTCGTTGATTCCATAAATATTGGTTGTATTTCCTACATCTGTATTCACCCAGTAAATCTTTATTGAATAAATGAATCCGTTTCAGACAGGAGATGAAACTGCAAATGTACTTACTGGAAGATGGAATGTAGATTTTAAAAATCAAGCATCTTGGTTAGGTCTTTATTGATGAGGCTTTCCTGCTTCTTGTGTCTTATTGAAAGTTTTTGATCTGTTCACAACAGTGTTTTATTTATAAACATTTCTAATGTTTGAAGTTAGAAGTATTCTATTTTATTTTTTACTAATACGTGATTTTAAGATGTCATTTATTTTGATATTGATTTTCTGTGCAAGTAGATATCTAAGTTATACTGAGAAAGAAGGAGAGCATCATTAAGTCTGCAAGATTTCAATTAGTTTCTACTCTTTTGGTCTGCATCTATTATGTGGGCCAAGTATATTTGCACAGATTGATTTTTAACAAGATAAATTTTATTATAAATTGAAAATATGAAGTTACACTTAGAAAAAATTATATAAATTGATGAAAATTAATTCTTATCACACTTTGTTACATATTAATATATCAGAAACCTAACTGCTTAAATATAACACGTATTTATTGCTAACATTAAGAAATAAAGGAACTCAAAAAAAAAAAAAGAAAGAAAGGAACTCATTATTTCTTGAACCCACAGGAGGATCTATAGATGTTGGATGGGGTTCTTTATCTAGCAAATAAAAGTCTTAGAGTTTGAGCTTTCTACTCAGTGTGAATACTCAAACATGATTACTTCATATTCAATGGTAGTAGAATACAGATTATTAAGGATTTTATATTACGCTGATTTTTCTTACCCCTTTTTAGCAATAGAAAGTTTTTCTGAGCATTTTATGTGTACCCCAATATATAAAGTACTAAATCTGTGCTGCTTGGGTTGGAGTGAAGATTGTGGGGATCCAGTCCTCACTCCACTCATTCCACGACTGTCACCAGCTTAGCTTCCATCTCCTGTAACCAGAGGACCCCAGGGAGTCTGAGGGTGGATGGTTCTCAGCCATGGCCTTATGAGCCAGATAGTAGTCTCTTAATTTAGAAGGTTGCTTCACTTTAATGCTGTTTTGGGGGATTGCTGCAGAGGCACCAGGGGATACCAACAGTCTTACAAGGCCTTTTTTACTTCTTCCTATGATAAAGCCTCTTAGCTGGTCCTTAGAGCTGCTGTAGAAGCCACATTTATTTCTGCATCAGGTCTGATCAACACTAATGAATAGCATTTTGTGCTAGGTTCTTATAGATTGCTTGGAATATTTTAAGAACCCATAGAGTTTACTAACCTTTGTTTTTGAAATTGTGTCCTCAAGTATGCTACTGTGGCAGCACTTCCCGAGATGTGTTATGTGGAACAGATGTAGGAAAGTCTGATGGATTTGGCGACTTTGGCTGTTTAAAGATATGTGGCAAGTAAGGTTTTATGTTTTTCTCAGATAGAATAGAGCCATGTTTTATGCAACAGTTACATAATAGTCTGTTGTTTTTCTTAACAGGGACTTGAAATGTGGGAACCATACATGCTCTCAAGTGTGCCACCCTCAGCCCTGCCAGCCATGCCCACGGCTCCCCCAGCTGGTGCGATGTTGCCCTTGTGGCCAAACTCCTCTCAGCCAATTGCTAGAACTTGGAAGTAGTGGTCGGAAAAGTTGCATGGATCCTGTCCCTTCATGTGGAAAAGTGTGTGGCAAGCCTCTGCCATGTGGTTCCCTAGGTAACCAGTAGGCATAAAGCTGTTTTTAACAATGTGAATGGAAATGTTTGGCAGCAGTGACTATATAAGCAGAATAGTGTTAAATTTCAGTTATAATATCAGAGGCTTTTGAAAATATTAATAATCAAATTTGTGTGGGCATTTTTCCTTTCTTCCTCGAAGTATAATTGTAAAAGCTCAAATATGCCCAAGTGATCTCTCCTTCTGCTTCGGGTATTTTATTACTAACTCAGGACAGTTGTGAGATGCTATCCCATGTGGGGTGGCAGGGTGGGGTAGGGGTGGGTGGGTTATAATTTCTCTTAGTAGCCTGCCATAGTATGAACACCACATATCCTTTTACCAATCCAGGGGTCAGTGAGTGTTTAAAGGCATTTTCATATAGTAAGAACATGTTAAATTACTATGGGTGAGATATTTAAGAACTAAAATGCTAATAAGTATAATAAAACTTTAGCCATTTGGAGTACTCAAGAAATACTTCCTCTATAGGTAAGTTTCCCATCTAGTTGGGGGAAAAGACCTCCTAAGCATCATTTTGGAAGGATGGTTTTCTAAAATTTACATTTCCTTTCTTTAAACAGAGATTACTGAAGATAATTTCTTTCTTCTTTATTAACCCAGAGTCATCATTTTCCTAAACCTCAGTTATTGTAGTATGCTGGGTACAGTGATGCCCTTAGGGCCTGCTGAGGTTTCTCAGGCAATTTCCCTACACCAATGT
Source organism: Martes martes (assembly GCF_963455335.1). Lineage (NCBI taxonomy): Eukaryota > Metazoa > Chordata > Mammalia > Carnivora > Mustelidae > Martes > Martes martes. The sequence continues at coordinate 58,583,585 of NC_137900.1, forward strand.
GCGGTTTGAATTGTTTTATCTATTTGTTAAAGTTTTTGGTTGTTTATTTTCCTGTCATTGCTTTTAGTATGTCTGTGTGCCTACCATTAGTGACTCTCCCTTTTTTCTGACTTGTGGCTTCTGATTACTTGGATATAGAAACCAAAAAAAGTTTGTTGGAATTAGCCTTAAAGTAATAGTCTGAGTTCTGAGACATTCTGAAGCAGTTCTTGGGGAATATACCTATATAGTTTTACAATGATTTGGCACCTTCTCTTTTGGGTGAGTGTTCAAAGGCTGTGTAAAATGGACATGGGCAATGGCGTTTATATAAGGGAGGTATTCCTATAACTAATTAGCGAAGCTAAAATCTTTAGGTTTGGTTTCCATGTTTATCGAAAAGAGGGATTTCGTACTTTTTCCAGAAACAGCAAAAACTGGTAGGTACACCCTAATTATTTTTTTCAGTGTGACTTTAAAATTATGTATAGAAGAGAAATGCTCTCTTCTCATATTTTAATACATATTTTTACTGCATTGGGAAAGTCAGTTGTGTGTTGGTTCTCTTTGCCTACTATAAAAATGTATCTTCAGATAAGCTCTGTAAAATGGAGATCAAATGGCTTCAAAATCAAGGATGGTAAGGGTCTTCCCTTTTCAGAAAGCTCATGGGTCAGTTTTTAATGATTTCATATATGATGACCAGAAATCCCACTGTGGGGCTAAGATATGTTGGCAATGAGAGAAAGAGGAAATGTAAATTGGGTAGTGCATGGGAACTTGACCAAGAGAAAGATAGTAATTGTTGGTATAAACAGGCCCAGGGGTGGGACAAGACCAGATGAAGGGGTTTGAGGGTAACCACTGTACCTCAACAAGTTTTTAATCATGGAAAATTTGTAAGGAATTAGGCTGAGTTGGATTGAGAAGCTCAAAGACAAGCCTATGGCTAGTGAAAACAATGAATGTCAAGTTTATTCAGATCTGGCTATCTGTAGAAAGCTTGCAGGGATCTTTTAGTAGCTCATTCAATAGGAATTTCTATCCTAGACAGATCACTTCAGTACAAGACACTAGGGAGAGTTTTGCTTTCAGGATGGGAACATGAGCTACATGGATGCACTCCCCAGCAAAACAGGCAAACCTAGGGAAAATTATTACAAAGCAATCATTTAAAGTTTCTGGAAATTGTCCTATGAGCATACATCAAATGAAGAAGTATTTTTTAAAGAAAATCTAAAATTCAGTAAGAACAGCAAGAGTCTGTGTTGTTTAAGTCATAGTCCACTCCCTTCCTTCCTCCCCTAGCTCAGCTTAACAAAAGCTCTACTCAGGATAGGTGTGCCAGGAAGATGAGGCTGCCTCTACCCCTAAGCTTCCAGTCAGAGGTTACCATATCTCACTGGGAAGAGCAGACTGCCAGCATTTTTCATCCCCTCTAACTCTAAGTTGAAGAGGCTAAATTTCTGGTGAGCACAGCTGAGAGGTTGGGGGCTCCTTTCCATACAGCCCCACCCATAAGTCAGTTCTTACCCGTCACAACAGGCTAGACTCTTGGGGCCCCAGTCATCTTCAACACAGCTCACTTTTTAGAGCAGATGTTCCACACTGGAAAAACAAGCCAAGAAAGCCAGAGGCTACTGTCCCACTCGGCACCAAGAGTAAGTGACTGAGACTTTTTCCAAAAGTCTACAAAGTAGTCCCCCAAAGGAATAGACCTTAATTTGAAACACTGTGGAGAAGTTGAGACCTTAAGGACTTTAGAAAATAATACCTCTTCTTAATTAAGGGCAGTAAGCTAAAATGTAAGCCAGTTAGTTCAGCAGAAAGAGCCAGGGAAAGAGATAGCTAAGAGGAGCCCTTTTGAGGTCAGAACAAACTTCACAGACTTGACTCAAAGACTACCCCTACCCACATTTCATTGGATCAGAGCACTGAGCAATTTATGCCCAACAGAGAGAAAATAGAATGAAGAAAAGTGAATGGCACCTCATACAAATGCAGTGCACTTTTAAGCCCCTAAGCATATGTATAATGGGAATACCACAATGGTAGAAAGCAAAAGAAGTATTGGAATAACTGAAAACTTTTCAGGTTTATTGAAAACCATTAATCTGTGTATCCAAGAAGCTCAGCTTACCTAATAAGATAAATTCAAAGAGATTCACACCTAGACACAAGTAAAAAGCTGAAAGCCAAGGACAAGGAGAAAATCTTGAAAGCAAGAGGAGTAAGATTCCTCACATACAGAGAACCCTGATAAGATTACAGCAGACTTCTCTATCAGAATCAATGGAGAATACTACATCACAATAAGAAGACACTGGAATGAACTATTCAAATGCTGGAGGAAGGGGTGCACGGGGAACTGCCAGCCGAGAAGCTTCTGTTCAGCAAAACTGTCTTCCAAAAATGAAAATAAAAACAGAGAATTTATTGCTAGTAGATCACTTCATAATAAATACTAAAGGAAGTTCTTCAGGATAAAAGCAAATAAACCCAAATTTAAATTCATATGAAAAATCAAAGAGTAACATTAATTACGTAATTTTAAAGGACAGTGTAAATGCGTATTCTCTTTGCAGCTGACTTAAGAAGCAGTTGTATAAGATAATGTGTAATTATATTGTTAGACTTATAAGATGTGGAAATACATCTGACAGAGCACAAAGGGTGTGGATGGGACCACAGTTGTACTGGAGGAAGAAAGTAGTACCAAGTGGTACCTCAGATCAGTAGGAACAAATGAAGAAAGCCAGAAATGGTAGATAAGATGATCAATACACAAATCATGAATATATGCTTGCTTTCCTTTTCTCAGCTTTAATAGAAATTATAGAAAGTAATCTAATAATGTATTTGTGGGTTTGTAACATGTAGGCATATACAACAATAAAGCATAAAAGAAGCGAGAAGAGAGCTACCTAGGAATAAGTCTTCTATATCTCACTGGAATTAATTTGTATAAATCTGAAGTAGATTCTGATAAGATGTGTATGGTAAGCCCTAGAACAACTATTCATAAAATAACCCCCCTAGAACCCTCCTGCACTGTTGATGGGAATCCAGGCTGGTGCAGCCACTCTGGAAAACAACATGGAGGTTCCTCAAAAAGTTGAAAATAGAGCTACCCTACAACCCAGCAATCGCACTACTGGGTATTTACCTTAAAGTTACAAATGTAGTGATCTGAAGGGGCACGTGCACCCAAATGTTTATAGCAGCAATGTCCACAATAGCCAGACTTTGGAGAGAACCTACATGTCCATCAACAGATTAATGGATAAAGAAGATGTATATATATACAATGGAATACTATGCAGCCATCAAAAGAAACGATATCTTGCCATTTGCAATGACGTGGATGGAACTAGAGGGTATTAGACTGAGCAAAATAAGTCAATCAGAGAAAGACAATTTTTTAAAAGATTCATTTACTTATTTATTTGACAGAGAGAGAGAGAGATTTCAAGTAGGCAGAGAGGCAGGCAGAGAGAGAGGGGGAAGCAGGCTCCCCGCCGAGCAGAGAGCCCAATGCAGGGCTCAATCCCAGGACCCTGAGACCCATGACTTGAGCTGAAGGCAGAGGCTTAACCCACTGAGCCACCCAGGCACCCCCATCGATCAGAGAAAGACAGTTATCATATGATCTCTTTGATATGAGGAATTTGAGAGGCAGGGAGGGGGTTGGGGGGTAGGGAAGGAAAAAATGAAACAATATGGGATCGAGAGGGAGACAAACCATAAGAGAGTCTTAATCTCACAAAACAAACTGAGGGTTCCTGGAGGGTGGAGGGGTTAGGGAGAGGTGGTTGGGTTATGGACATTGGGAAGGGTATGTGCTATGGTGAGTGCTGTGAAATGTGTAAGCCTGATGATTCACAGACCTGTACCCCTGGGGCAAATAATACATTATATGTTAATAAAAATAATTTAAAAAAAACCCTTAAAAATAGTGGAAAATACCATTAAAGGAGAAAAAAATGTTATATTAGAAAATACTAACTTAATGCCAAAGAAAGCAGTAAAGGAGGATTAGAGTAAGAAAAACGACATGAGGCATACAGGAAAGTAAAAGTTAAATGGCAGATATAATCCAACTGTATCAATAATAACATTAATGTGAATGGATTAAACTACTAAAAAGCAGAGACTATCCAACCAAAATTTTTTTAAAAGCACAAGATCCTACTATGTGGTATCTTTAGAAAACTGACTTTAGAGTTAAAAATAAAACTAGGCTGAAAAACAAAAGGATGGAAAGAAACATTTAAATAGCAGCCATAAGAGACTGTGGCTGATCCCCCAGGGGTCCTTGAAACAGGATTTGTCCTAAACCTAGTTTAGCAGAATGAATGGTGGACCTCTTACCATCAGATAGTCGCAGAGCTGGAGTCAATGAGGTTATGGATCATGGTTTCTGATTGTTTATGATCCCCATATTTTCAGAGTCAAGAGTACTTCAGTAAAGTCATCCATGGCTCTAATTTTAAGGATATTCTCAAGTCTAGCCTTGAGGCGTGAGGCCTAAAGAAAGTCAGAACTGATTTTTGACTTAGGCAAAGCATTATGCATTCCAGAGGCTATTCCATTGACTAATTCTGAGCACTGCCTTTGCCGTAAAACGCCCAGCCCGCCAGATGAAGGAAAGATAAGGGAAGAGGCATTGACCACATTCTTCTTCCCTCAACTCTGATTCTGGAGTTGTGGGGCATAGAATTAGAAGACTAGTGCGGCTAGTGAACTTGAGAGTCTGAAAATGAGTACTTGCAGTGTTCATTCCTAGGTCTTTTCATTTTTTTTTAAAGATTTCATTCATACCTGTGAAAAACTCTGCCATGAAGGAGACTGTGGACCATGCTCTCGTACATCAGTTATTTCCTGCAGATGCTCTTTCAGAACAAAGGTAAATCATAAACAATGTTAGAGTTATCACCCATACCTTTTAAATTAGTGATTATGGGATGGTAGAAATCAATATAACATCATAATGTTTTATTCCTATCATACTATGTATGATTCATTCAATCCAGCCAGTATATGCTGACAGCAACCAGGGGCCAGTTGTAGGGTAGGTATTGGGGGTAGGGGGAAGTAGCATTCCAGGCTCAGAGACCAGTAATGGGGCTAAGCAAGTATACAGATAGCCCTACCAAATACAAGTGGTGATAATGCTAGATGCTGGTATAGAGCAAAAGCACTACTACAAGGAATTAGCTAACTAAGAAGTTGGAGAGAATGCAGTCCACAAGATGACCCTCATTTATCATACCCACTGCAAGAGTTTAGACAACTGCTGAATTAAAATAGTCTACAAGACCACCCTAAATTCTGACACTAACTGAAGTCCGTTGTCCACAAGACCACCCTCAGGGTTTGATAATTCACTAAAAGGACTCAGCAGAACTCATTGAAAGCTGTTATAATTGCAGTTACAGTTTATTATGGGGGAAGGATACAGATTAATAATCACCCAAAGGAAGAAACATGCAGGGCAGAGTCCAAGAAATAGCAAGTATGAAGCTTCTAATTGTCCTCTCCCTGTGGAGTTGGAACAATGTTACTTTCTCAACATCAGTTGGTGATAATATGCATGGAGTTTTGCCAACCAGGAAAGGTCACCCAAGCCTGGGTGTGCAGGTTTTACTGAGGCTCCATTGTGTACACACGGTTGACTGCCCATGTGGCTGATCTCAATCTTCAGTGTCACTAGAGGTCTACGGTTACTGTGTGACCCAAAGTCCCACCCTGAAGTACATCATTGGTCTTCATGGTGTAGCCAGTCCCCACCTTAACATTTTTCAGTATAGCCAGCCTGTACCCTAAATTATGTTACACTGTGTGATGACCCAAGGCCTCAGGCAAACAGTGCCAACTCCTCCTATCAGGCATGATATTCCAAGGGCTTAGAGATTACCTCCCTGAAGCCAATGGCAAAGACCAGACCATCCTTTAAGGAAGATTAATTCTTAACTATACAACTGTTGTGTCAATTTCTACTTTCTGCCCAGGGCAGTTTTTATTGGACCCTTTGTTAGAAAAGGGACATCTTACCATTTTTACCATTCCTTTGCTTTGCTGGGGGAAGTCTTTGGGTAATTCAACTTGGAGAACATACCAAGTATCAGTCTGTCATTTCTGACCCACTTTCAGTGCATAGTCACTGCTACCAAGCTCAAGGTCTGGGTAGATGCTGACTTGCAAATGATTCTGAGGATATAGTCCATAAACTGGGAGCTAGCTTATTAGGTAAGCTTTAGAATAAAAATGTAAAAATAATGCAGTTTACATGTGGCAAAAGTTGTGTGTGTTTCTTTTCTTTTTTTTTTATAAAGATTTATTTATGACAGATAGTGAGAGAAGGAACACAAGCACAGGGGAGCTGGAGAGGGAGAAGCAGGCTCCCTGCGCAGCAGGGAGCCCATATGGGGCTCGATCCCAGGACCCTGGGATCATGACCTGAGCCAAAGGCAGACGCTTAACTGACTGAGCCACCCAGGCACACCTTGTGTTTCTTTTCTGAAAGAAACTGCAGAGTACATGGGGCAGTAGAGATATTTTGAATGTCAGCTACAGCACCTTGAAGACTGTAAAGTACTGTGATGTAGTAATCACAATTTTAGTAATGCGCAGAGGTGCTCTTTGTGACCAAGACGTACAGGCAGGGTTGGGGTGTGTGAGCTAGCAATGGCTACTGTCATTTTGCTTCTTTCTCCCCTGCAATAACATTTCTCTGCTTTTTTGCTTCTCATTCACTATCCTTCCTTACTCCCTCTAATAGTGGATCCCATGGCAGTGAGCGTACTCATGAAAAGCTGTGTGTAAATGGAATTTTTTTTAAAGATTTTATTTATTTATTTGACAGAGATCACAAGTAGGCAGGGAAGCAGGCTCCCTGCTGAGCAGAGAGCCCAATGCGGAGCTCGATCCCAGGACTCTGGGATCATGACCTGAGCCGAAGGCAGAGGCTTTAACCCACTGAGCCACCCAGGTGCCCCATGTAAATAGAATTTTTGCAAATAAGTTTTATTCTAAAATTGCTGGAGCCACTCACTATCAGTATGAATTCTGTTGAAACCTTTTGACAAAGTGAAAAATCTCTTTGAAACTGTTGATCATCGCCGAATTGTTTAGCCAAATTTTTCATGAAATGTCTTTTATAATGGAATGGGCTTTTCTATTAGAAGTAAGTTTTCTTTTTTCCTTTTTTTTAAACTAAGATTTTATTTATTTGAGAGAGAAAGAGCGAGAGAAGGCATAAGTAGGGGAGAGACAGAGGGAGAGGGTGAAGCAGGATCCCCACTGAGCAGGGAGCCCAACTCCAGGGCTCTTGCCCAGGACCCTGGGATCATGACCCGAGCCAAAGGCAGATGCTTAACTGACTGAGTCACACCCCGCCCCTGGAAGTGAGTTCTCTCGATAAATAAAACTTATTTCTTAAAGCTTCAATGGTGGTTTTCTTTTAATCACTTTGGTGGGGGTCTTTGAAAAATGTATGCTACATCTTACTACCTCTTAACGAAAAGTACTGTATTTAAGTTTTTGTTGGTAATTCATTCTGATTTTAGGAATCTATAGGAGCTCTGCCTTTCCCTGCAATTATAGATACCACTCTAGCATGTCATTTCTACTCTATAATCCAGTGTTTGCATTAACTGGAACATTCACTCAGACAATTTTCATGAGGCTACTCAGGATTCTAGAAAACATATGGGAACTTTTTCTTATCATCCAACCTAGCCAACGAATTTATCTAAAACATCTTTCTAGCCAGAATCTTCCATTTTTTGACCTTTTTACCTCTGTTTTCAACTCTAGTAGCTGCCTCTTTTTTCAGGGTCATTTTCACTAAGCATATTTTTATCATTTTGCTAGTTTCTGAGTACGTAGCAACCTGTGAGTGACATCAAAGACAAATTCAGCTGTATATGGTAGGCAGCCAGGCTCCCTCTCCCCCAGATGACTGACTTGCTCCCACACAGTTGCCTCTCCACACCTGTTACTTGGGATCATGCCTCAGCAAGTTACATGTGATCTTTGGGGTCATTCATGCATAATTACTACGGTAATACTTTGAATGCTGGATGACTACTATATTCTTCTTTGCTGCATTTCAGCAATGTCAGGGCTGCTCTCAAGTGTGTTGAGCTATTTGCTTCTAGTACCACTTTATTACATATTTTCACATTTTCTGCTTTTTATGGCTTTTTCTGTCTACCCTTGCCAGGCAATTATTTTTCTTTGCTTTGTATACCTTTAGAGCCCCTCTTTCCATTCAGATTTTATAATTCCTTATCTACTTTATATATATATATATTTAAAGATTTTTTATTTATTTGCCAGAGAGAGAGAGAGAGAGAGAGTACACACAAGCAGGCAGAGAGGCAGGCAGAGGCACCGAGAGAAGCAGGCTCCCTGCTGAGCAAGGAGCCTGATGTGGGACTCAATCCCAGGACCCTGGGATCATGACCTGAGCTGAAGGCAGTGGCTTAACCAGCTGAACCACCCAGGCGTCCCTCCTTATCTACTTTAAATTAGGAGGCCAGACCACAAAGATTGTACAATTATATTTGTATGAAGTGTCAGTAAACCTGGGGCCCTGTTATGAGTAAAGCATATTAGTATAGAGACTGAGCTAACCTAGTTCCAGACAGATAGTCAATAAGTAACTGCCAGAGAAGTACAGGATATTTAGGATATACATGCTACATTTAGCACTATACTATAATTGTGTCGTTTCATTTATTCCTAAAGGAGTTACTGTTATCTTTTTTTTTCCTTTTCCCATAGGAGCTTCCATGTACCAGTCTCAAAAGTGAAGGTATGACTGGGAAGGGACAAGAGGAAACATTCTGGGATAAAAGTAATTGTTCTCTATCTTGAAAGGGGTTTGGGTTATGTATTTGTCATAGCTCAGTAAAGGTACACTTAAGATTTGTACATTTCATTGTATATAACTTTTACCTCAAAAGAAAGGTAAAAATCATAAATTGAATTCTAGTTAATGAAATGCTAAAATTAGGGTAGGGTAAGTATACTCATATCTGCAGCTGACTTTGAAATGCATCAAATATTAAGATAAATAGAATGGTAGATATGTGAAAAAGTAGTGATAGAATCTCAGTAATGGGCATGTGGATAGTCACTGTAAAGTTGTTTCAACTTCTTTATATGTTTGAAAATTTTCATAATAAAATGAGGGTAGTAGGGGTGAAGGTGAATAATACCTAATACAGTAAACTTTTTACACACTAACTCTGATGCTTGATCCCCATAAGTCTTGATATGACTGTTGCATACCTGGAACAGATACTCAACCAGCAGCCTTCTTAGCCTTGAGGACTACCATTTTCTTTCTTCCTCTGTCCTTGATCTGACATTCCATACTATTATGATTCTATCCTTTGCTAACGATCTCATAGTCTTTTGTTTAAGCCACCTGAAAACCTTCTTGGAAAAGTGATAGAAGTTAAATGTGTACAAAATAAAAGCTGTTATTCTGGCCAGGAAGAAGGCTATATTGGGTTAGGATGCTTTTGTTTGCAGGTATTGAAAACCCAGGGAAAAGTAACATCAGCAGTAAGGGAGTTTACTTTCACATAATAGGAAGTATGGAGGCAGAACAAGTCCAGGCTTGGGTAGTTCGAGCCTCACTGATTACAGGACAGTAAGTCAGCCTCTTTTATTTTTTTGGTTTTCTCCTCATGGGTCTAAGTTAGCTATAGCAAATCCACACATCTTACCCAACAACATCTAAAGAAAAGAGATTCTTAAGCCTCCCTTTCTTCGTTTTTCCCCCCAAAAGAGAGCAAGTGAGATGGGGAGGCACAGAGGGAAAGAGAATCTTAAGCTGGCTCCCCACTGAGTACAGAGCTCAACTTGAGGCTTGATCTCACAGCCCTGAGATCATGACTGGAGCCAAAATCAAGAGTCTGATCTGTAATTGACTGAACCACCCAGGTGCCCCAAACTTCCCTTCCTTCTTACCAGCAAGGAAAACAGTCCTGAGAGGCTCTTAGTATGCTCTGTATCACATGTTCCTGCCTAAACCGGATATTAACAAGGGGAATGGAATTAACAGGGTAGATAGACTATCCTGCAGTCAACCTTGAACTGAGGAGAACAAGGGCACCCAATTTCTGAACAAAATTAAGGCTTCTCTTAGCCTTAAGAAGGTGAGGAGTGACTGTTTGGGAGAGGACTAGAAATATCCGCCTTAAGCCCACAGTCAAAATTCTGGTTATTAACGATATAATTTGAAAAAATAACACTAATACACTTTTAAACTAAAAAAATAAATATAATATAAAGTGTTATGCCCCAATAAGGGGTCCGTGATTAAAGGAGCGAGACTGATACAAAGCGAAGGTCAAGCAAAGCTTTATTTCGCGCCAAGCATCAAGAATCTAACCAAACTTTCGGGCCGCACCTCTTGCAAGAGGGCGACCCTTCTCTGTTTCACAGTCTAGCTTTTAAGGGCAAAGGCCATGCGGTTTGGCCTGGCCACGCACAGGTGACCAATTGAATTACAATTTACCCTAGTAGACATTTGAATCAGCCTATTACACCTAGATTAGGATTGGTGCCAAAAGGGTTCCCAAAGGGCGGGGGCCCATACTCCTTGGTAGCTAGGGAGACAGTATGCAACCCCCTACTGATCGGATGTCTCCACCTGGCCTGACCCACCTTTGTATCTGGGCTTTGTTACCTGGAGCTGGTTTCCGGGACTTGTTTTTAAGTGAATCCCCTGGGGGAAGGGGAGCAGGGACAGTTTAAGGGTTAAACAACAAAGTTTCTGTTTAACCTCAATGAAAGCCTCTTCCTAAAATATAAAAATATAAAATAGGTCCTTACATAAAGTAAAAAGTGAAAATATACCCTAACCCAGTTTTCCCCTCCTAGTTTCACTTCCCTGATGAAACAGTTGTTAGGTTCTTGGTTATGGGTCTAGATCTTTTCTCTATTCTTTTTTTTTTTTTTTTAAGATTTTAAGATTTTATTTATTTATTTGACAGAGATCACAAGTAGGCAGAGAGGCAGGCAGAGAGAGAGGAAGGGAAGCAGGCCCTCTGCCAAGCAGAGAGCCCGATGCAGGGATTGATCCCTGGACCCTGAGATCCCTTTGACCCTGAGCCGAAGGCAGAGACCTTAACCCACTGAGCCATCCAGGCGCCCCTTCTCTATTCATTTAGATGTATACACGTGCCCGTTAGTTTTTTTTTTTCCTCTAAACTTAGGTTTATACTAAACATGCTGTTTTCACCTTGGGTTTTTTTTTTCCCCCTCAGTACTATATCAAAGACATTTTTCCATGTCAGTATTTCCATATTTCCATGTCTCAGTATTCTGTATGTGGGGATGCCGCCCTATAGTTCACCATTGTCCTTTGAGGTTGTCTTCAGTTTTTCCCCATTACAGATAATGCAGTAGCCATCTTGTCTGACGTTTTAAAACTTTATGATGAAATTTCAACCATAAGTGAGAGTAGAAAGATTAGTATAATAAACCCCTAAGTACCTGTCACCCATCATCCGTTATCAGCATTTTTCCTTTTTTGTTTCACCCATCCCTCCCTTCTCTACTTTTTATTTTCACTAGAGTACTTTGAAAACAAATCTCGAACATTATTTCACCCATAAACACTTCAGTACCTAGCCCATTCTTAAAAATTGAGATAAAATTCACATAACAGAACAGAACGTTTTAAAGTATACAATTCAGTGGCATGTAGTAAATTCACAGTGTTGTGTGCAGCCATCACCTCTGTCTAGTTCCAGAACATTTTCATCACCCCAAGAGGAAACCGTGTATTAAGTTTTCACTCCTCACTCACTCATCCCTCAAACCCCTGGCAACCACTAATCTGCTTTCTGTCTCTGGGTTTACCTATTCTGAGTATTTCATATAAATGGACTCATATAATATGTAACCTTTTATACCTGGCTTCTTTCACTTAGCATGTTTTCAAGATTCATCCATGTTGTAGCACATATCAGAACTTAGTTCCTCTTTATGACTGAATAATATTTCATTGTGTGAATATATCGCAGTTATTTATCCGTTCATCTGTTGACAGACATTTGGGTGGTTTTGATCTTTTGGCTGTTATGTTTAGTGCTACTGTGAACATTTGTACACAAGTTTTGGTTAAAATATCTGTTTAGGGGCGCCTGGGTGGCTCAGTGGGTTAAAGCCTCTGCCTTCGGCTCAGGTCATGATCTCAGGGTCCTGGGATCGAGCCCCGCATCGGGCTCTCTGCTCAGTGGGGAACCTGCTTCCTCCTCTCTCTCTCTGCCTGCCTCTCTGCCTACTTGTGATCTCTGTCAAATAAATAAATAAAATCTTTTTAAAAAATAAATAAATAAAATATGTTTAAAATTTTTTTGGATATGTACCTACATGTGGAATGCTGGATCATATGGTAATTCTGTGTGTAATTTTTTGAAGAACTGCAACAGCAGTTTTCTGTAGCAGCTACATCATTTTACATTCCCCTCAACAATGTATGAGGGTTTCAGTTTTTCCACATTCTCTCCAATGCTTATTTTTTGTTTTGTTTTGGTTTTGGTTTTTATGTGTTGTTTTTTTTTTTATTATAGCTTCCCTAAATATATATGAAGTGATATGTTATTATGGTTTTCATTTGTTTCTTAGTGACATTGAACATTTTTTTTATGTACTTTGCCATTTGTAATCTTTGGAAAATAGTCTTTTTAAGTCCTTTGCTGGTCTTTTAATTGGGTAGTTTCTCTTTGAGTTGTAAGAGTTCTTTATGTATTTTGGATCCTGGAGCCTTATAGATAGATTATTTGCAAATCTTTTTACCCATTATGTGGGCTGTCTTTTCACTTTCTTTTTGTTTTGTTTTTTTAAGATTTTATTTATTTATTTGACAGACAGAGATCACAAGTAGGCAGAGGCAGGCAGAGAGAGAGGAGGAAGCAGGCTCCCTGCTGAGCAGAGAGCCTGATGTGGAGCTCGATCCCAGGACCCTGGGATCATGACCTGAGCCGAAGGCAGAGGCTTTAGCCCACTGAGCCACCCAGGTGCCCCTGTCTTTTCACTTTCTTAATGGTGTCCTTGGTGCACAAAATCTTTTAATTTTGATCTATTCCAATTTGTTTTTTTTTTCTTTTATTGCTTGTGCTTTTGGTGCTCTAACCACTTTTTTTTTTAAGCCGTTTTTGAAAGTATAGATGTAGGAATGATTCCTTAAGATAGAATTTCCACTGAAATTTTTGATAGATACATATGTACACCAAAACTTTATACTCCTATCCACTGAGTGTGCCTTGTTCTCTATACCTTCACCCATAATGAATATTACTCAGTCTTCCATTGTCTTTTTTTGACAGACTGACAAATGAAAAGTATCTTTTTATATGTATTTTCACCTTAACTAACTTATTTACATTATTACATTTGTATTTCTTCAGCTTGTAGTCACTCAAATATTTGCTGAATGAATGTTCATATCCTTGCCCTTTTTTTTTTCTTTTTAATTGGCCATAGCAGATGCTACATTTATGTGTGATAAGCGGTGTAACAAGAAACGGTTGTGTGGACGGCATAAATGTAATGAGATCTGCTGTGTGGTAAGTGGACCTATCATTAGGTACAGTCAGATTGCATTCATCCAGGGGCTGGGCATCTAGAAGCCTCAGCCATCTGGAATGTAGCCCAGATTTAGAAATCACTAGGAGGGGCCCCTGGGCAGCAGTAAGAAAATTGCCCAAAGAGGCCATTTTAGGTCTTAGCCAGGTCAGCCTGTGGCAATATGGGAGAAAGACAGAAAGAAGAAAGACAGAAGGCCTCAGGCTCCAGAACCCAAGATCACCAGATGAGCATACGGTCCTCCACAGGAGATTATGTGCTGTCCCAGCATACAGACTGGGCTGGTCTTAGCAAGTCAGGCTTTGGGTTTCATATACAATATGGATCAGGTCAGTAGGCACAATGAGTAGGGCAGTTTGAAAGGAGCAAGTTTCAGTTATCTGAATAATTGACTTATATGGAACTAAAAAAAGAAAGCACTGCCCAGCAGTGATGTGTTACCATGTTGTGCATGTGTGTTTTGTGTATAAACAAGGTAACACAGTGCCAGTACCAAAGTAGTGCATGTGTACACTCACCTATATATGTATATTGTATGTAATTGTTATTTTTAAAGTTTACATATTGACAAGCTATAAAGAGTGATAAAATTGGACAACGTATCAAGGCTTACTTATAAAACAGTATTTGAAGGCTTAAAGACTTCTTCTCATTGAAAATTTCAAACATATACAAAAGCAGAGAGATTAGTATGAGTCTCACATACCCAACATCCAACTTTAGTAAAGACCAGCTCTTAACTAATCTATTTCATCCACATCCACACCTACTCCCTCTGATTATTTTGAAGCTAATCCCAGACATCATTTCACCGTAAATGTGGAGAGCCTTTTTTATTACTCTTGTTGTTTGTGGAAAATATAAATGGAGATCATTTTACAAACAAATATGAATCTCTTTATAGGATAAGGAGCACAAGTGTCCTTTGATTTGTGGGAGGAAACTCCGTTGTGGCCTTCATAGATGTGAAGAACCTTGTCATCGCGGGAACTGCCAGTCATGCTGGCAAGCCAGTGAGTGTCTTCACTGTATGCTTTATTATAAGAGTTTTCTAGAAGTTCAGGCATAGTATATATATATATATATTTTTTAAGATTTTATTTATTTATTTGACAGACAGAGATCACAAGTAGGCAGAGGGGCATGCAGAGAGAGGAGGAGGCAGGCTCCCAGCTGAGCAGAAAGCCCGATGCAGGGCTCGATCCCAGGACCCTGGGGTCATGACCTGAGCCAAAGGCAGAGGTTTGTTTTTTTTGTTTTTTTTTTAAGATTTTTAAAATTTTTTTAAAATTTATTTGACAGAGAGAGATCACAAGCAGGCAGAGAGCCCGATGCGGGGCTCGATCCCAGGACCCCGAGATCATGACCTGAGCCAAAGCCAGAGGCTTAACCCACTGAGCCACCCAGGCGCCCAAAAGGCAGAGGTTTTAACCCACTGAGCCACCCAGGCACCCCCAGGCATAGTATATTTTGAGGGAGTGATTTACTTAACTTGGTACAGGATACTGAGCTAAGCCTAAGTATCTCAGATATGTTGAGATATTAAAAAAAAGTTATTCTAGGGGCGCCTGGGTGGCTCAGTGGATTAGGCCGCTGCCTTCGGTTCAGGTCGTGATCTCAGGGTCCTGGGATCGAGTTCCACATCGGGCTCTCTGCTCAGCAGGGAGTCTGCTTCCCTCTCTCTCTCTCTCCCTGCATCTCTGCCTACTTGTGATCTCTGTCAGATAAATAAATAAAATCTTTTTAAAAAAAAAAAGTTATTCTAGTGCTGTACTGTCTTCCCTGAATGTACAAAACTTGGGATAGAGCTAAGGATAGCATGGTTGGGATACATGCTAAGATGAGATCTGGTTCATTACTGGGTTACTCTTAAATATCATTGACAGATTCTGTCCTCAATAGTCTTCTTTCTCTATATTGTTAGCAGCTGTTTGGAAACTTGGTTTTAGGACTCATTTGCATTCTTAAAAATTATCAAGGACCCTCACAGGGCACCTGGGTGGCTCAGTCATTGAGCGTCTGCCTTTGGCTCAGGAACAAGCGTGCCCGTTGCCGCCCACCCACCCCCGATCCCCAGCCACGGTTCTTGCTCAGCAGGGAGCCTGCTTCTACCTCTCCCACTCCCCCTGCTTGTGTCCCCTCTCTCTCTGTCTCTCTCTCTGTGTCAAATAAATAAAATCTTTAAAAAAAAAATCAAGGACCCTCAAAGAGCTCTTTTTATGTGATTTATATCTGTTTACCATATTAGAAATTAAAACTGAGAAATTTTTTTTAAGGGTTTTATTTATCCTGCTTCTCATTCTGTCCCTCCCCCCACTCATTCTTTCTTTCTCAAATAAATAAAGTCTTTTTCGTGTCATCCTTGCGCAGGGGCCATGCTAATCTTCTCTGTATCGTTCCAATTTTAGTATATGTGCTGCCAAAGCGAGCACAAATAAAATCTTTTTCAAAATGGTAATATAGGGGCACCTGGGTGGCTCAGTGGGTTAAAGCCTCTGCCTTCGGCTTAGGTCATGATCCCAGGGTCCTGGGATCAAGCCTTACCTCGGGCTCTTCAGCAGGGAGCCTGCTTCCCTTCCTCTCTCTCTGCCTGCCTCTCTGCCTACTTGTGCTCTCTGTCAAAATAAATAAATAAAATCTTTTAAGAAAAGAAAAGAAAAAGATGGTGGGCCAGGAGGCAGCCCTACACAAATATTTAAAAAAAAAAAAAATAAGGTAATATAGGGGGGCGCCTGGGTGGCTCAGTGGGTTAAGCCTCTGCCTTCGGCTCAGGTCATGATCTTAGGGTCCTGAGATCGAGTCCTGCATTGGGCTCCTTGCTCAGTGAGGAGCCTGCTTTCCCCTCTCTCTCTCTGTCTCTTCCTGCCTCTCTACCTACTTGTGATCTCTGTCTGTCAAAAAATAAATAAAATCTTTAAAAAAAAAAAGGTAGTATAGGGACACCTGGGTGGCTCATTCATTTAAGTGTCTGCCTTCAACTCAGGTCATGATCTCAGGGTCCTGGGATCGAGTCCTGCATCGGGCTCCTTGCTCAGTGGGGAGCCTGCTTTTCCCACTGCCTGCAGCTCTCCCTGCTTGTTTCTCTCTCTCTCTCTCTGACAAATAAATAAATAAAAATCATTAAAAGAAAAAAGGTAATATACTCATTGCATTTTAACATAAATGACCCCACTGAGGAGGGAGCCCAGCATGGGTGGGGCTCAGTCCCAGGACCCTAGGATCATGACCTGAGCTGAAGGCAGATGCTTAATCAACTGAGACACCCAGACACCCTTAAGTGACATATTTTTAAAACTTTTTTTTTAAAGATTTTATTTATTTGACAGACAGAGATCATAAGTAGGCAGAGAGGCAGGCAGAGAGAGCGGGGAAGCAGGCTCCCCGCTGAGCAGAGAGACCGATGCGGGGCTCGATCTCAGGACCCTGAGATCATGACCTGAGCCGAAGGCAGAGGCTTAACCCACTGAGCCACCCAGGTGCCCCAAAACTATTTTTTTTTTAACCAGAAGAGCAGATGCTTGATTTAATAAAAGATAGTTGGAGTCTCATATCTGTTTCAACATTAATCTGTTGCAGTATAGAGTTGAAGGAAATGAAATAATCTGGCCTCACATAGATATATAGTGGAAAAAGAAAGTGTAATAAGGGTGAATATTCTTTTTTTTTTTAAATTACACCAAACCTGAGCCTCATTTCAGAAAGGACTTGAGTCAGGGTTTTAGTTTTTGTTCTCTGTCACATTAAAATTCTTTGGTTTTTCTTGTATTTTGAATGGTTCTTTTACCCATGCACAATTTGATAACATCATATATTGATTATTTGGAAATGAATTATTCACTGTGTTATGCAAATTTTTGAATTGGTGAAAAATTTTATGTTACAATATTAAACATTTACATTCATTAATATAACTACCAATCTTACCAGAAAGGTCTTGGGAAAAGTATTAGGAAGTTGTCAAGCTCATAGTGGTAAATACATACTTTCCAAAATTCTGTTTTCACTTGAAAGCTTGAAAGCTTTTTATCACTAGCAACAAAGTTGGCTTTCCTGAAATGATAGGCTCACTTTGGTAATTTTTGATAAAAGTATGCCAAATGCCTAAGGCTAAATAACCATAGCTTGTCAGTCATTCTTTTGAGTAAAAATGGCGTTCTAGCTCACAACTCCAACAAATGCAGTTCTTTAAAACAACCAGGTTATATTTTAGTATGCAACAAAAGTGCTTTATGCAGATTTCCCACTCTGTTTCACAGATAATGGAAAAGACATATATTTAAGAGCTAGGTTGTTTTTTTTTTTTTATTTCTTTACTGCTTCATCAAGGACTTTTTTTTTTTTTAAGATTTTATTTATTTATTTGACACACAGAGAGAGATCACAAGTAGGCAGAGAGGCAGGCAGAGAGACAGGGGGAAGTAGGCTTCCCTGCTGAGCAGAGAGCCTGTTTCGGGACTTGATCCCAGGACTCTGAGATCATGACCTGAGCCGAAGGCAGAGACTTAACCCACTGAGCCACCCAGGTGCCCCATCAAGGACTTTTCTTAAGTGAAACTAGCATTTTTTATTTATTCTAAGTGCTTGGCAGTGAAAAATACCATGATTAAAGTTTGGCACTACTGCCTTGATCTGTGCTAAAGCCATGGCAGTTTTACTAACCATTGCTTTTGCACCATCAATGCAAATGTCAGCATGGTGAAAAGAAAAAAAATCTTAGTCTTATTAGGTGCCCTCTGGGGCACCTGGGTGGCTTAGTCATTAAGCGACTGCCTTCGTCTCAGGTCATGATCCCAGGGTCCTGGGATCAAGCCCAGCATCGGGCTCCTGGCTCCACGGGATGCCTGCTTCTCCCTCTCCCACTACTCCTGCTTGTGTTCTGCTCTTGCTGTCTCTCTCTCTCTGTCAAATAAATTAAATCTTAAAAATAATAATAATAATAGTTTTGGCCTTACGGATTCCCTGAAAGGAGCTCAGGGACCCTTAGGAATCAACAGCACATTTAGAGAACTGCTACATTAAAAGATGGGCTTAGATCAAGATTTCCCAAAATGTCTTTGCTAGAATGCTAGGCCTACTTCATTTTCAAGAAGAGTTGTGCCAGTGTTTTAATAAAAATCACACATGTGTGGTCACCTGGGTGGCTTAGTCGGTTAGGCATCTACCTTCAGCTCAGGTCATGATCTCAGGGTCCTGGGATTGAGCCCCACATCAGAGTCCCTGCTCAGTGGAGAATCTGCCTCTCCCTCTCCCTCTGCTGCTCCCCCTCTCCCTCTGCTGCTCCCCCTACTTGTGTTCCCTCTCTTGTTGTCTCTCTGTCAAATAAATGAAATCTTTTAAAAAAAAATTATCAGCTCACAATTACTTAGCAGGTAAGTAGTAGGTCTAGGACTTGAAGCCAAAGTCTCTTGATTATAGGGCTCTTTCTGCCACATTGTGTAGCCTCTGAAGGGTTTGGTGGAAAAAATACTGACTGGAGAAGAATAGTGGGTTAGGAGTTAGGAGACCTCTTGAGGTGGGCTGCTTGTTGGAACTGTCCAGTGTGAGTCATCATTTTGATTTACCTTGGGAACTCTGCATAACGAACCCGAATACAGCTCTGTGCTTCATTTCAACTTCATACTTCCTTTTTTTTTTTTTTAAAGATTTATTTATTTATTTGACAGAGAGAGAAATCACAAATAGGCAGAGGCAGACAGACAGAGATGGGGAAGCAGGCTCCCTGCTGAGCAGAGAGCCCGATGCAGGCCTCGATCCCAGGACCCTGAGACCATGACCTGAGCCGAAGGCAGAGGCTCAACCCACTGAGCCACCCAGGCGCCCTCAACTTCGTATTTCTAACATGATACATGTTGATTATACCTATAAGAATTTTGTGGCAGGGTGGCACCAGGATGGTTTATTCAGTTAAGCGTCTGCCTTCAGCTCAGGTCGTGATCTTGCGGTCCTGGGATCAAACCCCACATCAGGCTCCCCGCTCAGCAGGGAACCTGCTTCTTCCTCTGCTCCTTTCCACTCACTCTCTCTCTCTCTCTCTCTCTCAAATAAATAAATAAAATCTTTAAATTTAAAAAAAAATTTTTTTTTAATGGCTTCAGTGTCTCTCTGAGGTTTCTATTCAAATGCATATTTTTGTATGTTTGCTAATTATCTGTGGCTTTCATAATCTCTATCCATTTTTCTAACCAAAGGAGTTTGAAAAAAAACCACTATATCTTTAGTAGAAGTCTCCTATTCTCTTAAAAGAGATGGTTTATAGATCTGTTGTCTATAAAATACATGTGAAAGTGTCCTGGGTTACTCATGGACTTAAAGTTTGTTGCAAGTAACATACCTTTCTGCTCCTTTGGCACCAGCTCAACTTTAATAAAATAAAAACCTTTTGTGAAAAAAGCAGTCCCCTAAAAAAAAAAGGCCAAAAATAAAAGTGTGTGTGGTTGGTGTCTGTGTGAATATGTGTGTGCACATCCCAAACTCAGATTGTTTTGTTTCACCCACCTCTCCATCAGGTTTTGATGAACTAACCTGCCACTGTGGTGCATCAGTGATCTACCCACCAGTTCCCTGTGGTACCAGACCCCCTGAGTGTACCCAGACCTGCGCCAGAGTCCATGAATGTGACCATCCAGGTGGGTCCCAGCTCCTTCCTCCGCACCTCACAGCCTCCTCGCAATGTGTCATTTCCAAGGTAGCATGACAGCATGACAGTCTTCACTGCTCTGAGGTCATGTGATTGCCACCCCTTGTTCCCTTTCTCAGGGGCTGCTGCTGTGAAGGTGAGTGTGTGATCTGGGCCATAGCTAGGAATCACAGTGCCCTCCATATCTGTACTCTGTGGATGTCACACACACCCGAAAAGCTGGGAGAATCTCCAGCTGGTCTTACCTTTCGGGGACTTTTCTTCTTTTCTTGTTGCCTCCAATTTGGATGTTTATTTCAAGGTTGAGCATCTTTTTGCAAAATTGAAAGCTACTTGTTTGTTGTTGCCGTTGTTATGGAATTAATGTGTTTATTGTGTAAAAAGAAAGAGAGTGAGATAAAGTCAATAAAGTCAGAAGATTGGAATTAAGCAATCTATTATCCTATTTTACAGGAATTACACCTTACTATATACTAGTATTTTTCAGTGCTTTTTTCCCATGGGCAAAAATATATATTTGCATTTTTTTTCCTTTGCATAAAATTCCTACTGAATTTGTTTTAACTAGATTTTCCCCTCTTACTGTATTTTGAATCTCTTTTCTTACCAATGAATATTTTTCTACAATATAGGTTTTTTTCAAGATTTTATTTATTTGAGAGGGCGCGCATGAGTAGGTGGGGCAGAGGGAGTGGGAGAATTTTTTTTTTTTTTTTTTAAGATTTTATTCATCCACCTGACAGACAGAGATCACAAGTAGGCAGAGAGGCAGGCAGAGAGAGAGGAGGAAGCAGGCTCCCCGCCAAGCCAAGAGCCTGATGGCGGGGCTTGATCCCCGGACCCTGGGACCATGACCTGAGCCGAAGGCAGAGGCCTTAATCCACTGAGCCACCCAGGCACCCCGGAGAGGGAGAATCTTAAGCGGACTCCCTGCTTAGGTGTGGAGCCCGATGCGATGCAGGAATCAGTCTCAACCCAGAACCAAGAGTTGACTCTCAGCCAACTGTGCCATCTAGGTGCCCTCTACAGTATAGATTTTTAATAGTTAAGGGAGTGCGCTGTTACATGGAGGGGCCATAACTTAGTCTTATGTTGCTGGACAATTAAGTTGTTTCCAAATCTTCTCTCATAAACTGCTGGAGATACCAGGCCTGTAGCTACTTAACTTCATCCATTTTCTGTCCAGTCTAGTTACTGGCTTTCCTCTGGGACCATATTGGGCTCATCATTTCATTTTACCAAGTCCCAGAGGCAAATCTGAAATAACTCCAGTCATCAGATTCCATATGAATCAGGCTGACAAATAGGCAACCAGTTCTCAGTTTTTTAAGTTAATAGAGTAAAATAGAATTTTAAGTGAATTCCTCATGAAGTAAAAAGTCCCTCTTTTCCTGGGGACCTTAGGATGGCCCTCCCAGCTTAGTCTGCAAGCCTGTACTTCACTGTTCACACCAGCATGAATTAAGTGCCCAAGCCAGTACTTACCCACTTCCTCCTTTACACTCACTTGCAGATGATACAGATGAAGTCCACATCCTGATGGTTAATGTCCATAGTGAGAACTTAACCATTTATGAGATGTGTTGTTTTAGCCTGCATTTGTTCAACATTCATTTAACTGGTCTTTGAGTGTTGTATGTCCAACATGGCATCAGACACAGAGGTTCAGAGGAAGAAAAAAGTAGCCGATGACCTAGAAATTCTTACTTTCTTCCCAAGAGGAAGAGGGTGGTAGTTACATGCCCATGACACAACCATTACATGAAAATGGACCAGGTAATATGGTAGCAAACCATCTGCAAAAGATCTCAGACATCAGGGAGTATAAGAGAGCTCAAGGTCAGGTATGGTCAGCCAAGGAAAGCTTTGTTGTAGGAGATGAGTTCAGGTGAACTCTTTTTTTTTTTTTTAAGATTTTATTTATTTATTTGACAGAGAGAACACAAGTAAGCAGAGAGGCAGGCAGAGGGAGAGAGAGAAGCAGGCTCTCCGCTGAGCAGGGAGCCCAACATGGGGCTCGATCACAGGACCTAGGATCATGACCATGAGCCACCCAGGCGCCCCCAGATGAACTGTCTCTTACAGGCAGCAAGGAAATTGAGAGAAATTGGGAGCATGTCAGATGGAATGAGTAGTAAAGATAGCTAAGCAAAAGTGAGCAATTGCCATGTAAGGTAGGGCCAAAAGAATGATTGAGTAGAATGGACAGACCAGAGGCTGTGCCGAAGGAGATGAGTGGAGAAACTGCCTCCCTCTCTGCTTCTCTGTTCATGTGTCTGTCCTGCCTCAGTGGAGGTTTCTTTTTCTCACTCGTGCTCATCCTTCAACACTTTAAAGCACCTACTTTTTACTCTCCTATTTTCCATTTTGAAAAGTACTCCCAGGGGCACCTGGGTGGCTCAGTCGGTCAAGCATCTGCCTTCAGCTCAGGTTATGATCCCAGGATCCTGGGATTGAGCCCCACATCAGGCTTTTTTTCCTCTGCCCCTCCCCCTCCGCTCTAATGCTGTCTGTCTCTCTCTCTCAAATAAATAAATAAATAAATAAAATCCTTAATAAAATAAAATAAAAAGTACTCCCAGCTTCTAAACTTTAAAGTTCCATGTTATATATCATTATAACATATATACTAGTTTACGTGGCTTTATTATTTTTTTAAAGATTTATTTATTTGAGAGAAAGAGAAAGAGTGCGTGTACAGCCAGGGTTGGAGGGGAGGGACGGACTCTCCACTGAGCAGGGAGCCTGATGTGGGCCTCAATCCCAGGACCCTGAGATCATGACCTGAGCCAAAGTCAGATGCTAACCATTTGAGCCACTGAGGTGCCCCAGTTTATGTGGCTTTATTTGAACATTATTCTAAAATAAAATTCCTAATTTCCTTTCTCTTTTAACAGTGTATCATTCTTGTCATAGTGAAGAGAAGTGTCCCCCTTGTACTTTCCTAACTCAGAAATGGTGCATGGGAAAACACGAGGTAAGTTTTCTCTCTCAAGTGTTTATTGTTCCAGCTAGAGATTTATGATTGAATTATTTTTGGAATTGTTAGTCTTATTGTTTCTCAAAGTAAAAATACACTCCACCCAGGAAGTAGAGTTTTGCTTTTGCCACTTTTTTCTTTATTTTTTAAAATTAAGTTATAATTTGCATAAAATAAAATTTATCTACCACCACGCTGTGGCTAAATGCTGGTTGAAGAAATAGAAGAATCCAGGACCCCTAGGTGGCTCAGTTGAGCGTCCAGTTCTTGGTTTCAATTCAGGTCATGATCTCTTAGGGTCATGAGATCGAGCCCTGCATCAGGCTCCTCGCTCAGCATAGAGTCCAATTCTCTCTCTCTCTCTCTCCCCCCCGCCAACTGCCCCTACCCTCGCTTGCATGCTCTTGCTCTCTCCGTCTCTCTCCCTAAAATAAACAAATCTAAAAGAAATGAAGATTTACTCCTTTAAGTGTTCAGGTCCTTGAATTTTGACAAAAACTTTAATATAGTCATGGAATTGCCACCACAGTCAAGATGTAGAATAGTTCATTCACCCCCAAATATTCCTTCATGTCTCTGTAGTTATTTTGCTCTCTGTCTCCAGGCCCTGGCAGCCAGTGATCTGTCTGTCCCAGTAGTTTTGCCTTTTCCAGAATGTCACATAAATGAAATCATACAGTGGGTAGTATTTTGAGCCTCTTTGCTATCATTTTTACTCTGGTTGCAATTAAGTGAAAGTCAGTGGCCTTGAGAACGTGGGCAGTGTTCAGAGACAACTTTTAGGTTAACTAGCATGGAAGAGGTTGCTAGCCTGGGTAAAGGTGTTACAGGTGAGAGCACCCCAAGAGTGGAGGTGATCTCTCCACCAGCTGCCACTGTTCCTTCCTCTATGCCCTGTGCAGCTTCCTGTCCTGGCCACTGGATCAAAACACCTTCCTCCAGGTTCATCTACGCCTCTGCAATGCCACTACTATGAAGGACTTTCATCCTCATTCTCAACTTGTAAGCTTATTTGGCACCATTGACTATAGACCCTTGGAAGCACTTTTTAAAAATTTCTTATTTTAAAAAATGCATATTCACTGTAGACAATTAAGAATATACAGTTCTGCAGTCCAGAAAGAAATACTCTTAACATTCTTATGCCTAGATTATCAGGCATATGTAACACACACTTTCTCATACGCTATTAAGTTCATACTGTTTTTATGGGGTGTCTAGGTGGCTCGTGCACTCAAGTGTCCAACTCTTGATCTCAGCTCAGGTTTTGATCTCAGGGTTGTGAGTTCCAAGACCCATGCCCACCAAGGAGCCTACGGTGTTTTTTTTTTAAGATTATATTTATTTATTTGACAGAGAGAGAGGGAGAGATCACAAGTAGGCAGAGAGACAGGCAGAGAGAGAGAGAGGAGGAAGCAGGCTCCCTGCTGAGCAGAGAGCCCCAATTCGGGGCTCTATTCCAGGACCCTGGGATCATGACCTGAGCCAAAGGCAGATGCTTAACCCACTGAGCCACCCAGGCACCGCTATTTGTAACCTTTTTACTTCATAACATGTTAGTCAACATTTTTGGAAACTCTTAATATCTATGACAACATGCTTTCAGTATCTTTATCATGATGGACATATTTTCTCCCCTTATTTCCTGTGAGTGGTTCTCAAGTCATAGTCCTTATAAATCTTATAGTCCCTATAAATCTCTATAAATCTCACTTCCTTTGAGAGTACCCATTCTAAGACATCCATGTATTATCTTTGTGTTGATGGCTCATTTGGACTTCATGTGACAAATATTTATTGCATACCTACTAAGTGCTAGGTATAACAGGCCTGATTCAAGTGATTCAGAAGAGAACAAGATAGGTGTGACTCCTGCCCTTGTAAAGCCTTCTCTGTGGGTCAGGAAGCAGGCGTTTAAACAGTCAATTATAAGTGCAATGGCAGGGGAAGTACAAAGTACTGAGCAGGATGGAAGGATCCCACACCCAGGGAAGGTGTTTATAGAGGAAGTAACCTCCTAAAGGATAATGAAAAGGTAGGCAAGTAATGAGGGGAGGGGACAACAGAGGATATAGCGTGTGCAAAAATTACCTCTAGACCCTGGCAGTAATGTAAGTAGGTTTTTAGTAATTGGGAACTACAGTCTACCAAAATACTTCTAAAATGGTTCTAAAGCAATTAGAAGCATGTATGTCCTAGACTTTGGATGCCTCTTCAAGAGTAAAAGGTATGTGTTACTAGAGTCAAAATATGTTCCTCATTTTGAGGGTTCTCAAAAGAATTTGAGTGAATATATAAGAGGAAGCTTTGGTCCCACAGAAATAAAATTCCAGCATCTTTTTCCTGGAGGAAGGAATCCTGGGAGATTTAAAAAATGAGTTTGGGGTTTCATGGCGTGTTGCCCCTTAATTTTTTAAATGACAAAGCTGCTTAAAGCTATGGAGACCATGAGTCAGGAGATGTGAGGAGAGTTGATGATGTATTTGTATAAAATGGTCCTGCCAGCATTCTTGAAACCTTGGGTCAAGGGTGTCCCCAACCCTCAGAGTTCATGTGTCAGCTCAGTGCCCTAGCTGTTTGCACAGGGTTGCAGGGGCATTGGGGGGATGGGGGTAGGCAGGGATCATCTGATCCTCTCAGTTGGTCATAGCATTTTCAGATACTCCCTAGTTACCTGGTGTCATGTACTTGTTACCCACCCTGGGAAGTGTATGTCTTAAGTCACACTTGGTTTCTAGCACAAATTCTTTTGGATCATAACAAGTATTATTAAATAAGGTTTAGATTTGTTTATTTTCAAGCTAAACTTTCAAACTTTGAATATCAGCCTAATTTTTTTCAGATAAAAGTAACTTTTTGAAAATTCAGAAATGTTTAAATACGAAGTTAAAACTCATCTCAAATCCCACATGGAGATAAGAATCTGGCTACTTCTGTTTCTTCTAGTTACGAAGCAACATCCCCTGTCACCTGGCTGATATCTCTTGCGGATTACCCTGCAGTGCCACGCTACCATGTGGGATGCACAAGTGTCAGAGACTTTGTCACAAAGGAGAGTGTCTTGTGGATGAGGCCTGCAAGCAGCCCTGCACCACCCCCAGAGCTGACTGTGGCCACCCGTGTATGGCACCCTGCCACCCCAGCTCACCCTGCCCCATGACTGCTTGTAAAGCCAAGGTGCGTATTTCTGGCTCCAGATAGGGCATTGACTGTGCTTCTAGGGCTGCTAGTGAGTCCAGAACTGCTTGCAGAGGCACCTGGGCCCACATTCTTTTTTTTTTAAACCTTCTGGTGACTTTTTTTTTTTTTTTTTTTTTAAGATTTTATTTACTTGACAGAGAGAGAGAGATCACAAATAGGCAGAGAGGCAGGCAGAGAGAGAGAAGGGAAGCAGGTTCTCCACTGAGCAGAGCCTGACATGGGGCTCGATCCCAGGACCCTGAGACCATGACCCGAGGCAAAGGCAGAGGCTTAACCCACTGAGCCACCCAAACGCTGGGCCCACATTCTAATCAGAAGTCACTGGTTGCAAGGAACGGCAAGTTAAATTAGCAACAGGAAGGTGGAGTAAATTACACAGATTTCTGTGCCCAGCTTGAAATGGCCTTTTAGTTCAGGAGGTACCCACTGGCACTTGACCTGCTCTCTCTCCCTTAGAGCAGATTCTGAATAGAGACTCAGATTGCCTGCTCTGTTTATTCAACAAATATATAAGTGTTTTGTGCAAGATGTTTTGCTAGGTGCTGGAGCTATACCAGTAAACAGGAAACACAAGCTCGCTTCCGTTAGTTGGGACAGATACTGCCTACTTACTCAGATAATGAATTATGACTGTGGTGAACAAGAAATTGCACCTTTGTAGAGGGTGCTGTAAGAACATGGGAGTGGGCAATTTAGTCTGTTCTGAGGGATCTAAGCAAGGCTTCCCTGAGGAGATGAAAGCAGACAGATGAGGTGGACTTGATTAGGCTTTGGATGGTCCTTGCCAGGTTCAGTGGTGAAAACCTCATTCTAGGCCTGCCCCTTCAGGTAGGGTTAAGGCCAGCAGTAATTCCCAGAAAGAGTCACCATAGAGTGAACGGTTCCCTCCTAGCATGTCAATCACCATATCAGTTTGCATGCGTCATTAGCTTCCTCCATCCTGAAGGGTAGACACTCATTGTATCCTCTACCATGGTTTGATTTGAGAGAAGCTTTAAAAGTGAGACCTGCCAGGTGTTTGGGTGGCTCAGTTGGCTAAGCAACTGCCTTTAGCTCAGGTCATGATCCCAGAGTCCTGGGATCAAGTTCCACATCAGGCTCCCAGCTCCATGGAGAGCCTGCTTCTCCCTCTGACCTTCTCCCCTCTCACACTCTCTCTCACTGTCTCTCTCTCAAATAAATAAATAAAATATTTTAAAAAAAATAAGAGTGAAACCTGCCTATTCCTATGGTTTCCATGTGCTAAAAGTCCCTCCATGTTAATCTTATTGCAGATAGAGCTGCAGTGTGAATGTGGGCGAAGAAAAGAGATGATGATTTGTTCCGAAGCTTCCAGTACTTATCAAAGGTTAGTGCTACTTAAATGTTAACTAACAGTGGTGGATCTCAGTTTACAGAAGGTACATATGTGTATACATGTGTTTATTGTCGAGTCCTTGGAACTTTTGTCAAGTTTGGAAAGTTTTTTCTTTTTTTTTAGAAAGAGCTTGTGCAAGGGCTCCTGGTTAGCTCAGTCGGTTAAGCGTCCGACTCTTGGTTTCAGCTCAGATCATGATTTCGTGGTCATGGGATAGAGCCCTGAGTCAGGCTCTGTACTCAGCGTGGAGTCTGCTTCAGATTCTCTCTCCTTCTCCCTCCCACTTATGTGCTCCTTAGCTCTCTCTCTCAAATAAATAAATATTTTTTTAATAGGAAAGAAAGTTTGTGCACAAGCTGGGGGGTGGGAGGGCTGGAGGGAGATAATCTTTTTTTTTTTTTTTTTTAAGATTTTATTTATTTATTTGACAGAGAGAGAGTGAGAGATCACAAGCAGGCAGGCAGAGAGGGGGAAGCAGGGGCTTAGTGCGGGGCTTAGTCCCAGGACCCTGAGATCATGACCTGAGCTGAAGGCAGAGGCTTAACCCTCTGAGCCACCCAGGCACCCCAGGGAGAGAGAATCTGAAGCAGACTCGCCACTGAGTGCAGAGCCCAACACAGGGCTCAATCCCATGACCCTGAGATCACACCTGAGCCGAAATCAAGAATCAGATGCTTAACTGACTGAGCCACTCGGGTGCCCTCTGAAAAGTTTTTTAAAATAAATTTTTCTAAAAATAATTAATTAATGAAATAAAATTTCCTGAATCTAGTTTTTCTGGTTCAAAGAGAAAAGTACTGCTTTGTGTCCCTTTCCTTCCCTAACTTTCATTTGTAAAATATCCTTTTTCTTTTTCCTCCTCTTTCTTTGTCTTTCTCCCTTCTGGTCTTATTACGCCATGGGATCAGAAGGGAAGATGTCCTGAAGTTTCATGAATTGCTTTAACATCCCGCCACTTGTGGCACAGCCAGGAAAAGTCCTATGCTCCTCCTCTGTAGAGGGGGGTTTCTGACTATTCTCTGAATTGTCTTTGCAGCCTCCTTAAATCCTGGGACTGGGTGGCCAGAAAGGGATCTCAGTAAGGAGATGAAGGTGTTAGGGATGGGTGGTTGTGTGTGTCTCTGATTACATGCAGGGATGTGTCATGGAGATAGGATTTTTGGAGTAAGAAGAAGACATCAGAGTGGCTCTGACATTAGTGGGTTTGAATACTGACTGAATGCCAGGCATTGGCCTGGATATGCAAGGGGGATTGAATAGACTGTCTCATTGCTTCTAGTGGAGCTACTTAGAATTTGAGGAGATAAGACAGAAGCGTGTGGGTAGTTCATAGTACGTAGGTTTCTGAGGCCCACAAATTGTCCAGTGTAGATTCGATTTGAAGTCTTCTATATACCTAGTATTAGGACATTCCTGTGAAACTGCAATGCCTTTTCTTCCTTTCTTTTTTATACTTCAGAATAGCTGCTATTTCCATGGCGTCTAAAATAACAGACATGCAGCTTGGCGATTCAGTGGAAATCAGCAAGTTAATTACTAAGAAGGAAATTCACCAAGCCAGGTAATTTTTTTTTTCAAGATTTTATTTATTTATTTGACAGACAGAGATCACAAGTAGGCAGAGAGGCAGGCAGAGAGAAAGAGGCAGAAGCAGGCTCCCTGGGGAGCAGAGAGCCCAATGCAGGGCTCCATCCCAAGACCCTGGGATCATGACCTGAGCCGAAGGCAGAGGCTTTAACCCACTGAGCCACCCAGGCGCCCCAAGTCAGGTAACTTAAAATGTATGTGTTGTGTTAGAATTAATTTCCAGAGGGCAGGAACCATTCATTTGTCTGTCTCCCACAGCAAAGCCTTGCACACACAGGTGTTTCAACAGACATTTGATGTTAAGAGACCACACTCACTCCAATCCCACAAATCTTACTCAGGATATAGTTATGACTAGAAGAGACTTTTCTAGGCCTCTTTTCAAACAGTAGCCAGAGGGAGCAGAGACCTAGATGTGTCCAGCCCAACCCACAGAGAACCAGCTGTGTCAAGAGAGGGAGGTGGGGTCGCCTGGGTGGCTCAGTGGGTTGAGCCTCTGCCTTTGGCTCAGGTCATGATCTCAGAGTCCTGGGATCGAGTCCTGCATCGGGCTTCCCCCTGCCCCCCCCCCCGCCTGCCTCTCTACCTACTTGTGATATCTCTCTCTGTCAAATAAATACATAGTCTTTTAAAAAGGGGGGGGGGACTGTCAGGGGGTCATTAGGAGTGTTTTGGAGACACTTTGAGGCCCTTCTGGGGACTCCTACTAGATTCGAGTCCCATAACCCAGAGGCCCCCCAACCTGTCCTTGAGAGGGACCTCATGCAACCATGTTTTTGGCCAGAGTCTGCTCTGTTTCCAGGTTGACAAAGAACTTACTGCTGGGTAGGAGTTGTGAAAACCTATGCCCTGACTTTATCTGTTTCATTTGTTTCTCAAGGCTGGAGTGTGATGAGGAATGTTTAGCCTTAGAAAGGAAAAAGTAAGTAATTTCCTGCTTTTTATCTACTTGTTCTTGAGCTCTGTGAAATTAATAGGAAGGAGCAACCATTCAAGCATTCACTCAGCACCTGCTCTGAGTCTTTTGCTGCTGTTGGAGATCAAGAGAAATTCAATCATCAGAACTGAAATATAAATATCTAAGGATAAACCACTTAGGTGATTTCAGCATATTTCTGAAACATGAGCTTGTTGGTTTTGGGCGTGGTAAAACATCACATGCCACAGCATACTTACTCACTGACTGGCAGACTTCCTGATTCCAGTGGAGATAAGAAGCTTAAAATTTTTTTAATGACCTTTTATGTTAGAGTATAACATACATATAGAAAGATTGGAAATGTACAGATCAGTGAGTCATCACAAAGTAAATACAGTGGTATAATCAGCACCCAGGTCAAGAATTAGAAAATTACCAGAATACTTTCATATACTTCACCAAGTCAAAATGTCTATCCTGACTTCTAACACTTTGGATTAGTTTTGTCTATTTTGAACTTTATATAAATAATGAAATATTATAGTTTGCATTATTTTTGTCTGGCTTCTTTTATGACATTTGTGATATTCCTCTTGTTGCATGTAGCAATACTTTGTTCATTTGCATTCCTCCATGATATTTTATTGTATTAAGATAATATAATTTATCATTCTGCCATTAATAGGTACGTGTGTGGTTATCA
Organism: Martes martes; assembly: GCF_963455335.1. Taxonomy (NCBI): domain Eukaryota; kingdom Metazoa; phylum Chordata; class Mammalia; order Carnivora; family Mustelidae; genus Martes; species Martes martes. The sequence goes on from NC_137900.1 coordinate 58,614,562, forward strand.
CTATTGGGCTGTTACAACTAATGCTCTGTTAAGAATATCCGTATGTTGGGGCGCCTGGGTGGCTCAGTGGGTTAAAGCCTCTGCCTTCGGCTCAGGCCGTGATCTCGGGGTCCTGGGATCGAGCCCCGCATCGGGCTCTCTGCTCTGCAGGAAGCCTGCTTCCCTTCCTCTCTCTGCCTGCCTCTCTGCTTACTTGTGATCTCTGCCTGTCAAATAAATAAATAAAATCTTAAAAAAAAAAAAAAAAAAAAGAATATCCGTATGTTCCCTTTGCTGTATATACATACTCATTTCTGTTAGTTATAAACTTAGGAGTAGAATTACTGATTAACAGGGTATTCATACGTTCAACTTTAGTCAGCTCTACGCAACAGTATCCAAAACGATTGTGTCACATTATACTCCCACCACCAGGGTAATAGTTCCCATTGCTCTACACTTTTATTAGCTGTTAGAATTGTTAGTCTTTTTAATTTTAATGTATTCTTGTGAATGTATACCCAGGTATCACTGAGCTTTTAGTTTCTATTTCCCTGATGACTAATAAGGTTGAATACTTTTTTATATGTTTATTGGCAATTTGGATATCCCTTTTTGTGAAGTACCTATTCAGCTCTTTTGCTTATTTTGTAATTGTGTTCTCTTTTTTTATATTGATTAGTAGTAGTTCTTTATATATTTTGGGTGTGAATCCTTTGCTGGTTTTATATATTATATTTTCCTGTACTTCATGCTTTCAATTTTCACTCTCTTAATGGTATCTTTTGATAAGCAGAAATTTCTAATTTTAATATAGTCCAGTTTATTAGTCTTTTCCTTAGAGACTGATTTTTTTTTTTATGTCCTGTTAAAGAAGTATTTTCCATGCTGAGGTCATGATGATACTCTGTTATTGTCTAGAAGCTTTATCATTTTACCTGTCACATTTAGAGCTACAGTTGACTGATTTTTTTGAGCATGGTTTAAGGAGAGTTCACAATTCAGTTTTCTTCCAAATGCATATTCATGTGACCAATACTATTACCAAGATGTCCTTTTCCCAGTCTTTCCAATGCCATTTGTCTTTTTTTTTTTAAATAGTTTATTTATTTATTTGACATATGGAGATCACAAGTAAGCAGAGAGGCAAGCAGAAAGAGAGGGGGAAGCAGGCTCCCCACTGAGCAGAGAGCCCAATGTGGGGCTCGATCCCAGGACCCTGGGATCATGACCTGAGCCAAAGACAGAGGCTTTAACCCACTGAGCCACCCAGGCGCCCGAATGCCATTTGTCTTAAATCACGTCATACTATTGCTAAACTCCTTATCCTCCATCACACTAGATCACGCTCTCTTAATTGTTGTACCTTTATAACAATAAAGGTCTTAATATCTGATAGTATATCTCTTCTAGCATGGTTCTTCTTCTAGATTAACTTGGCTATTCGTGAGCATTTGCATTTCCTTTTAAACTTTAGAGTTAGCTAATCGATATCTGCCCAAAAAAACTACTAAGATTTTTATTGAATTGGTATTTCATTTGTAGATCAGTTGGGGAAGATTTGACGTTTCTATAGTGTTAAGTCTCTTAATCCATAAGCAAAGTATATCCTTCCAATTATTCCTGTCTTCTTTGATTTCTCTCAATAATACTCTATAGTTTTTTGTATACAGATTTTGTATATCTTGCAGTAGATTTGTTCCTTGCTATTTGATATTCTTTGACCCTTTTTTAAATGGTAATTTTTCTTGTATCACTTCTTTTTTCTTTTTGCTCAGCTACCTCCTTTCCTCTCCCTTCCTGTATCACTTTTAAAATTTAATTTTCTCTAAAAAACCTAATTTTCTAATTGCCTATTGCTGCTGTATAGAAATAGAATTGGTGTTTGTAGACCTGTATTCACAACCTTGCTAAATTCACTTACTATTTCATGCCCTCTTCCAATAATAGTAGTTTAATTTCTTTACAGTTCTTAACTTTTTTCTTTTTCTTGCCTTTTTGTACTGGCTAGAGCCTCCCGTACAGTGTTGAGTAGGAGGTAGTGATAATAGACATTACTGATATCAGATAGCTTTGAATATTTCACCACTAAATATGATGTTTTCTGTTAGTCATTTGAGGATGTTCTTTATTAGATTAAGGGGCATTTATTCAGTGACCAGCAGACTTCCTGGTTCTAACAGAGATTGATTAAAAGGTATAGCCCTCTAAATGTTAACAATTGGAGAATTTAGGTGAACTGGTATACAAACAGTCCCCAACTTATAGTGATTTGACTTAACGATTTTTCAGATTCACAGTGGTGCAAAAGCAATATACGTTTAGTAGAAACCATGCCTCAAATTTTGAATTTTGATCTTTTCTCAGGCTAGCAATATGCAGTATAGTGTTCTCTTATGATATTGGGCAGTGACAGCAAACTACAGCTCCCAGTCACCCATGCAATCACAAGGGTAAACCACCCATACACTTAAAGCCATTCTGAACCCATATAGCCATCGTGTTTTTCACTTTCCATATAGTGTACAGTAAATTACATGAGGTGTTCAGCACTTAGTTATAAAATAGGCTTTGTGGGGTGCCTGGGTGGCTCAGTCAGTTGAGCGTCCGACTCTTGGTTTCAGCTCAAGTCATGATCTCAGGGTCATGAGGTTGAGCCCCATGTCAGGCTCTGCACTGAGCGGGGAGTCGGCTTGAGACTGTCTCCCTCTCCCTCTGTCCCCACTCTCACATTTGCATGAGCACACACACACTCTCTCTCTCAAATAAATAAATAAAAATCTTAAAAAATAAATGAGCTTTGTGTAAGATGATTTTGCCCAACTATAACACTAAGGTAAATGTTCTGAGGACATTTAAGGTAGACTAGCCCAAGCCATGATGTTTGGTAGGTTAGATGTATTAAATGCATTTTTGACTTACAATATTTTGAATTTACAATGGTTTTATCATTATAAAATAATACTTTGTCACTTTGAAAATTTCTCATGTTAGCTAAACAAAAACAGACAAATGCAGACAAAGTACAGTCCTGTTTTATCTTGAAATTTGACTTTACACTATTGTTAACAGTACCTCTTTAAGTGGCTGAATGCATAGGAAGTATATAATAAATCGTAGTGCTGCCCAAATTTCCCTTGATTTGACCCTTATGGTGAACTCTGTAATAACTGCTGTTCAAACTCTTGACCTTTAGGAACCATCAGTCGAAGTGTTCTCAGTTACAAAATATGAACTGAGTCATGAGTATTCAGAAATGCTGTAGTGAATACACAGAAGGCCTCTAAAGCGTGGAAATGCACCTTTGTGTAGTTGAGAGACAGTTTATATAGTAGACTAGAGTCAGATTGCCTGAATTTGAATCCTGCCTTTACAAATCACTTAGCTATGTAACCTTCGGCAAGTCATGTTCTCTTTTGAAGCTTTAATTTTCTTAAAAATCTGTGGAAACAGTGACAATATGTACCTTCCACAGTTGTTGTGAGGATTAAATTAGCTATTAGTTATCCTCAGTAAATTTAGTTATTGATTAGAGCTGGCTCTCTCAGGGCGCCTGGGTGGCTCAATCAGTTAAGCGTCTGCCTTAGGCTTAGGTCATGATCCCAGGGTCCTGGGATCAAGCCCCACATTGGGATCCAGGGAGCCTGCCTCTCCCTCTCCCCAACTTGTGCTTTCTCTCTGCCTCTCTCTCTCTCTCAAATAAATAAATAAAATCTTTTTAAGAAAAATAACTGGCTCTCTGTTTTTGAATTTCTCCTCCATTTTTGAGTGATGACCTATGATGGTCCTCACTATATAGAGATTCTTTCTTAATATCCACTGACCTAGGAGAAAAAGAAATGCCAATTTAAAAAAATGTATGGGGTGCCCGACTGGCTCCATCAGTAGAGCATGCGACTCTTGATCTCAGTGTTGTGAGTTTGAGCCCCATGTTGGGTGTAGAGATTATTTTTTAAAAATTAAAAATCTTGGGACGCCTGGGTGGCTCAGTTGGTTAAGCGGCTGCCTTCGGCTCAGGTCATGATCCCAGCGTCCTGGGATCGAGTCCCACATCGGGCTCCTTGCTCGGCGGGGAGCCTGCTTCTCCCTCTGCCTCTGCCTACCACTCTGTCTGCCTGTGCTTGCTCTCTCTCTCTAACAAATAAATAAATTTTTAAAAAATTTAAAAATTAAAAATCTTGGGCACCTGGGTGCCTCAGTTGTTACGCAGCTGCCTTTGGCTCAGGTCATGATCCCAGGGTCCTGGGATCAAGGCCCACACCGGGCTACCTGCTCGGGAGGAAGCCTGCTTCTCCCTCTGCTTGTGTTTCCTCTCTCTCGGTGTCTCTCTCTGTCAAATAAATAAAATCTAAAAAAAAAAAAAAATCTTAAAAAATTAAAAATTTTGGGGCGCCTGGGTGGTTCAGTGGGTTAAGGCTCTGCCTTTGGCTCAGGTCATGGTCTCAGGGTCCTGGGATCGACCCCCGCATCGGGCTCTCTGCTCAACAGGGAGCCTCCTTCCCCCTTTCTCTCTGCCTGCTGCTCTGCTTACTTGTGATCTCTCTGTCAAATAAATAAATGAAATCTTTTTAAAAAAATTAAAAATCTTAGGGCCACCTGGGTGGCTCAGTCAGTGAAGCGTCTGCCTTCACCTCAGTTCATGATCTCAGGGTCCTGGGATTGAGCCCCGCATCGGCTGCTTGCTTCTCCCTCTCCCCTCTGCCTGCTGCTCCCTACTTGTGCTCTCTCTCTCTGTCAAATCAATAAATAAAATCTTCAAAAAAATAAAAATTAAAAAATTAAATCTTAAAAAAATACCATCTCAATTTGCAAACATATATTCTGTTGCAGAAATGAAAAACTGGCAGGCCAAATTCAGCCCACAGATATGTTTTATTGGTGTTTAAATTTTAATTCTTGGCCGACTAATCAAAACATCAAAACTCTCGAAAATTTCTCTTGAAATTTTTTGAATTAAGCTTCAATCAGATTCATATGTATGGGCATTAAACTTGCAAGAGACCTCTATTTCAGTGTAAACAAAAATTGTACCAAGTGCTAACCTGAATTTTATCTCTCTTTACAAAAGAAAGACATAACTGGGCGTTGCTGAGATGCCATGAGATTTGTTCACTGGCAGTCAGAACACAAATGGGCAGCTGTGGAAAGCTCTCAGACTGTGTTGCTCATGAGTCTGACCATCTTATCCTGTAATCCCACACCTGGAAATATTTTCCAGAGAAATAACCCTAAAAGTTTTTTGCCCGGTGATATCATGTCACTTAAAATATTCAGAAACTGGGGAACTGTTAAAGAAACTAGGAAATGTTTAGGTAAATTCTGGTAAATACATAATTAGAAGATTATGCAGCTATTAAAACAGTAAATGTGAAAAACAAATGAGAAATGCCAATCATATAATGGTAGGTGAAAAAAGGTGCCAAATTGGGATTTGTTTAGTTTTGTTCCTTTAAGATTTTATTTCTTTTTTAAGATTTATTCATTTATTTGAGAGTGATAAAGAGAGAGCACAAGCAGGGGCAGAGGCAGAGGGAGAAGCAGGCTCCCCACCAAGCAGGGAGCCTGACACGGGACTCGATCCCAGGACCGCAACCTGAGCTGAAGGCAGATGCCCATCTGACTTAGCCATCCAGGCGCCCTAAGATTTTGTTTTTAAGTAATCTCTACACCCACTTTGGGACTTTAACTTATAACCCAGATATCACAAGTCACATGCTCCACTGACTGGGCCAGCCAAGTGCCCCAGATGCCAAGTTTTATAAACACTAATTGCAATGACTTAAAGGGAAAAAAATCTAAAAGGAAGTGTACTAAAATTTTGTGCTTAGGTTGTTAATGGAATTCTTCTCTTTATTTTCCACATTTTCTGTAAGATGATTCTAGTTTTAATGTGTACATGTCTACCTTATGTATGTATGTATGTGATGTTTAGGTGAAACCTCAGAGACTGCCATGCCCCACTGCACTCCCTGTGCTCTCATTTCCTGCCCCCCTTCTCTTCACCAGATAACCCAAGTTGCCACTATCAGCCCATTTGGTTCACTCAGACCCACGTAGATTTGTCTTGTTTATTTTCTTCTAGGAAGACAAAATCATATCTTCTCCCAAGTTGTTGCTATTCCTTCCTTAGTAATTGTGTTTGCTGAAATGGTATCTTAGTATATTAAGAACTTAGGATATGGTGGGCTCTCTGTGTTACTTTAAAAAGTTTTCATGCCCTTTTCCTTTTATTTACTTACTTCTCTCATTTTCAGGCGGTTAGCAGAGGCGTTTCATATTAGTGAGGATTCTGATCCTTTCAATGTACGTTCTTCAGGATCAAAATTCAGTGACAGTTTAAAAGAGGATGCCAGGTAGGTAACTTGTTACCAGCTTTCTTTCTTTCTTTCTTTTCTTTTTTTTTTTTTTAAGATTTTATTTATGTATTTGACGGAGAGAGACAGCAAGGGGAGTGGAGAGGGAGAAACAGGCTTCCTGCTGATCGGGGAGCCCGATGCAGAGAGCCCGATGTGGGGCTCGATCCCAAGACCCTGGGATCATGACCTGAGGCAAAGGCAAACGCTTAACAACTGAGCCACCTAAGCTGCCCTGTTATCAGCTTTCTTAATTGTGGTTTGCGAGAGAGTGTTTGGTCTTTTAAGATGTAGTAACTAATATGTACTCCTCTGTGATTGAGCCAGTTGAAGTTTATACATATAAGAGATTATGATGTTTAATAAAATCCTTTCTTGGTTTCTCACAGTTGTCCCCTTGAAGAATTGTGCATAGGTTGTGGGGGCTGTGGGTGTATGGACCATGTAGTAGAAGTTTGGGCCTCCCTAGGGCCCAGTTGGACTAGCCTGAACTGAGTGATGGGCTGCTGACATGGGCCCTCACTTGGGCAGTAACAGCTCTTATTTTCCTCTTGTCTCCTGGCCCTTCAGACAGCTCTTTCTCCTTCTGTCTTCTCCTCTCCCATACTTGTTTTCTCTTTTTCTCTTCCTTTGTTAGTCACAGTCGGTCTTCTGTTATCTGACAGTTCTTGCCCTTTGCCTTTTTTCTGCCCACATTGTTCATTGTCTGCAGATTATGGGCAGAGAACGTGGGTGGAAGGGATTCTCAAAGAACAGAAACAGATGAAATTAACTGTGATGATTTCTCATTTCAGGAAGGATTTAAAGTTTGTCAGTGACATTGAAAAAGAAATGGAAGCCCTTGTGGAGGCCGTGAATAAGGTTGAAGTCAAAACATCCAACTGGACATGTCTCTAAGGCCAGCTTGATAAAAAATCAAGTCCCAGAAACACCCTCAGTGTAGAGTAGTTATAGGAAAAAATCACAACTTCTTGACGATCCCTATCTTCCCCAAAAGCCCAGCCATTATAACATCCGTGGAAGCCTTGTCCTGGTTCAGCAAAGATATTCTCGATCAAATTCAGCATAAATAAAAAAATCTTAGCTCAGTGGCTAAGATTGGGTGAAGAAGCTCTGGACAACAGGGGGCATTTAGTAGTGACAGCTGAATGACTGTGGGGTACTTAGGAAGATGTGATCTCTGAGGGGCTGTTGTATGAGAGGGCATACTTGTTCTTTATTACCTCCAAGGCAGGCTAAAAACCCTTGAGTAAAGATCAAAAGTTGAATGACTAGAGCTGAAGAGTAGTGAGATAGACTCCGTCAAGATAGTGAAGCCCTTGTCCTAGAGGTAGCTTTAAGGAGAAAAGTCTTGAATTTAGTCAGAAGCAGCCAACCCCAGTGTGGCTCTCTCTTTATTCTGTGGAGACTGTGAGTGAGGATGAGATGCCTGTATTAGCTCCATATCTAATGAAGGTGGAGTTCTTTCCTGCCATCTCCCTTAGCTCCTGCCCTTCCTCTCTCCCTTCCTTCTGTTCCCATTTCCCAGGATACTGACATGAAGGAGAAAAATGGAATCATTGTTCCTCTCCTAACTAGCAAACCTACACTAATGTATTTCCCTGCTTTCCAGTGTACCTGCACATTAAACATTTTTAGTGTAGAACATATTTTTATAAGAAATGAGACTGTCTTGTTTTATGTCTTCAATTTATTTAGTCATTTCTTCGGTATATCACTTACTCCCCAGTTACCAGCCCATTAGGAGGAACCATTATACTGTCCTCTTAGTTTCTTTTCACTTCCCCTGATCCCTAATCCCGGCCAGCTGCTACTGTTGTGACTCACAGAATAGATAAAGGTAGTGCATCAGACCTCATCCTCCCAAACTCCTTGGCTTGCTTAGCAGCCAGCAAAATACTCTATGCTCTAAAACTCAGCCACCTCTTTGTCAACCCAGCTGTTTTGGTGTGGTGGGAAGGACCTTTGTAAGTATATTCTGTTTTCAGGATGATTTTATCAATCCGTCATCTTTTCCCTCAATGTAGGGAAAGAATAGTAAGAAGAGCCACTGCTTCCCTCCCATGAACAGAGACCATCGCCGGATCATCCATGACCTGGCCCAAGTGTATGGCCTGGAGAGCGTGAGCTATGACAGTGAACCAAAGCGCAATGTCGTGGTCACTGCAGTCAGGTGGGTTGATCTATCACAGGAGGAACTGCTCATTACAGCAAACTGGACCTCGGAAGCAAGGTCTATCAACATTTGCTTGCCTTACTTCCTCTCCTAGAAGAATAGATAGAAAGTCTGCTTCTGGACTAGCCTTTCTGACATGATCAAAAGGTTTGATCTAAAGGTCTGAGCCAGGGAGTACCTGGGTGGCTCAGTCGGCTAACAACTGCCTTAGGCTCAGATCATTATCCCAGGTCCTAGAATTGAGCCCCACGTTGGGCTCCTTGCTCAGCGGGGACCCTGCTTCTCCCTCTCCCTCTGCCTACTACTCTGCCTGCTTGTGCGTGCTCTCTGTCAAATAAATAAAATCTCTAAAAAATAAAAAACAAAAAAAATGAAAGTCTGAAACAGAGAGCAAAGCCCATGTTTCAGTCCTCAGGACAGACATGCCTAAAGACATTCAGGCCTCTTGTCTGCCCAATTTATGAGTAACACTGGAGGTAGCATTTCGCCAGGCACAGGGAACAGACCCTAAGGGCCTGGGTTGAGTGCCTGGCTATCACATCTATCTGTCCCTTTTTCCCTTGTCCTTCTGGCATGATGAAAACAAAAAATGCTGGACTCTGATTCAGGGCATCCCCCGTAAACAGTGTTTGCCATTAGAGGAAACTAAGGCTGTAGTGTGAGCCGGGAAGTGATAGAGAGGATCTAGGATCACTGTCAGAACTTGACAGAGTAGGTCCTTACCAATGAAGAAAACTTAAGCACGGGACCAGAGGGAGCAGATAACAGGCCCGGGGAGAGGTGGGTGGAAGGATGAGGGTTAAATGAAGGTGACCGTGCCTGAGAGGAGATGGGTCACATCAGAGCACTCAGCAGCAGCACATTTGAAAGTCATGACTGGATTTCCAGCGGTCTGCCTGTCTCCACAAACAATTCTCACTTTTCAATACTTTGTGTTCTGACTTTTATCAGAGGGAAGTCCATTTGTCCTCCTACCACGCTGACAGGTGTCCTTGAAAGGGAAATGCAATCACGGCCTCCACCACCAATTCCTCATCACAGACATCAGACCGACAAGTAAGGATCCTTTAGCTGCTTTCCAAAGGCCCTGTATTCAGAGGAGACAGCAGGGGCTGAACTATCCGGGACTCCACTAGCCATTGGCTGCCTCTCAGGCCTGACCTTGGGGTGCTTGGTTCAAATAAATCAGGTTTGACTGGAATGTCAGACATTTGTTCATGCCAGAGAGCTCCCAAGTTTGATGTTCGTAGTGCCCACTTCCCCTCTGGGGAAAAGTCACTGGACATAACTTCTGTGGTGTAGGTGGTGACACTGGGAAGTAGATTCAGTCTGTCACACCAGAGGATTTAGGAACATGACATGGTTCACAAAGTTATTCTGGAGGTGAAAGTCAGATAGTGGTCAGGGTTGCAGTGAAGGTGGAGACTTTAGTGTTTTGATCTGTCGTCTATATGATTTGAATAATTTTTACAACAAAAACATGTATTCGTAATTTAAAGAAAAAAGAAAGCCACATTGGCAAGCAGCAGGTTTCAGGAGCAGGGATGGAGCACCATCCCTTTTTCCCTTACTGTGACTGAGGCAGCATTGCCGAAAGTTGCTCTGAAACCAGGCAGGGTCCCCTAATGCTGTTCTGGGCTTCCACACGCAGCCCTACTAGAACCTCTTATACAAAACCTCCGGGAGGGTGGGAAGGGCAGTTTTACAGGGTCACCATGGTGGCCTTGGCAGTCCATGTTCCCGAGGACTGGACAGGACAGCTAGGTGTTGCCCACTGGGTATAACCTTGGCAGGGATTGTCTAGATTAACATAGTTCCCCAGAACCAGCCCTGCTTCACCCCTGGAGAGCAGACAGCATGGATTCTAGTCAGCTCAGCTCCGTATCCACATGGGCAGTGGTTTGGGAAACATGAAGGTATTCCACATTTTGTTCCACAGCTGTGTCTCATACCACCTCATCATAACCATGTGGGATCTTTGGCCTGTTCATGCCATGCTTTTTCCCCCTTTATTTGCTTTATTTTAGTATAAAACTTTATTGTGGAAAACTTTCAGAGTAGAGACAGTAGTGTTAATAGAGTGAACCCCTCTGTGCCCATCACCAAATTTTAAACAGTTCCCAACTCTGGTGGGCCCCACTGTCTTATCAAAGCTTTGCAAATGGTAAATCAGCTGATCCTTAACTTTCTGTAGACTTCAGTCTATTTCCCCCAAACAAGAAAAGATTGATTATTCTTTGTTTGCTTTTCAGAAATCCTGCAAGCAGTAATTTACAGAAAATAGCCAAGGAACCAGTAATTGACTACTTTGATGTCCAGGACTAAGAAGATCAAGATGCACTTAGATAAAAGAATGATTAGGTGTGATGGAGACTCGTTTGCCAGCAGATAAATCATGCTTGTTCCCAGTTAACTGCCTGGTGGACTCACACACAGTCTCATATACTGTCTTGTACTGATACGTCCAAAGCATGAGTGTGTCAGAAATCTCCTTGTCCTCTATTCTGTGTGTATAAAGTGTTTCAGTACGGCCAGATCTCTGACTAGATGGTCACTGGTGATTCAGTTATGTATTTGCAGAGCCTCCACCATCACTTTGATTGCTCAGAGGGCCAGGGGAACATTGGGTTTGATTTGAACAAACCAGAATTTTAGCCTAAAAGTGGTATTTAGTCATAGACTCAGTTGTCCCAATTCTCCATACTCTTCTTTAAAATGCAACATCAGCTGCACCTCACTTTTTGGATTAATCCAAACTGATCACAATCTTCGGAAGAGCACAAGTGAACTTCTTAGTCCAAAATACCAGATGCATCCAGAATCACACGTGTTGTGTTAAACCCTGCTATCATATCTGAATCTTTAACCAACAACTCTCATAGGTGTGTCTGGCTGAATTTATCTTGGGAGTTCTTAATGCCATCAGTTCTAGACCTAGGAAAGAAGTCAGGGTGCTTTACAGAATTCCGTTTTCTGGAGCTCAGGGGCATGGCTCATATTACATCACTGGGCCTGTCCTGTGACAGTTTAGCTAGATATGCCATGATGGTAGAGGACAAAGAGCACGCTCCTTCTGCCCGGTTCACACTGTGGCCTCTGTGTACTGACCAGTTAGCCCTAACTCCTTTTTGGTTGAGAAAGGGTTTCAGGTGGATTGACCTTTTCCTGTGTTGCTTTCTCCCAGGCCAGGAGCAGCTGTACTGGCTCTCCTTGTCTCTGAGCTCTGAACTTTGGTTTAAATAATCACAGAAGTATGTGGACGGTCCAGGACTTTTCCCAGCAGCCCTCTGGAGATATTCTTGAGTCTTGTTAAGGCAGGTGCATTGACAGTTAACATTAGTTTGGCCATCTCTGCCTTGGCACCCCTTCAGCTTGGAGGCCAGACTTCCAACAACTCCTTTGTCCAGAGCAAGCCTGAGCCCCAGAGCAACAGACTTCAGAAGTGACATCACGAAACTGGCACTTGGTTTTCATAGGAAGAGCAGGGTCACTCTTTGATCCTGACCCAGATAGTCTACCTTGAGAGGCAGCAGGTACAGGAGCAAGAAGAAGCAACTGGAGGGAGGAGATGGAAAACTAAAAACCACTTCTCTCTGGACCCATTTAGCACAGGGTCAGTGGCTGTGAAGATAGCAGGAAGCCCACGAGCATCTGTTACATCTTTGAAGCAGTGGTTCAGTGGATGAACTGCTCATGGAGAACATCTCAGAATTTGGGAGACAGGAGACTGATTATAGTCGCCAGCTCTGCCACATAGCTTGCCACTTGGTGGAATGGAGGTATCACCTGCCTCATAGGGATTAAATGAGTTGCGATACATGTAGGTTCCTGATCTGTCATGAATGCTGAAAGTGCCCCCAATGATACTTGGGGGCACCTAACGCTCAGCTGGCAGAGTATCTGACTCTTAATCTTGGGGTCATGAGTTCAAGCGGCATGTTGGGTGTAGAATTTATTAAAAAAAAAAAAATGAGAGGCATCTGGTTAGTGCAGTCCATTAAGCTTCTGACTCTGGATTTCAGTTCAGGTCATGATCTCAGGGTTGTGAGATTGAGCTCTGTACTGGGCATGGAGGCTGCTTTAGGATTCTGTCTCTCCCTCTCCTTCTGCCCCTCCTCCACCTACCTCTTCCTGTCTCCCTTCCTCTCCCTCTCTTTAAAAAGAAAAAAGATACTTAATATCTGGAAAATACATAAGCATCTTCTTCCTCCATACTATTAGCCAAGTTAAGGTACAAAATGCTAAACAGGCCCCTTCTGGTGAATGTGTATGTGCCTACCCCATACAGCCCTGTGCTAGGGCCTGTTCTTTCATAGTGAGCCAGCAGAGGACACATAACTGAACAAATAATTATAATAGAATTAGTTGGTCTGGCACAAATAAGTCCATAGTCTGTTATTAAAAGCTGAGTAGAGCCATGAGAGGAATTTCCTGTGGCATGGTAGGAATGGGATCACTCTCATGGTTGGGAGAAGGGAAACAGGAGGAAACATTTGGGCTCAGTCTTAATGATGGTAGGCTGCTATTAGGAGAAGAGAAGCAGGCCAGGAAAGGGTAAACAGCATAAGACAAGCCCAGGGATGTGGTTTGTGGTGGGGTTGAAGGGTTAGTTGTCCAGAGTGGACAGACAACTGGAACGACAGGTGATGAGGTTGGACAGGTAGGAAGGAAGGGGTCAGCTGTGGAAAACCACAAGGAGCCACTGGAAGGTCCTAAGCAGAGAATGGCATGGCAGGATTTTTGATCCAGAGTGGGAATCAGCACATGTTTCCTGTAAAGTTCAGATAGCAAATATTTTAGGCTTTGTGAGTCTTAGAGTTTCTGTTGCAGCTATCCAACTCTGCCATCATGCTGTGAAAGTGGCCACAGACAATACGTAAGCAAATGAGCATGACTCTGTCCCAGCAACACCTTATTTTTACAGATACTGAAATTAGAATCTCATACAATTTTTATGTGTCACAAAATAATATTTTTTCCAGCTATTAAAAAATGTAAAAACCGTTCTTAGCTCATGGGTTGTACAAAAACAGGCAGCAAGCTGGATTGGGCCAAGGATCTTAGTTTGCCCACCCCCTTCTAGAGCAGTTTCTCGGCAGAGTGTAAAGAAGGAAGTGGAGGATTAACTTGGAGGCAAGAGACCCAGCCGAGAGCTATAGGGAGTGATCCAAGTGAAAGATGAGGTTGGTGGGGGTTAGTGCTGCAAAGAGAAGAGATTCAGGAGATTGGATGCTTGGGGACAGCAGGGAGCTAACACCCCTAGGGTCACTAAAGGGGCCCCAGACCTCCTCAGCAAGGGGAAGCTGCTTCTCAAGGGTTTGGCAGATTCTCCACTGAGTAGTGGCCTTGGCAAGACTTTACATGAGTGGACTAAAGGGAGCCATTCGTGGAGGAATCTCGTGGGCACCACGACCCCACATTATTGCTCCCTGAGAATCAGGTGATAGCATCCCTTCCCCTTTCAGCCCTACCCTCCTGCAGCAGGAGATTACTTATGGGGCCAGAGCTTTTCAGAGACCCAAGTTCTTATCTCTGGAATTCCCTCTGGCTTGTCCAGCAGGGCTGTCTCCTTTCAGTGGTTGTGCCAGTCTGAGGTGCAGTGGGAGGTTGTCTTCAGGCTTGGAGATGAAAGCAGCCCTCCTGATCGCAGGATCTGTGTGAAGCAGCTCTGGATCCTGTCCTGGACAGGGCAGAGAACAGACCATGGGAGGGGAAGAAAGAATATCAGTCCTGTGGGAAAGGTTCAAAGTCTCAAACAGTGGGTCCTGTGATTTAGGTTTGGGGGAGGGGATCCTTCCAGCATGGTATTAGCCTTCTTGCTTCATGCCTGAAAGCCTGGAGACCTTGTTCTCTTAATGGGGAACCTGCTAGTGTTGCCTTCTTTCTGAAATTGGAGTGTGAATGCCTGGTCACCTTCTCTTCTTTATTAATCCTCCCATATGCCCTGCCATATCTATAGCAAATTTTTTTCTTTCCAAGCTCCCTACATGATGTTAGCACGGATATCCCAGACAATCTCTCACGGCTTTTTAGAGCCCACAAGTCCCCAGAGAGAGCTCTAAGCTAGCCCAACACCTCAGTCTACAAAGGCCTAGCCCAGAAGGGACAAGGCTCCATGGCGTCCCTCTGTGAGCCAGGCCAAGACTGGAATCCAGGCCTCAGATCTCACAGCCTGGAACTGCCTCTAGGTCAGGAAGTGTCTGAGTCCTCAAGGAAAGGGAAACTGTGTTCCCCAAACAGAATTCCCTTGGAGTCCTTCCCAGTGGCCCAGGCTACCCTCAGCCTCAGGCTTTATGTGGGTACTCTTCTTAGGCATACGCTTCTGGGAGATCTGGCTGAATATAAGCTAGCCAAACTGCTAGGATGCTTGTTTGGCTGCCTCAACTCACTCTGAGAACCCTGGGCAGTTTGCTTCCACTGTCTGGGCATTGATTTCCCTATCTGTCACGTCAGTAATAGTTCCTTCCCGTGTGTCGTCCCAACCCACTGGAAGGGCAATGGTAGACAGGATCTGAGAGGCTGGGAGAGTCTCCCAGTGTCATGTGGCATCTTAGCACAATCAAGCCTTCAGTCCATCCCAGGACCGTCTCAGAAGATAGCTTGCTTGGGGGAAGAACAGAGCAGTTGTGAAGCTGCTCTGGCAAGGGCTGGGCCTTTCAGTCACCTCCCCACTTTCAGTCAGCCCAGGCTTGATGCAAGGGTGAGAGAGTCCAAAGTACTCAACACCCAAAATTGCCCAAGAATCTCTTCTGACAGTGGGTAATAGCTTTTGAGCACTTAATATGCACCAAGCACTGTGATCATCTATTCCTCAAAGACCCTTAAAGTATGTATATATTTTTTAATTTTTTAGAAGATTTTATTTGTCAGAAAGAGCACAAGCAGGAGGGTTGGCAGGCAGAAGGAGAAGCAGGCTCCTCACCGAGCAAGGGCCCCAATGCAGGACTCAGTCCCAGGACCTTGGGATCATGACCTGAGCCAAAGGCAGACACTTAAGCAGCTGAGCCAGGCATCCATATATATATTTGGAGACCCATTTATTTATTTTAGAGAGAAAACATGCATGCAAGTCGGGGGGAGAGGGAGAGAATCTCAAGCAGACTCCGCACTGAGCTCAACACAGAGCTCAATCCCACGACCCTGAGATCATGACCTAAGCCGAAACCAAAAGATTCTCAACCAACGGCATAACCCAGCTGCCCCTGAAGTATATATCACTATCTCCTTTTTACCAATGGGGAAACTAAAGTTTGAAGTTAGGTCACTTGCCCAAGATCAGCCGATGAATAATTGGGAATCTGAAATTCCTGTAAGGCCAGACTCCAAAACCTGTGTCCTCCGCTACATACACAGGACATGGACAGCTCACACAGTTTACCTTGGAGTCGCTGAGACTGCAATGTCTGGCAGATCTGGACAGGTGGGATGGAAATTTATACTGTGTCCTAACAGAGAGTGCCAGCAACCACCCGAAGATGGTACTTTTCCTAGAATGGCCACAAGGGGGCAGTATGTATCCCCAAACCAGAAGACTGAGGAGGGGTGGGGTAAGTGCTTCCTCTTGGCCTCAAAAAAACCTCTTACTTAAAACTTTTTTTTTTTTAAGATTTTATTTATTTATTTGACAGACAGAGATCACAGGTAGGCAGAGAGGCAGGCAGAGAGAGACGAGGAATCTCCCTGCTGAGCAGAGAGCCCGATGCGGGGCTCCATCCCAGCACCCTGGGATCATGACCTGAGCCAAAGGCAGAGGCTTTAACCCACTAGAGCCACCCAGCCACCCCTTAAAACTTTTTAGTTGAGTTTATAACCAGTATCTTAATTATCACCTGCCCATTTTTTTTTTAATACAGTTTTCTGTTTGTTGACATAAACCGTGTAAACACAGGGGGGAAAACAAGTCACGCAGATATCTGAAGGAAGAACAATCCCAGGCAAAAGAAACAGCCATTGCAAAGGCTCCATGGTGGAAACATGCTATGTACCTTGAAGGAACAGCAAAGCCATCCAGCTATACGGGAATGAATAGGAGAGAGAAGCAGGTGCCTGGAAGCCATTGGAAGGCTTAGGGCAGAGGAGTGAAGGTTATGATTTGGCTTATTTTTTGAAAGAAATACTCCAGCTGATGTCTTCAGACTATAGGGGTGACTCAGAACAAAAAGTCTGGAAGATGATCAGAAGACCACTTCTGTAATCCAAGAGACGTGACTGTGGCTCAAACCTGGCTGATGGTGGTCGGGTGATGAGAAGGGGTTGGTTTCTAGATAATTTTGCAGGTAACACCTACAGGGTTTGCTAACAGCTGGGATGTGGGTGGGGTGTGAGAGAGAATGGAGTCAGGCACAACTTCAAAGATTTTGGCCTGAGCAGCGGGAAGATTGAATTTGCCATTTACTGAGATAGGATAAGAGTGTGGGAGGAACAGTCTTGAGGGATGAAAATCTGTCCAGTGGGTGGTTGTACATGGGAGTCTAAAGTCTGGAAACAGGATTGGACAGGAGATCTAATTTGGGGAGCTGTTGGCATATAATAGTATTTACAGCCTGGTAAGGTCACATTGGGAAGGAGGGTGAAAGAGAAGAGGTCCAAGGACCGGGCCCTGGGTGCTCCATCATTTAGAAGCCAGGGAGCTGAGGAACAGGGCAGGAGTCTGACGATTCTGGAGCCAGAGCTGGGGGATGAAGTTGGAGGACTCAGTGCTAAAGGGAAGTCCTGTGTGGTGGGGGTCTCTGGAGTTTTCCTCCTGGTTGCCTAGGAGAGTTGGGGCTTCTCTTGCTTGCCTTGATCATTGGAACCTTCTGAGAGAAGGGACTCCCATGGTACAAGTCAGTTAAGGCCCCAGAGTATTTGGGTTTCTGGGGCCAGGAGTGATCATGGGTCCTGGCTGCCTCCTCCCCTTTAGTCATCTCTTAAACGTGGGTGCTCCCCAGAACTCCATCATCTCTCCCTGGGCCACCTCATCCACCTGCAAGCCTTCACCTGCCACTCTGGGCTTAAAGGCTCTATCTATCTCTAGCCCAGCCTGTGCCTATCCCTGGATGCCCCACAAGCACCTCCAGTTCAGCATGTCCAACGTCCAAACTGTCTCCTAGTATATCCACTACCTTCCAGTCTCCCCTACCCCAGCACTGAGTCTCCCTCAGGAATTCAACTTCCCCCTAATGTTCTTGACCTGGGGCCAGAGGCCAGAATAGAGGTGGGGGTTCTGGGGCAGTGGGGAGGACAGGAACACATTCTTGCTGGCCCTGGCTGAACTGTGCCAAGGGCCATTTGTGACCCCCATGAGGAATCCTCCTTATCAGCCAATGGGGGTTTCACTGGGTCCCTGGAGGGCTCAAAGCATCAGTCCTAGATTTATGACCTCATCTGTGTGCCAGGGTGTACCTGGCTCTGAGCTGTGTTCCTTCTCTCTCTGCCCCTGACCCAGCCTGTGAAGCTCCAGCTGCCCTCATCAAGATCCCCTACTGGACCCAGAGCCTGAGCATCCCCTCCAAAAGCCCCTGCACACACCCTCCAGCACCCACCCACCCCTTGACTCCTGAGCACAGACACAAGGGGAGACCATGACTTCTGGCACATTCTTCCTCACCCTGCTTCATCACAGCAAAATGACAGTGGCAAAACTGAAACCTGAAACACCTCACTCCTCTGAGCTTCATTATCCCCATTTTACAGATGAGGAAATTGAGGCCCAGAGAGGTTCAATAACATGCGAAAGCTCAGTGGCGGGCACTCGACTGGGGTTATTTGTTCATTAGGGGTCTTTGTGTTTTGAGTTTTTCATTATTTTAACTGTACCTGTATGTTATATATGCATGTTTATAGGATGTATTTCACAATTTAGAGACCAAACAAAAAAACTAGCCAAGCCCATATTGGTAAGCACTGGAATCCCTATTGTCTACCCCTTACCAAGCCAATCTCCCCAGACCTCAGCTTCCTTGGATGTAAGATGGGCATGACGATGTGAGGACCAGGAGGGTGTGGAGTGGTAACAGCAAACACACTGCCCACATGCCAGGCAGGGCTCGTTTTCTCATCCCAGTGGCCTTGTGAGGTGGGAGCTGTTATTACCCTGTCTTACCTAAAGTCATCCAGCTAGTGAGCGGTAGAGCCAGCATTTGCATCCAGCCTGGCTGCCCTCTTTGTGCTCTTGGGGGTCACAGTATAGGCCCTGTGGCACCCAGGGGAGCTGGGTTATTCCTCTTTCCCACTTCAGGGTCAGCAAAGAGGTAGTGCCTAGCCATGGTCAGGCTGCACAGCTCTCAGGGGCCACAGCCTCCTCCCACTGGGGGCATCAGCACCCCAACCTGCCTGAGATGGTGGCTCCCATCTCTTTCTGGGCTGCAGGACCCCATCTGAGGGAGACAGACAGACTAGCCAGAACAGAATGCTGTCTGTGAGTTCCTGTCCCTTGAAGGGCCTGAGTGGGAGTGGGATGGCAGGGAAGGTCAGGGAGTGAAGGGCCCTCCCAAAGCCAGGACCACCAGGCTGAGGATCAAACCTTCATCTGCAAAGTCCTGGAGGGGCCTGGTCTGGGGCTGGGAGTTTCTCCTGCCCTACCCTGTCCCCCGTTCAACCACAGCCTCAGTTGGGGTGGGAGAAAGGGAAGTGAGGTCATGACATGAGACTGCAAAGTACTGGAAGAAGTCAGAGCTGTGGGGCTCCCCCCAGACCCCAACAAATCCAAGCCTCAATGCACAGAGAGGGAAACTGAGTCCCAGAGAGGAGAGGGGTTCTGTCCAGGTCACACAGCCAGTATGTGTTGGGCCAGCACCTAGGAGAATGAGAGGAGAGATAGGACTTCCATGACTCATATCCCAACCTGGCTCTCAGAGCTAAACAGTTGTGTCTCCTGGATCCAAGCCAGGACGTGGTTACAAAAGACTCTGTGTGTGTGTGTGTGTGTGTGTGTGTGTGTGTGTGTGTGTGTGTATGACAGACAGCAGAGCTAAGAGCCAGGGATCCACAGGGACTGCTGATACCCACCCCATCTCACCCTACTTCTGCCTCCCTGCCTGCCTATCTGCCTCTCTATTCCAGAGACTTCCCTTACCTCTGCACCAGGCCTTGGCCTTACCGCTCCCCTGGGCCTGGCCTCAGTTCACCTTAAACCTGCTTGTCTGACCTAATCTTCTTCCACTCTTCCCTTTTCCCACCTCCCACCTTTCCCACCTTTTCCCACACTCCCACCTGAGGGCCTTTCAGTGGCTGTTCCCTCAGCCTGGCATGCTCCCTTTCCAGGTGTCCACATGGCTCACTCCCTCTCCCCTTTTAGGTCTTTATGCAGAATCACCTTCTCTGTGATGTCTTTGGTCTTTACAGCCCCACATGCTTCCTATCCCTCTTTGCTACTTTTCCTCCTTAGTATGTATCACTAACACACCATGTGTCTTGCACAGAATGTTGGTTCTATGAGAACAAGAAATTTAGTTTCTTTTTTTGTGCCTATATCCTCTGCACCAAAATGGTGTCTGGCATGTTATAGAATTTCAACCAACTTCTGCCAAGAGAATGAAAGGGATCTGTGCACAGAAACACTCTGTGACCACAGTCAGGGCTCATCAGAGCCCGATATCAGGATCAGAATCTGCAGGGAATTTTTGGATAATGGGCCTAGTGTATGTCTGTACAGAGCGGTAGCCAGCAGGCAGGTTCTGGATGGACCCACTGACTGTCCTACATCCAAGGCCACCTCCCTGGGACATGAGGGTGGCAGAAGGCTGAAGTGATCAGCAAGGGGGATAGGAGAGGAGGAGTGAGAGCCCTTGGACCCACATACACCTCCCACCTGTGACTGAGGCCTTAGGGTCACTCTGCTCTGGAATGCCAGAAATGAGAAAGGCCACCCTTCTCATGTTCACCAGGCCACTGAGGCAGAGAGAGAGAGGCATCTGGCTGGGACTCCCAGCTGTGGATCCTTCCCTGGTCACTCCCAGACCTGGTTCGCTGGCTCAGCTCCTCTCACTGTGATATGTCAGACAGACTCAAGCCTCTCCCCTTCAACCCTGGACCCCTTGTCATCAGCACCTTCCATACCTATCACTTCCAATAACCTGTTCTCATGCTGTGGTTATTTCTTCATCTTTTAAAACATAGGATACCTACAAATGAATATATATCACAGTTATATGTTACAAAGCACAATCATTTACAAACCTATAAATTGACCTCCAACTCCAGAACTAGAAAACTAATAGTTTGTACTACCCAAAGCTCTTCCCCATTTCATCCCCCATTTCTGTCTCCCTGGAGGAATGATCCCTTTTTTTTTTTAAGATTTTATTTTGTTTTTATTTTTAAAGATTTTATTTAACCCAATGTGGGGCTCAAACTCACAACTCCAAGATCAAGAGTCACACCTCCATAGACTGAGCCAGCCAGGCACCCCTATCCCTTCTTTTTTTTTTTTAAAGTAGTTTTATCTGGGGATGCCTGGATGGCTTAGGTTGGTTAAGCATCTGCCTTTGGCTCAAGTCATGACCCCAGGGTCCTGGGATCAAGCCCCATGTCAGGCTCCCTGCTCAGCAGGGATCCTGTTTCTCCCTCTGCCCCTCCCCTATCTTGTGCTCGCTCTCCCTCGCAAAAATAAATAAAATCTTAAATAGTTTTATCGCACATGTATACCCAAAGAATATATTCCTTTTGGCTTGTATTTCAATGATACCCCTGGTGTCATTCTGTATATAGTCTACTGCATTGCTGTTTATGCCTTCCACACTTTGTCCGTGTTGTTACAGGAAGCTGTCGTGCCTCAGTTTTCACCGATGTATCATGTCCTGTTGTCTGTGACTGTATGGCAAGGTAAGTATCTGCTCCCCTCCTGATGGACATTTGTCTTTGATTGCAGGGCCCGGTGATCACCCACCTTGTGCGCCTCCTCAGTCAGGTGCTCACTCCACACCTCCCAGCCACCTCCCAGCCATGCTCCCAGGACGGTTACACTGACCCTCCTTTCACTCTCCCATGGCCCCCAGGGTAGGTATCCTCAATCGCTGTCTTCAACTCTCTTCTGATCTCCAGACCACATAAAGGGCATAATTGTTTATTGTGCACTTATTCTGTGCCAAGCACTATTCTCAGCATAGTACACATTTTATTTCATTGAATATTCACAGTAACACAAATGGTAGGTAATACACGATCCCTTTTACAAATGAGAAAAGAGAAGCCCAGAGAGGTGGAATAACTTGCTCAAGATATACACCTCTTACCCCCAAGTCCCATAGGCAACTCAAACTCAACATGCCCACGATGTAACTTATCTTCCTCTCCAAATCAGTTTGTTTCCCATGAACGCTCAGGTGGCACATCTCCAGTGCCCCAGGCCCAAGCCAAAAACTGAAGTCAGCCTGATCCCCACTGCATCCTTGCCCACTCCTCCCAATCTGAGCCCAAGTCCTGTGGGCTTTACCTCCTCCATATCTGGTGAATCCCCTTTCTCCCATCTGCTGCTCCTCCTGGATTATTGCCTCTCACCACACTCCCTCGCAAGCTCCAGTCTCCCCCTTTCCCAGCAGCTTGCACGCTGCAGCTCAGGCGGGCTTGCTAAATCTCATCTCACCATGTCCCCAACTCCCGAAGAAAGCCCAGCCTCCTCGCCTCCATCTCCTCAAACTGCAAAGTGCAGCAACCAACCCCAGAAAGGACAACACTTGTCCTCCACTTGGCTCTGCCTCCTCTTCTGGGAAGCCATCCCTTGCCCCCGCCCCACAGCTGGATGGTGAGCCCCCTCTGAGCCCCACAGTCCCCTCTCTGCCACTTAGCTCCTTCCTCATGATTACCGATCCTCATCAGACTGTGCTCCTCGAAGGCAGAGGCTCAGCCTCATCCACTTCAACATCTCCAGTGCCCAGGCAGGGCCTGCACACAGAAGGTTCTCAGGAATTGTTGAAAGGCTGAATGCACAATGACAGGAACCATGGGTGATGCTTTCTGAGTCCCAGAAAGCAGGGTAATTCCTGCTTGATCCCAGAGTGGGTGGGGATGCTGGCTGCCACCACCAACCCCCCAAGCCTCTGTGCCTGTCCCCTGAACCCCATGAAGCCATTTCCTGTCTCTGCATTTTTTGGAAGAACTTCCTTCTCTGCATCTTCCTTCTGACTCCGGAAAGACTTAGTGTGGGAGAGCTCTGGCACTGGTAGCAAAAAGAGGAAACCAACCCTTCACCTACTTTCAGTCTACATTAGACCTTTTCAAGGTGGGGGGGGTGGTTTTGCCTTCAAAGGTAAGAACACTGATTCTTGGAAGAGGAAGATGGAAAAATCTTACTCTATTTTGTATAAAGCATATATATATATATATATATATATATACACACACACACACACACACAATACTTAAACACTTATAGTACATCTGTGGTATTAAAATACCATGTGATTAAGAAAGAAAATGTCTAAAAGGCTTCTGAGGGAAGCAATAATGAAAAAAAAAAAAAAGGTTAAGAAACTCTGATCTACATGCTTGGGTCTTGCTTTGTCTGATCTAGGACCAGCCAGAACTGAGGGAGTCTGGAGTCCCATCTCAGGGAAGCTCAAAGTATCCCCAGAGCTTACCTCCAGCTAGCTGTTGTCCTTTCCCCAAAAAATCCCTCCCCCTATGCCTCGAAGTCCACCATTCTGTGTCTGGCATCCTTTAATCTCCTGTTCCTACGAGGCCATAGGTCAGCTCTTCCCCCATTCCACCCCAGTTCCCAAAGCTGGAAGGAGTTAGAGACCCCTCAGCTTTGTGCTCCAGCCTTGGGCTACTGCATAACCCTGGAGTTCCTGGAAGAATCCAGTAGGGAAGCCCAACCACAGGAGGCACCCAGGAAGTGGGGGTGCCGCTGTGTTGGACAAGGCTTTCTTTATTGGAGTGGGGAGATAGGGTCACAAATAATCTTTCTTAGAATTGCTCTAGGAGGATGGGGTCACTTAAGGGTGGGACAGTTCGGACTGTGGGAGACACAGAGACAGGGGTGAGGGGAGAGGTCATGGCTGGGTTTTGCATGGTCTTGGGCAACACAGGTATTCTGCGGTCTTCAGACATCATGGAGTCCTCCAATATGTGGGGCCTCCGTGTGATGGTGGAGCCAATGAAGACCAAGTAGATGATGCCACCTAAGTAGGCACCTAGGAACGGTGCCACCACCGGCACCCACCACCAGTCCCGGGCCCTGCAGGCAAGAGGCAGATGCCTGCTGAAGGCACTGATCCCCAGCACAGTACCCGTGTCCATAAGGCTGAGACAGAGAATAGGGCCTGAAAAGTCGAGGAGTGACCCCCATTCTAGCCTTAGAGTTGCCCCTGAGCCTGTCCTGGGGCAGGACTGACATTCAGTCTAAGAGCAGGATCTGCATTGTTGCTCATCTGGGGGAAATGGGGTCCCACACCTGTCTCCCCAGGCCACCCGGGAGCTGGGCAGGACTCTCCCGTGCTGCTCCTCACATCACCCCCACCCCCCTGCATGCAGGGCACCCACAAGAAAACGTGCAGGAATGGGCTGGGCAGGACAGTACCTGAAGACCTGTATACCCCAGCCAGCAATGTAAGTGAAGAAGCGGGGTGGCAGGTCCCGGGATGGGTTCATGGCATATCCTGTATTCATGCCCAGGGATATGCCAATGACAACAACGAGGATGCCAATCACCAGGGCCTGCGTCCCTTGCAGTGCTGGGTTGTTCTCCTTGTCCGTGATGGCGAATAGACATAGCTGGAGCAACGCTGTCACCAGCACCTGGGGAGCAGACACCGTGGTAGCCGCCTGGGGCCCCTAGCCAAACCACAGAGCTTCAGCAGTGCCCCCAGTCCCAACCCACGAGCAGAGAGCCCAACCAGAGTTCTTGTCCTTTCTCCTGTGAGGGCTGCCTGATAGGTGGGGAGGGCTTGAGGAGGGGAATCCACGCTGGGCCACTGACCTCATCCAGGAAGCCCCTCCACAGCGTTGAGTGGTCAGGAAGGTAGGTGGCAAAAATGCTAGCGGTGGCTATGGGGCCAGTCACTGTCAGACGTCCGCCCGAAAATTCGATAATGGCTGCTGTGGAGACACAGACTGAGTGTGAACCTTCCACCAGCTAAACCCCACTGGAGTCCCAGGATTAAGGCTGTAGGATCCAGGGGTGGGGAGCACCTCCAAGGCTTTCTCTCCCAGATGTTTTCACAGACGAGGACACTGGAATTGGATCTGCCCATGTTTCAGAGGACGAGGCTGAGGCCAGAGATGGACAACCCAGGGCAGGACACTCACAGTAGAAGAGGCAGTAGATGGTGGCAGCAGCCAGGAAGGAACCCAGAAACTGACCCAGGATGTACACAGGAAACTTCTTCCATGACATGCGGCCTAGTGCACAGTTGGTGAAGGTCAAGGCTGCATTCATGTGGGCCCCTGCGGGGAGGGGCAGAAGTGTCAGAGGTGTGAGAACAGAGACAAACAAAAATAATGCACAATATGAGAGCAGGGCGCCTGGGTGGCTCAGTCGGTGAAGCGTCTGCTTTTGCTCAGGTCATGATCCTGGGGTCCTGGGATTGAGCCCTACATCAGGCTCCCAGCTTAGCCTAATAATAATAGTAACAGCTAGTATTTATGGAGTGGGTTCATTTAATCCTCACAAAGACCCCACGAGGCAAGGACTACCATCCCCATTTCACCATCAAGGAAAGTGAGAGACAGAAGTTAAATAACTTGCCTAAGTTGACCCAGCTAGTAAAAATGTGGGGCCTGGGGATGCTTATGAAGATTCTAGATTCTGGGCAGAGAGCGTCAGAAGAAAGGGGTTCAGGGTGTTCTCCCTCCCCCCAGGCCAGTGAGTATTGGGTTTGGGTGGACTTGGAGAAGGGGCTGCCTGGAGGTAGGCAAGAAGAGCCTGCAGGGGACACATGGCCTTGCTGATCAGATGGGGCCCCGGGATCACTCACCAGAGATGTTCCCTGCCATGTGCACTCCCATGGTGACTCCGAAGCCAAAACCCAAGTTGACACCGAGGAAGCTCCCAAATTTACCTCCTAGAACCATATGGGCCACGGAGCCGAGGCCAAACACCTGCAAGGGAGGGCCTCTGAGGGGATCACCTGCACAGAAGCCCCAACCTCACAGGAGGGCTCGGGCTCAGATTGAGCTCCTTGCCCCTATGCCCCAGACCACCATGTATTGCCACTGGAGACCCTCTATCATGCCCTCTTCCTTCAGAAATTTTCCTCCCTGACTTTCCTTTACGATGTGACCAGCGAGAGCTGAGTGGGGCTGTACAAGGAGCTGGGAGGAAAGTGGCAATGTGAGAGGCTCTTAAAGACACATCCAGGCCCCTAGACCCCAAGCCCACCTGATGTTCAGTATAGGGGTAGGGCTTCAAGAAGGGCATGGCCAGTGTGGATTGAACCCCTCAGAGTATCTTATACTTCAACCTAACCTGCAGGAAGTTTCTTCAAGGGATCTTCAAACTTCTGGCCTGGACTCTGCCAGAACCCCAGCCCCTACACACATAGTGGCCCCGGGAGCCCAGTGAGGTTCTACCTCCTTTGCCTTCAGCAACATTTCCAATGTTAAGTGTCATTTCTGAACTTCTTGCCCTTGTCCATCTGTAACTGTCGGATCGCCTCAGAAAATAAACCCTACTGACCCCCTCTTCACAGGGAGATTAGAGGCCTGAAGCTAGGCCCTCACTTAACCTCCTGCAGCTCCCACTGGAATCTATATCCACCTTCCCCTTTAGCTCTGGTCCCGTGCCCAGCTTCTCTATCCCTCTCCAGTCACTTCCCTCTTTTTTTTTTTTTAAGATTTTATTTATTTATTTGACAGACAGAGATCACAAGTAGGCAGAGAGGCAGGCCGAGAGAGAGGGGAGGAAGCAGGCTCCCTGCTGAGCAGAGAGCCTGATGCGGGACTTGATCCCAGGACCCTGGGATCATGACCTGACCCGAAAGCAGAGGCTTTAACCCACTGAGCCACCCAGGTTCCCCAGTCACTTCCCTCTTGCCTGTATCTTCCACCCTCCACTTGACAGCTCCCAGAGGCTCGGGTCCCTTCCTTCCTGCCATGGACCCCTGGACACCCCCTCCCTGTGTGGGCCAGGGTCTAGGAAAGACACACACTGTCTGGCTCCTTGATCCCTTCCCTAGCTCTCCCTCTTCAATCTGGCTCCTGCTTCCACATGTCACAGACACTAAAGGTCTCCCCAAGGGCTCCAGCCTCCTGATTTCCTCACGATCCCTTCAGACATGGTCTTACTTGACTTTGCTAACTTTGACCTTCTTAACCACTCTGGGCTTCTGGAAAGTCCCTCTTTGGCCTCCACGACATCTCTTTCTCCCCTGGTTTTCTCTTACCTCTGCAGCCTCCCTCTCTGCAGTTCCTTCCCACATTCTTCTTCCTTCATCTGCCTCATGAATATGGATGACTCCAGAGCTCCTACCTTGACCCCTTTCATGTCTCTCTCCAGTCACTCTTCCTGGGCCTTCTTACCACGTCTATGGCTTCAGATACGCCTGATGCACTAAAATGCCCAAAACCTCCACTTAGGAGCTCAATCCCTATCTTCAAATACCTGTTGGGAGCCTGGGTTTTTCAAAGGCATCTATGGGTTTTTCAAAGGTTCTATGTTGAAAGCTCACCATCTCCCAGAAAATGTGATCCTCATCCTATGTTCCCCATCCCAGTCGGCCAAGCCAGAAACTTAGATGTCACAAGTGAAAGCTTCCTCCCCCTCATCCCCCACACCAGTCAGCTCTGCCTTCATTCTATCCAGATCTCACCCAGCCTCCTCCTTGCAGCCAGAGTGACCTTTCTAGCAGAAAAATTTGATCGTGTCTGCCCTTGTTCAAACATTTACTGGCTCCCCTCCATTTCTAGGATAAAGTCCAAACTCAGTAGGGCACCATTTAAGACCCCGTATAATTTTATCCCTTCTGCCTCTCAGTTTCCTATCTGCTCTAGTGTTCTCTACGTTCAGCAATAGTATTACTACTAAACCATAATAACCACTTATTGATCACTTACTGTGTGTCAGGCACTTGTAAGCAAGTTGTATCTATCACCTCCTTTAACCCTCACACCACACCAGCTTGTGTGTTAGGTGCTCTTATTCTCCCCATTTGACAGATTGTTAACCAAGTCCTAGAGAAGTTGAGCAGCTTGTCCAAAGCACACAGCCCGCACAGGGTGAGCCAGGATTCGAATCTAGGCAGTCCGCTGTGCCAAACAGCCTCAACACCAAACAACCACACTGTTCCCTGCGTGCCTTGTTTTCAAGTGATTCTGTGGTTTTGCATGTGTGTTCCCTCTGTCTGGAGTTCCAGATCCCAGATTCTGAAAACTCGTTACTCTAAAGCCACACCTGGAAGGCACCTCCTTTGAAAATTCCCTGTGCTTTCGATACGCTGTGTCTGAGGGACCTATAGATATCAAGGCTGCTGGAAATGGAAGTCTAGATTCATCCTCCAATATGATGGCCACTAGCTACAGGCAGCTTGTAAGTACTTGAAATGTGGCTGGTCCAAATTGAGACCCATGCTAAGTGTAAAGTACATGCCAGATTTCAAAAAAGAGAAAGAGAATGTAGAATATCTTATTAATAATTTTATATTGATTACATGTTGAACTGGTAATAATATTTTGGCTATATGGATTAAATGCAATAATTTTTTGAATTAATTTCACCTGTTGCTTTTTACCTCTTTAATGTGGGGACTAGAAAATTTTTAATTACATATGTGTCTCATATTGTATTTCCCTTGCACAGCTCTGTTCTAGTGTTTTCGAAAAAGAAAGCCTAGAGAATTGTGGACATAGGAGCTCTAGCTGAGCCTTCAAGGAGGATGAAGGTAAGAGGATGGTCAACTGTGGGCTGCTCCATGTAGGTTGGCGTTAGAAACCCCAGATGGAGCAGGTGTTGAAATGGGAGAGGAACAAATGGAGTGTGCCCTGGACACGAGAGAGCAGCAGAGTCTTCCAGGAGGGTGTGGTCCCCAAGGCCACATGCAGCCTCCAGGTCAAGTGCATGAAGGCCTGAAAAGCATCCCTCTGGATGTGACAATCCAGCAGTCCTTCGTAATGTGCTGAGCACGGCATCATCAGGCCTTGGGAACAGAACCGGGTCCCAGAAATTGAGAGGTAAGTAGGTGGTGAAGAAGAGCTGAAGGGTACCAGTGCAGACATCTCTTTGAGAACCCGCCTGAGGGAGGGAGGGAGAGCATGATCATTGAAGTGGCTCACGGGGGAAGGGAGGAATGTTTTGTGTTGTGTCGGTTTAAGTAGAGAGACTTCAGTGTGGTAAGGCTGAGAGAAGGAGAGGCTCTGCCTCAGGATGGAACAAAGTACCTGAGTGGACTGGAGGGTGGGACTGGTGCCGGAGTGGGGGGTCCTCCGTGAAGGAGGCCCCCCGCCCTCGCCAAGGAGGGATTATGTGGATGCACAGGTAAGTGGAGCCTGGTGCTGCAGGGATAGGTGGGTGAGGAGCCAGACGCAGGAAGCCTGCCTGATGGTTTTCTCTGTCAAGATAGCAATCCAGCCATTTGCTGATTTTAAAAAGCAGGGGGGTGGGGGGCAGAGTACAGAGCAGCTTTGGGAAAGCCTGAGAATAAGTGGAATTGCCTGCATAGGGTAGGGGACAGACAGTTGAGCAGGGCCATGTAGGTCCCCCAAGAGCTCCAGGACAGGTGCAGGGGAGCCCAGACACAGGAAAACTTAGGCCAAGGGTAGGATGAGGCAGAAGAGGACAGGAACAGATGGGGCAAGGCGTAGGGTGTGAGACCAGGACGGGCTGACAGGAGGTGCAGAGGCTGGAGCACACATGGAGGGTCTGAAGACCGAGGGTCCACATTTCCAAGCAGGAGCTCAAAACCATTTGCTAAAAATAATGAATGAGTCACTAAACCCCACATGATCTCCTGTGTCAAGGTTGCCAACTGGCAGCCCATGGGCCAGTCTATCCAGAACAAAGGTTTTGTTTGGGTACCTTGGTTTTGACCACCAGAAGTTTCAGGCTCTCTTGAAAATTCAGAAGCCGGGGCAACGCTGGCCTGTGTCCCGCCCTGTATCCCGCCCTGTGACATATTGTCATATGTCTGCTGGGCTAGTGGCAGAGATGCCTTTGCGCAGGCCGGCACTCCGCCGCTTGCCACAGTCCCCACCACTCTGACTTCACTGTCTGGTCCCCAGAGCATGTACATTTGCAACTCCTCCCTCTCTGGTTCCCGTCAACAACTGCTTTTCCAGGGCCCTAATGGCCCAGCTCCTCCTCTCCGTGGTGGGTGGATGTGGCCCAGCCCATTCCAGTCCCCATCGCCACAAGGCCAGTCCTCAGCACAGCGCTCCGGGAGGCTACGGAAGAACAGTCTACTTCCTTCATCCTGGCTGCAGTAAATGGGGCCCAAGGTCACACTAGTTTTTCTGGCAAAACCTTCGCCCTGATGACTCATTGAGCTTCCTATAACCGAAAAAGCCCCCACTTCTCGGCACAGGCCCAACAACTGCAAACAACAACATAATGTCCTATATGAGTTTAAACCTCAGAGTTCTTTTTGTAAGTGCCAGACCTGCCTGGCAAATGTTTCTGCTCCTGTTCTACAGATGGGGAAATTGAGGCCCAGAGACTACCAAAAGCCTGAAAGTAAGGGCCTTACCTCAGCTGGGGGAGAATAAACAAGCCAGAGTGTTGTAAATCCTGCCATAGTTAAGCTAAGGGATAGAGAGTACAGAAACTAAGGGTCAAGGCTGTGATATTAGGTTGGACTGGATTTGATCTTAACTTAACATGTGACATTGGACAAGTAACTTAGTCTCACAGAGGCTCAGTTTCCCCACCTGTGAAAGGGGGATAATAATAGAACCTCCCTTGTAGGAGGAGCACAACGCTTTGCTGTGTGGATTTGAGAAGATACTATATGTAAGGGGCTTGGCATCATCGTGGCTGGCATACAGCTCAATAATAATCTCAAGAAAAGGAAGAGAAACAGGGAATGGGAAGGCATCAGTGCATGTGGGTGGTGCTAGCTTCCCCTAAGAGCTCTCTGAGGAGGTGCCCTCCCACCTCCATGGTTCCAAGGTTTAACAGCCCTCACGAGGCTGGAATGTCTTGTCATAAATGAATGACTTTGCCCTGGATTAAGGCTGGACACCATCCAGTTGCTGTCCTCACTGCTCAGGAGTCAAAACAGGAAGTCAAGTAATGGGGAAAGGGAAAAGCACAGGAGGTGGGGAGGGGAGGGCAGTTGAGAGCACGTGTCATGACCAGAGACCAGCACATATGTCCTGCATGTGTACTGGGTGTCTGCCAGCTTGATGTTAGTGTCACGTTTACCGATGAGGAAGCTAAAGTTCTAAAGAGTCAAGACACTTGCAAAAGATCACACATTGAGAAGACAGCAGGACTCAAACAGCTCCACAGCCCATGAAGGTCCAATTCAACAACATGCTTAATAACTGACAGGACAGGGGCGCCTGGATGGCTTAGACAGTTGAGCGTCGACTCTTGCTTTCGGCTCAGATCATGATCTCAGGGTCATGGTGTCGAGCCCCACATCAGGCTCCAGCTCAGGGGTGGAGTCTGCTTGAGATTTTCTCTCTCTCCCTCCTCTGCCCCTGCACCCTGCTCATGCTCTCTCTCTCTTAAATAAACAGACAAACAAATACATAAAATCTTTTAAAAATAAAAATAAAAAAATACCTGAGAAGACAGACTTAGCCATGGAGAGGCCTGCTCAGGTCCAGCTGGTGACTCAGTGGCAGAATCAGGATTCTTAGGTCCAGTGTCTCCTATTTAGTGTCTCCTACACTGTGGTCAATGCACACTCACATGCATACAACCAGCAATACTCCCTCCTGTGCACACACATAACCACATGCACTCAGGCACTCTCATACTCTCTCACCCCCACTTCCATGTTGGCTTTCCTTCCCAGAGCTGCCCCTTCTTTTCATGGACTTGGGGCCTCCATGAGATTCAGACAGGGATGGCTACAGCTTCAGGGCAGAGGCTGACTACTGTAGGTGGAGAGAGGGGGGTTTCTAAGAAACCTCACATCCCACCTGCAGTCTGGTTTCTGTCCCATCAGCCAGTAAAGAGCCCTTTGTCAAGGTCCCTGGTGACCTCCATGTTGCTAATCCCTATAGACCCTTGCCAACAGCCACTTTCTCTGGCCTGTCTGCAGGCCCCCACTGCTGACCACTCCCTCCCTGTGGAACCTCCTTTCTATAACAGCCCCCCTTCTCCTCCCACTTTTCTGGCCACTCCTCCTCAGTCTTCTTTGCATGCTCCTCTTCAGGGTTCTGTCCTCAACTTATTTTTTTCTCTTTCTGTGCACTCTCACTGGACACTTTTATAACCACCATCCATATTCTGAGCTTTAACTCCTTACTTGCAGCCCAGGTCCCTCTTTGAACTCCAGACCTCTATATCCAAGCTCCCAGACGTCTCCACTGGCACCTCACCTGAGCACACCCAAACTGACCTTGCTTCTCACCCTGAAGTGGGCCCTGGGCTCCAGAGTGGCCTCCTCAGCACTTACCCTCATCTGCTACTTGCAAAGTCTTGGTTCCTCCACAGCTCCCTCAACTGTGTGCTTTCTCCTCCATCCCTGGACCAGTCATCACCCTCTCTCTATCCTAGGTCAACAGCCTCCTAACTGCTTCTCCTCCCACCAGTTCTGCCAGTTCTGCTAAGGCTCACACTACACCCCAGACACCTTCTAAAATCCAAATGTGAACACATCACTCCCCAGCTTGAAAACCTTCCGCACCTCTTCACAGCCCTCAGGATTCTCAAAGCATGGTGCTCTCTAATCTCTGTACTCTTAGTTTCCCTTCTCTCCAGCTCCAACCATGCCCCCTGACACCTGCACCCCAGCCCATGGTTTTGTTCTTTCCCCACATACTATGATCTCTTTCTTTCCCAGAAAGATGGCCAGAAAAAGAGAGCTCTCTCTTTACTTTCTTATGCTTCTCCTTCAGGAGTCCAGCTCCAAGGCTGGAGAAGGGATAATGTGACCCAGGGGTCAGTGGTGGGGAGGGGGTCATGGATTGCTTTCACTGAGCCCCACCCTCCTGAGGTCCTGAGGTTCCTGTCCTTCCCTCAGAACCCACCCACCTTGTGCCACCTACCCACTCACCATCATGACATATGTGCTCATGAACTCGGCCAGGAACTCTCGCACCATCTCCTTCTGCATGATTGCTTGCATCCTTGTGATTACCGTGGGCGATGAGACCATCTTGGAGCTGCAGGTGGACATGGAGCAGCAGCCCGAGCCCATGGGCAGGAAAGAGACTCGAGTGTACTCCCTGCCATCAGCCCTTTAGGTCATGGCTGAGTTAATGGGTAACCCAGAGGTTACCCACACACATCTCCTCTTGCCCAGGGCAGCTGGTAGAGCTGGGATGAGAGATGACTGAGAGCCACAGGAATGTGGAGAGGGACTGATGCTAGATGGCCAGGCTAGGTCCCTTCTTTCTGGAGGGGAATGGACCAGTGGGAAGGGTGCACTAAAGAGGTCATTCTGCAGAGGAGGTAATGGGGAGCCGAAAAGTGCCATCTGCGGTGCCAGTGAGTCCCAGAGGAGAAGCAGATGGGAGAGGGCAGGCAGAAGAGGGGGCTCAGCTGCCCATCAGTCTGTCTGCCTGCCTGTCTGCAGGAGCCAAAGCTTTGAGAACACAGGCCAGGCATCAGGCAGGACCTGTTAATAGCTAGGCACTTTGCAAACACAGGGTGTGGCAGAGTCCACTCAGGGCTCCATAAACACTGAGGCCTGAAACTTGCATCAGGTTCTGCCAGGGGGGAAAGCATCTGCAAAGTACAGCGGGCTCGGCAACCAGGTTGACAAAAACAGACTTCTGTGCGCGAATGAAGGAATGAACAAATGAGAGAGAGGAGGGAGGCAAGGAGGGACTGGGTCTTCCCCTCTGTTGTATGCTCACTGCCCAGCACAGGGCCAAATACAGAGTAGGTGTGCAATAGATATTGTCCACTGAATAAAAACTGGGGAATTCATCTGTTGTACTTTCCGCTAGATCCCCAGAATCTCCTACAGGGCCTGGCACATGGTTTATGCTTGACAAATATTTGTTTAATAAATGCATGGTTGGATGAAGAGATAGACAAAAAAATGAGTTACGGGTCCCATCATCTGTTGGGGGTGGGGTAGAGAGTTCCGGTTTGGGGAAGGAAATGAGGTCTGGAGGCTAAAGAGGTAGAGGGCTACAGAGCCCTCTAAGTGTGGCCTTAGTGCTTGTCAGACTGGTGACCGGGCCCCTGCTGAATGCCTGAGGCGGACCCCAGCCCCTCAACTGCCTCTTCCTCCTGGGATAGCAACATCACCCCCACCGCACCCCAGGCTTCCTGAGATTTCCCCGGCCCTACAGCAGGGCAGAATAAGTAAAGGGAGTAAGAATCATAAATCAGGCATGAATAAAACACCTTCCATTTTCCTGGCTGAGATCCTGTGTTTAATCTCACCCACCCTGGTCTTTGCTCTGTCCTCATCCCAGGAAAACAAACCAAGGGCTGAGCATATGGAGGGGTATATAGAGTCAAGGGACAATTTACCAATGTCTATCCAACTCCAGCTCCCATGCAGCATCATGGTGGGGCACGGCGGGGGGGGGGGTCTCTTTGCCCCTGCTACCAGCTTCTCAGCCCTGAAGAAGGGCCTGTGAGTAGCTTGAGGCAGGCAGGTACCCAAGACGGTCCTGGGAAAGTACCACGGAGGTAGTGGAGAGGTGTACAGAGCAGGAAGCCAAGGACACCAAGAGAACTTTCCAACCGTGGCCCCTTCCTCCTCACCACACAGCAGGTGAGACACAGTAAGCAACAAATCACCAACCAGCCACTCACCCAGAGATTTATCAAATGCCTACTAAAATCAAGCACTGTCATAGAAAACCTTGTCAGGACCCCTGCTCTCAGGAAGAAAAACTCTCAAGAAAAACAATGAAGTAATCACTATAGAGCATGAGGAGTATTGCCACAGGCAAAAGGTGGGCGTCACTGGATTGCAGAGAGGAGGGGTGTGGGAGGGTCACCCAGAGAAGAGGAAACGGGCTGAGAATGGAAGGCTGGCCAGATGAAGGAGCATCCTGGGAGTCAGGGGAAATTGGGCCTTGGAATGGCATGGCAGAGGCTTGCCGCTAAGACAGCGTGTAGACGGACTCCCCAAGGATGGGCTTGTGAGAGAGAGAGAGAGAGAGAGAGACAGAGAAAGTAGCATGAGGTGGGCAGAGAGGGCATAGGGCCAGACGGCAGAAAGCCTCAGGGCCAGAAAACAGTCAAAATGACACACCTGGTGTTTGGCTGAAGAGGGAAATGGAGAAGGAAGGGTCAGTGATGTCCTCAGGTTCGGGCAGAACAGCAGAATGACAAGCAAGCAGAGGAGATAAGCTGCAGGCTTAGGCAGAGCATGAGGAGTCCCTCCACTGTGTGGAGTTTGAAGAGCCTCCTGGACATCTAGGTGGAGATGGCTGGTAATGTGGAGGCAGCTGGTAGTGTCTTATTTATAGACACACATCCGGAGGTCACAGGTGGTCATTTGATCCTTGGGCAGAGATGAG
This sequence comes from Martes martes, assembly GCF_963455335.1. NCBI lineage: Eukaryota > Metazoa > Chordata > Mammalia > Carnivora > Mustelidae > Martes > Martes martes. The sequence goes on from NC_137900.1 coordinate 58,649,584, forward strand.
ATAGCTCAAGGAAAGGGTGTAGAATGAGAAAAACCGGCCTACAAGCCAAGAAGCTAACAGCCAACCTGATAATTATCTAAGTACCTGCCTACGAAGGAGCTAAATAGCTAATAACTCACCAACCAACCCTTCAACTAACTAATTATCTAGCAACTTGGCCAGCTAACGGAGTCTCCTATTCCCCAGCTCATTTAATGACCTAATCAACCAACCACCTGTAAGCCAGCCAGGCCCCAGGGTCAGTGTACAAACCGAGTCTCCACCCTTGGATCGCTCATCTAGTGGGTCTGATGGTTAATGGCAGCACCATCAGAGCCAGAAGCCAGGGGTGGGAGGTGAGGCCTGCAGAGACTTATGAAGAGTGGGCAGGTGGTGGCCTAATGTGCCTGTGAGGCAGGAGGGTCGAGGGGGAAAGAATGGTGGGAGTGAGCACAGTCTAGATATTTTAGGAGATGTGACCTGATATGAGGCATGGGGAGACAGAAGTGTCAAGGACAGGGTCTTGACTTCTGGCTTGAACAGTGGAGAAAGGGATCCTGGGCTGAGCTGAGGTCACAGGAAGAGGAGTGGGCCTGGGGTATGGAGGCTGTTTTCAACTGGGAGGCCAGTGGATCTTTGGAAACAGAGTCTAAGGCCCCAGAGAGAGTCCAGCACAAAGGGGAGCCATTCATTCTGTCTGTCCAGGAGTGCACAGACAAAACTCACTGCTCACACAGAGCTGGCAGGCAGCAATGAAATGTAATAAGCAAGTACATTTGCGTACTATGGGGGTAGCGCCTGGGTGGCTCAGGCAGTTAAGCGGCTGCCTTCGGCTCAGGTGGTGAATCCCGTGTCAGTGTCAGTGTCGGCGCTCTGCTGAGAGCCTGCCTCTCCCTCTCCCTCTGCCCCTCCCTCCATTCCACTTGTGCTCTCTGTCCCTCTCTCATAAATAAATTTTTTAAAAATCTTAGATAGAAAGGAAGGAAGGAAGGAGGGAGGAAGGAAAGAAAGAAGGGAGGAAGGAAGAAGGTAGTATGGCCTGTGGAGAAAAATAGAGCAAGGAAACGGGGTGGGGTATGGTTTTAAGTAGAGCAGTTGGGGAAAGCCTCATTGAGAAGGTGACAGACAGGAGGAGGTGAGCATTGCAGGCAGAGGGGGAAATCACTGAAGGATTCTGAGCATATTTGAGGGAAAGGAAAGGAGGTCAGTGTGACTGGAGTGGGAGACAGCAGGGATGGCATGGGGGAAGGTCAGAGAGGAAACCAGGACTAGAAGGGCAGGCCCTGGGCCACTGCAAGGACCTTGGCTTTTATTGTACCCCAAAGAGACTTGAGCCCCTGAGGGTGAGAAGCGGTGAGTTCAGTTCTGTTGAGCACCACCTACATAAAGGCAGCTGGAACCCACTCACCAACCCCTTGGCCCTCACCCAGTTCTTTTTTAGCCTTATGTCACCCCAGGGCCCAGCCTAGAGCCCAGGAGGGAGAGACCCTTCTTCTGAGCCTCCTGACCCAGTGGGGGATGGGAAGGAGGGGGGTTGGGGAGGGTCAGCTGCCACGAGGGAGAGGCAGAGAGTAGGGGTGTGCAGGTGGGTGGGGGATGAGAGGTTGGAGGAGAAAAACGGGTAGGGGACTTACCGCCTCTTCTTATCTCTTTGAGCCATGTTCCGTCTTTGAGATTTTTAGATGCTGCAGAGCCAAAGAGAGGTCATTAGGGCTAGGGGGCACAGAATTTGGCCCCACATTCTCATCAGACCTCAGCCTCCCAGGGGAGAAGACACAGGGACAGGTCCTGCCAGTTCGAATCTCTCAACCAGCCAAGCTGGCAAGGAGGGGTGTGGCTGTGCTTCAGCCAATGGGGAAAGGCCCTGGAGTCCCACCCCCTCTACCCTTGCCGGCCTTGGGACCCCTGGACCAGGCCCTTCACAGGTCCTCCTGACTTCCCCAGGTTGCCACCTTGGACAGTGGGGATGCCCACAGCCTCCCCTCAGTGGCGCCACCCTCACATATCTGGGTATTACTGCCTTGAGTCTAACCTCAAGCCCTCTTGCTGCTGACTTAAATTCTGATTTTCCAGGGCCTTTTCCTCGCGTACACACACACACACACACACACACACACGCACGCACACACGCACACACGCACAAGTGAAGTCCTGAGAATTCATTTAGTCCATAGTTCCACCTCAGAACAAAGTCTACCCTCTTACCTTTCCTGAAAATTCCCCAGCGTATTCCCATTGTCCACACAAATGACCACACAGAGGTAACCCTTGAGTTTCCCCATTCTGTAAGTCCCCTGGTTCTTTAGCCGGATTCCCTGTAGCTGCAGCACAAGGTCACATCCCTAGTCCTGACTGCAGGACCCTGTAACCCCCAGCCCCAGCTCCTCAGGAGGGAACTCTCAGGGGAGAAACCACTCCAGCTAAGCCAGCAATCGAACCATCTCTCTGATCTGCATGCCTTCTGCTTTGGTCCAGGGTCTGGTCTGCCTGCTCTCCTCCTTCCTTGGCCAGTGCTCTCCTGACACCCCAGCCCTACACAGCCTCCCGGCCTCTGTGGCACTGCTGTTCCTCCCAATAGTCAAATTCCAGGTAAGGAAACTAGAGCCAAGAGAGAGCGTGGGACATGCCTGTGTCACACAGCAACTCAGGACTAAACCAGAACCAACATCTTGGCTTTTAACTCCCAGCTGGAGTTCCTTCCCCAGCTAGTCCCATGGTCATCTCTCCCCCCAACCATATGGTCCCCAGGAAATAGCACTCAGGCTTGAGCCGAAGGGGAGGCCCCCTGTTCCAGCCCTGCCTGGAACCCAACTCACTCTACTGAAAGGCCTTATGTTTCTCAGCATCCACCCTGGGGGCTTCTCAGTTACGGAGGTCTTGGTCTTGTTCCTCCATGACTGGCCCGGGCTCTGACTGCACCCCCAGCTGGGACTCCACCGTCCCTGTGTCCCCAGTCTAGAGCCCGCCTCTCGGCCCCCCCTTGGGGTGGCCCCACGCGCTGCTTTGCTCTGCTCCTCCAGGGGAGAGGTCAGTGGGACAGGGGTTTGGCCCGTGCCACTTGGGCCAAGTCCAGACACGCTGCCTAAAATAGCATCCCCTCTCCTGCCAGCGTTGCCACGGAGACCAGGTTCTGAGGCAGCCCTTGTGAGGTCAGAGGTAGAGCTCAGGATGGGTCCCAGAGGAAGGGCCTGTCCTCCAAGCCGGGTGTCCACCTCAAAGCCAGAGCAAGTCCTCCTGGGGCCCCAGACCTGAGGGAGGGCACAGAGGCTCTGGAGCCCCTGGCTGTGGGAAAAGCTATGCAGAATGGGGACTGGAGATGGGAAGATCTGGAGATCAACAGCCAGGTGGAGGGGTTGGGGAGGAGACCTAGTTCAGTCCTCAGGAAACCCCCATTCTGGAGAAGGAAAGGGAAACTCAGGCCCCTCCCCGTCTCAGGGGAAGGAGGACACATAAGCCATGTTGGCAGGGAAACCCCGCTCTGAAAAGGGAGACAGAGCCAAGCCTGGTCTTCTGGGGTCCCTCATCTATTGGCGGAGAGAAGCCTGGGCCTCCTCCTTTGGGAACCCCCATCTGAGCAGGGGAAGGGAAAACCTATGCCCCATCTTCAGGAAAATGCCTCCCTTGGGAACAGCAAGCAAGACCTCTGTGAAGGGGCCAAAGCTGGACCAGAGTATGGGGCCCCAGGGCAGAGCTGCAGAAACTTAGTGACTAAGGTGGGGTCAGGAGTGAGCTAGGGGATTAGCTGCCATCTGAGTGGACTTCTGGAGCCAGGGCATTACTGGGCCTCCAAGGATGGGGCAATGTGGTGTTTGAGCAGGTGACTCGGGTTGAGACAAGGGGAGTGGCTGCTGGTCTGCAGACTATGAGGAGACCTGCCAGGGGGAGTGGTGGGCGGTGGGCAGTAAGTGCTGGGAGCACTGAGGCCGGTGGGGAGGCCATATAGGATTGGGTTTCCCAGAGCTAGGTCCGGTAACAGAACTGTCCTCTAGAGGGTGCCAATAGACCAAGCCAGGTCTGAACGCACATTGTCCGTGTCCCTACCCCAAACTGCCCTGCAGGTCACTCTGCAGGGAGAGGCAGGGGCAGGCTGCAATCCGAGGGCTTCCCGGTCAGAAGCTGTCCTTAAGGAGCAAACTCTTCTACTGCTGCCCCCCGCAGCTGAGGCTCTGCCCCTCACTCCACTCTGCAGACTCAGGTGGGCTCAGGATAATAACTGCTTCTTTCAGGAAGGGAGAGATGTAACCTTTGGACATAGGAGACATCTGCCTTTATTCCTTTCTGGTGTGTACTGTCAGGGTCAGAGTAAGGTAAGGGTCAAAAGTGAAGCTGGGGTCTTGGATGAGGGCAGTGCTTGGGTAGAATTGGATTGGGCGGGTATCAAGTTGGTGAAGAGGGACTCAAGATCCATGTTGGTTAGTCAGGGATCAAGACCCTGGCTCATTTACTGGGCGAGGTACTGGAGACCCAGATGTAGAGAAGACACGGTCCTGTCTGTCTCTTGGGAGAGATGGAAAAATAGCAGGTGACATAGGAGACGCCGTGATAAGATGGACAGAATATAGGCAGCAGCTATGCTAGCCTGGAGGGAGGCAAGAATCATCTGGAAGAGATGACAGGGAAGCTGAGTGCTCCAAGGTGAGCGAGGGAGGGAGTGGTGCTGGTGCTTACTTGAAGCCATTTGAACCCCGGAGGGGTTGTGAGAAAACCTAACACATTCTGTGAGTGGCTTGCAGAGGGCTAGAGACGTGGCTCCGTCCTGCCCCTGGGCCTGTTTCCTCACCTGAGAAATGGGGTGGGAGGATATGTGGTCCCTCCCACCCAGGCCCAAGAAAAGGTTTATGGAGGCACAGTGGCCCAGTAAGTAAAAAACAAAGTTAGTGGAAATGATAAATGGGTTGAAAATGAAGTGGTAATATTAGTGTGCTACAGGGCAAGTTGTGCAAACGTTGATGTACCTCTCAGCATTTAGTCCCTCTTGAAGAAATTTAGTTTTCTTATTCTCATTTTGTCTGCAATACATTTTTTCTTTTACTAGTGAAAATTTGGAAATAACCCAGTGCTCATCAACCTTCTATTTCTTTTTTTTTTTTAAAGTAAGCTCTTAGCCTAACTAACATAGGGCTCAAACTTAACCCCAAAAGCAAGAGTTGCATGCTCTACCAACTGAGCCAGCCAGGTGCCTCTCCACCTCCTGTTTCTTACTCACTACACTAAAAATCTTACAATGTGAATTGGTAATTGGGGACATTAATGTTCAACCTAACTGAAAATTTAAATATTTATGAACACATAGCCAAGCAAGTCGAGCAGATATAATTGTCTATCATTGGAGTGGAAATTTTTTTAATAGAAAACAAATAAAAAGAATCTCAGATCCTTTTCTTTTATTCTGTTTTGAACTAAAATACAAACAAGCCAAAGGAACCTTAAAAGACCCATTTTCCTTCTGTGACAACTATTACTAACATTTTGGTAGATTTCCTTCTAATCCTTTTATATGTACACATATCCCCTCCCTACTTGGTCAATAATAAGTAGAATGAAACTTACTTTGTAAAGGACGTTTTTTCCCCTCCAACATTATTGAAACTATCTTTCCATGATAGTAGGTCTATATCCATATCTTGTATGTGACTATACAGGACACAACTGTCCCCTATTTTAAATGTTTCCAATTCCTCCCCTATTAGGAACAGCATGGGGCAGACACAAGAGGCCCAAATCCAAAATTAGGAATGAAAATGCAAATAAAAATTTTTAAAAATCAGAATAAGGAAAGAAAACTGCCAAAAGATGCTAAAACTTCTCTGAACTTTCCCCAAAATATCCACCAAAGTGTTGATGTGTAAAAAACCTAATCATTTCAGCTAATTATTTGTTTCAACCAATATTCTATTTGATTAACTTATCACACAAACTACTTTCAGTCAAATTGTTTAAGAGGTGCGTGGGTAGCTCAGTCCGTGATGCATCTGCCTTTGGCTCAGGTCATGATCCCAGAGTCCTGGGATTGAGCCCTGCATTGGGCTCCCTGCTCAGCAGACAGCCTGCTTCTTCCTCTCCCTCTGTCTGCTGCTGTACTTGTGCTCTTTATCTCTCTGTCAAGTATATAAATAAAATCTTATAGATTATACATATATATATGTATATATATGTGTGTGTGTGTATATAAACTATATATATTTTTATTTTTAAGATAACCAAATTGTTTTACACTTGGGGTTTTTCAGACTCTTTTGAGCCACCGAATATGGTGTATAACTTAGGAGCCCGTGTATCAATCAGTAAGAAAGAAAATGCTCCGCCTGAAGGAGCGGGGATGGCCATGGGAACACAACGCACGTTTTTCAAGGGACCCTGGTCTCTCTAAAATCACCTGAAGTCATAAGATTCTCCTTCTGCTCAAGAAAGAAAGGACCCTTAAGTCTCACCCAAGTAAGTGTCACCTTTCAAACTCTTGAGATAGGGAAACAGATTCAGAGCAAGGTAACAACTTGCTCAAGATCACCCAGACCTAGAACATCCAGATCAGGGCTCTATCCCCTGCCTAGAAGGCCAGGGCCCCCTACCTAGGAGAACAAGGGGCTAGGTTGGGGAGGAGTAGGGGCACAAGCAGGACCCAGGACAGTATGTAACCTTGACCTTCTCCAATGACCAGGCTCCCCTTCCCACAGCCCAGCCTCTCATCCTTCTCAGAGTCATACGTGGGTATCCAGGACAGAGAGGATAGAGACTGGGGAAGATAGGACCAGGAGGCACAGCCACTGGCCCAAGGACAAACAAGGAACCAGAATTCAAAAACAAGCCTGTTCCACTCTAAGGCCTATGTCATGTTGCCTAATTTAGCATCAGAAACCAGGCACAGAGCTCAGGCCTGCTACTTTCCAGTATGAGCTAGAGCTATCAGGGAGGGCTTGTTAGCGGAGGCAATCTCACTGACAGAATTTGGAGTATGATCCTGAGGGAATTTGCATGTGTGCGAAGCATTTGCGTTTTTGTGTATGTCTGTGTGTGAGCATCTATATGTGTGAATGGGCAGGTGTGTATGTGTACCTACACATCTGTGTCTGGCTTTGCATGTGAAAACCTCTGTGGGTACACACGTACACACGCACACACACACAAACACATGGAGTCATGCACGCATTTACATGTGCCCATTCCACTGGGTTAATATTTTCCTGCCTGCGTCAGCCCAGTCCCAGTCAGCAGGCAGCTCACAGCAGGAACGTGCCCTATCTGATCTGGTCAGGAGCTGGGGGCCTGGAACAGGGGGCTCGGGGTGGCAGGGAGCCCATCTCAGCTCCCCCAGAGAAAGCCACTCTCTCTCTCCACTCTCCTGAGAAAGGAGTCAGGCCCAGAGGCCAGGCAGCTCCAATGTGAGATGTCTTCCCTATCTCCCAATTCACAGTAGGGACTCCCGAGGGGGCAGCCTCCCTGCCTGCCTCCAGAAGGGTAAAGCCAGCTGCTCCCTGAGTTACCTCCTGCCTCCCTCACCTTTGCCCAAATCCTGAGGCCTTTCCACACACAGACATGCCACTGAGGACAAACAAGGGTAGAGACCCTAAGGAAATGCCCACAGGGTGGCCCCCCTTCAGCAGGAAAGTAGCTTTGAAAATGACTGAGCTAGCGTGTGGGAAGGGGGGACTTAATTTACAGCTTTTGGGGCACACAGTGATTGTGCAAAGAGCCTGTGCATAAGTCTATGTGGGCAAGGCCTAGGGCACAGGCACCCATCGGCACTGAGCCTCAACCAGGAAGGCTCAGTGGAACACGGAGACCCCAGGCGGGGTGGGGCCTCCCAGTTCCCAGGCATTTCCCAGTGTCAGTGGAGGTTCTTCCCAACCCTACCCTGGTCCCTGGAGTGAAGGCTGGGCCAGACTGGGCTGGACAAGCAGAGACAGTGTCTTCTGCTCTGAGCACAGCCCAGGGTCCAGAGTGATTCAAACCCGGGTGTCCTGGTGCCTAGCCCAGCTTGAGGATGTCCTAAGGCATCTCTGTTTGGGAGATATAAGGATGGAGCACAGAAGGAGGTGGATGACTCCCAGGAGGAGGACTCGCAGGACGGTGAGTGCTCCCCACAGCGCTGACTTAGAGGCTTCTCGCCTCCCTCAGACTCCATCTCTGGGCGGTTTCTTTCCCACCCTGTGGCCACATTCTGACCTTCATGCCCTTGCCACCTTTGCCTTTTCAGGCCCCTTCCTCCATAAAAAAAATAAAAAAATAAAAATTATATTTTACAAACACATTGCTGTAAAGACAAACATATCAGTGTTGTGTATTAAAACCTTTTCTTCAACTGAGTTCATTTTTTAAATTTTAAAACAAAACATCTTTTTGTGGGCCCTTAAATGGAATATCTTGGCAGGCACAGCACATTCTGTGTCCAATGGAAAAGTCAGCCCCAAACGTCCCCAGTGTCCTCTCCCACCACACAAATGCTGCCATCTCCCCGGGCCTGTTGTCTGCCCACATGTCACCCCACTGGTCTAACATCCTTCTCTTGTTCTTTTCCGTTCATCTAATAAACATGTCTACCTTCACCAGCTTCAGTCCAGCCTCCTCGAAACTTCTCCCAAGTCTGTCCATTCTAGTTTCATCAGTTTCTCTTTTATGAAATATTTTATTTTTTAAAAGATTTTATTTATGTATTTGACAGAGATCACAAGTAGGCAGAGAGGCAGGCAGAGGGAGAGAGGAGGAAGCAGGCTCCCCGTGGAGGAAGCAGGCTCCCCGTGGAGCAGAGAGCCCAACACAGGACTCAATCCCAGGACTCTGAGATCATGACCTGAGCCAAAGGCAGAGGCCTAACCCACTAAGTCACCCAGGTGCCCCGGTTTTTTTGGTTTTGTTTTTTTAAAGATTTTATTTATTTATTTGACAGAACACAAGTAGGCAGAGAGGCAGGCAGAAAGAGAGGGAGAAGCAGACTCCCCACTGAGCAGGGAGCCTGACGTGGGACTCGATCCCAGGACCCTGGAATCATGACCTGAGCCAAAGGCAGCCGCTTAAATGACTGAGCCACCCAGGTGCCCCAAGCGCCCCATTTTTTATGAAATATTTTAAAACAAACTCCAGCCACGTTGTCATTTTCCTCCTACATTCTTCAATATTCATCTCTAAACTATATGAACATTTTCTTAAATAGTCACAATGCCATACCTAACAAAATGAACAAGCCCATGGAATTACAGGGTACCCACAATTATTTCAAAATGTCTCTATGTATTAATTTGTTGGTTGGTTTGAGTCAGGATCCAAACAAGGTCACACATTACACTGGGTTAAGGTCTCTCTTAAACAGCTCCTCCCCTGTCTTCCTCTGATTTGTTCACGTCACTGACTTGTTGAGTAAACGGTTCTGTGGGAAGTCCATGTTCTGGTTTTGTCTGCTGGTTCTTTGTGCTGCCATTTAACTTCTCCTCCATCCCCTCCATTTTGTAGAATATACAGGAAGTTAGTGTCAACGGTGTGATTTTATTTAGGGTCAAGGGCAGGCAGAGGGGCAGAGGATCCTTTATCCCGTAGATAGTGCTCTGTGCTTCCTTTCGTGTCCTATTCAGAGATAATGTCCAATTACTTCGTGAGGCTGACCCGTAGGTCCAGACAGAGGCAGCCTGATCCCCTCCCTTGTCAAGTTCCCCATCAACCATTCCCCTTCTGGTTTCATTCTTTCATTTCTACCTAAATCAACTTCAAAATCCTTCCACAGTAGAAAAGAAGGGGTCTAATAATGGTGGGGTGTCAGGTACCAGCTTAATTAGAATGAAGAGGGGAGTCGGGATCAGGGAGGCTTTCTGAGAAGGGTGAAAGACCGAGTGGTGGCAGAAAGGAGCAATGGAAAACCCAGGGACCTCCTGTTCTGGAGCCTGAGTTGGGGGCTGGTTTGGGGTTTGGCTATTGAGGGGGGCCTCCCCCATCCAGGTGGTAAGTTATGGTTCATGGCTCAGGCTTTATACCTGGGCAGACCTGAGCTTGAATCCAGTTCAGCTTCTTCTTCTTCTTTCTTTTCAAGATTTTATGTATTTATTTGATAGAAAGGGAATACACGTGGAGGGAGTGGAAGAGGGGGAAGCAGGCTCCCCATTGAGCAGGGAGCCCAATGCGGGGCTTGATCCCAGGACCCTGGGATCATGACCCGAGCCGAAGCAGATGCCTAATGATTGAGCCACCCAGGTACCCCTCCAGTTCAGCTTCTTAACTGGAGCTGGGTGACTTTGAGCAAGACAATTGTGAGTCTTCACCTGTGCGATGGAGATCTACTACTCCTCACCTCAGGGGGCGTTGGGAGAATAGACTGAGTTGGTAGGTGGCGTGACAAGTGCCTGGTAGAGAATAATTACTCTGTGGAGAGGTGGAGAGGCTGCCTGTTTGAGAAAGGGACCCTGCACCCCACCCGTGTGCCCTGACCAACTCTTGCCTGAAGCCAGGGCCAAGCCGGAAGGGCTGAGCACAGAGTACACGACCCTCATTCCACAGACAGCAAGACCACAGCCCGTGGACGTCCACCCAGACTCCAGGCTGCTCCAGCCAGGTGAGTCTGGTCTCTCCGCCCTTCCCAGTGCAGCCTGGCCACTCAGCAACCTGGACTTGACTCCCTGGTTGCCCTCTCCGGTCCAGGGGTAGGGCTGCCCCAGGCACCCTACAATCACTAGCTCCATCAATAAGCAGTCAGCTTCCCAGGCATCTGGGGGATCCAGGCGTGACAGGGCCTGGAGCAGGCCGCCTGCTGGGGATGCCCCAGCCTGATAGCATATTGTGCCTAGCAGGTGCACAACAAACATATGTTAAGAGAACTGAGCTCCACCTGCCCTGAGTGGAGAGGAATAGGTTGTCAGGGAGGGCGACTATGCCTGTGGGTGTGGGGCAAGGGAGCATGTTTTGGGAATCCCGGGAATGTGGCTCTAGGATCCTGAGCCCTGAGGTGAGCAGCTGGGGCAGGGCATAGAGCCCCAACTCCAATCCTGCTCCTGTTCCAGACTGTTGACCAAATCCCTACCTGCTTCCACCCACAACCCTGGCCTCCAGGTAGCAGCAACTGTGGAGTGTGTTGGGGGGGGGGGTGGTCAGAAGCATCCCTCTCCCTAACCACCACATCCTTTTTACACTAGAACCCCCTGCTGATGATCTCACCTCACTTCTTTGACCTGGGTCCCCTGGAGGCACCCCCATGAACCCCCTCCTCAGATACCCCATAAGAGATTGGCAGGACCAGCCTTAGTCCCAGGGTGCTGCTGTGAGGGGAGACACATGGCTCTATCCCGCCCAGCCTGCACACCTTCATTGTGGCTTTCAAGTTTTCTTTTCCATATCTCCTGTGCAGCTTCCTTTTTGTGTTGTTGACTTTAGTGCAGTCTGTTTGCTCTGGCTAAGCCTACAGCCCCAGGATGAAAAACTGAACGCAGGAAGTGTGAACCTGAAAGACAGCAAGCTGGAGGTGGGGACTGAGGGGGGGGGGTGGGGAGTGGAGAGAAGGGATGGAATACGAGAGAGGGTGAGCTGTGAGCTGGTTCCCAGCCTCCATCTAGGGGGCACTGCTCTTCCTCCCTTAGCAGGCAAGCAGGGCTGGGAGGTGCAGGGATGGGTAGGCAGACTTTCCCAGCCTCACCAAGGGCAGGTCTTAGCCTGTAACATTAATTGGTTTTGAAGCTCAGCCCCGGAATGCTACTAAAGACCTCACTTCCCCAGGATGTTTGAACACCCCTTGTAGGGCAGAATGCAGGTCCCCTAGAGGTCACTACCTGCTTTCACCCCCTAGTCCTACAGCTGAACGACACAGGGAATGCTGCCCTTCCCCTCGTGAAGCCCCTGGACCAGGCCTTCCAAACCTTTCCAACCCATCTCTTTGTCACCCGGCAGCCTCAGCCTCGAGAGGTGGCTCTGGAGGGATTATTGCCCCTCTGCACTTTACGATGAGAAAGTTGAGCCCCAGAGAGGACAAAGGGACCTCTCCAAAGTCACTATGAGAAAACCTAGAGGAGAACCCCGGCCTCCCGGGTGCTAGCCCAGAGCCTTTGTCCCACTTGAAGCATCTCTCAGATCGTGGAGCATGATGGGAAGGCAGCCCAAGGCCCCAGGCACTGGGGCAGGGGCCAGCACACCCAGACATGGGTACGCACATACACTGCATGTCGGCACACACAGTGCCACCCAAACCAGGGGCACAGGCAGCCCAGGGCTGACATGCTTTCCTCATATTCCAACAGAGCAGACGTCACGCAGACCCTCTGTTCTTCCTGCCCTCAGAGGATGAGAGAAAGCTCTGGCTCAGCGCCCACCCATCACACTCACTGCTCCTGACCTCCTGTGTGGCATGTAGGGTGTGCATGTCCTCTCAGGGCTAAGATGGGGGAGCCACCCTGGCCTGCAGCCAGGGGCTTAAGGGATAAGCTTAGGGAAAACCACTGCTGTCACCATGGGCTTAGATTGCCCGGCCCTGCCAGCTGGCTCCACCAAGCCCTCCTCGGCGTGGATGAGCTGTCATCAGAGAACCCTTCTCACCTGCCAACCACCCAAGCCTCCTCTGGTGGCTCACCAGGCTCTGAAGCTGCATTTCTCTTTCAGGGAGAGACCTGCACCCAAGCACATGTGTTCTAGGGAGACCTATGTGCTCCCCCACATCACCCCTGCCTCATACTGTGCCCACCCTCCACACCTATGGCCCACATCTCTGTGCGGCTCCCATGGCTGTGTGCCCAGGGACACCAGCCTATATACATAATCAGACATGGGCACGCATCTCACACACAAGCACATAACACAGCATATGCCCTACACACAGGAGCACACAGGGGCTCCATTCCATACACCCCCTGCCCCTTCCTGGACCAAGGTCATATGAGGGTGAGCCATGAGTCACCTGCCAACCTGTGAGACCTGCTGAGCCAGCAGAATGGGAAGCCCCAAGCTGACAGATGTGGCCTCAGGGGACCAACACCCTGCGTGGGGTCCACCCTGCCACCTGCCTCCAGCAAACTCCAATCCCCCATTTCCCCAGAAAACACCTCTATTCCTTTCAAATTTCAACTTTATATATAAAAATAATATTTTTATGTATGTATCTGCAGCTGAGTTGTCTGTCACTGTGCCTCGAAGGCTACCATCCAACTTCTGCCATACAGACAGTGGGAAAAACCAAGATGGTAGCAGGACCTACTGTCTCTCCTCTCCCCTGTCCAAACCCAAGCCTTCCATCTATGCCCCTCCACAGAAACCCTCCCTGTTGGGGCGCCTGGGTGGCTCAGTGGGTTAAAACCTCTGCCTTCGGCTCAGGTCATGATCCCAGCGTCCTGGGATAGAGCCCCACATCAGGGTCTCTGCCTGGCGGGGAGCCTGCTTCCTCCTCTCTCTCTGCCTGCCTCTCTGCCTACTGGTGATCTCTGTCTGTCAAATAAATAAATAAAATCTTAAAAAAAAAAAAAGAAAGAAAGAAAAGAAACCCTCCCTGTCCGTCATAATTCACACCTCTTGCTCCTCTTAGCTTGTATATACTTGAGCCGAGAGCCCCACTCTGGGCCTGGGCAGTCTCACTGCCCTCTCCCACTTATGTATTCCTTTTTGTTGTTGTTGTTTAAGGTTTTTTTTAATTTATTTGAGAGAGAGAGAGAGCACAAGCAGAGGGAGGGACAGATGGAGAGGGAGAAGCAGACTCCTTGCTGAGCAGGGAGCCAGATGTGGGGCTCCATCCCAGGACCCCCGGATCATGACCCGAGCCAAAGGCAGATGCTTAACCACGGAGCCACCCAGGTGCCCCCTGCCTTTGTATTCCTGCTCAGGAGATCTGTCCCTGAGAATTCGAGCTCCCTGAGGATGGAGGCACAGTCCACAAACAGAGAACCAGAAGCGCAGAGTGGCACATGTGAGTGTATCACCCAACAAATGGGGGAGCCTAGTAAATGCCCCCTTCCCTGGCTCCTCATAATCTGTTATCACCACCAACTCAAGTCCCGCTGCTCTGAAGACTGTTCTCAAGGTCCTACTATATTCTGGGCGTGTCTGTGAATATATGGTCAACTTTGTGTGTGCATTAAGATAAAAAACATTACTCTAGGGGCGCCTGGGTGGCTCAGTGGGTTAAGCCTCTGCCTTCGGCGCAGGTCATGATCTCGGGGTCCTGAGATCGAGCCCCGCATCGGGCTCTCTGCTCAGCGGGGAGCCTGCTTCTCCCTCTCTCTCTGCCTGCCTTTCTGTCTACTTGTGATCTCTCTGTCTGTGAAATAAATAAATAAAATCTTTAAAAAAAAACATTACTCTAGGTCTCATTATTTTCCTAGTCTGAAAATGTGACCTCTAGTGGTTGAGGGATAGCCTCTGAAGACTCCTGGGTTCCAATCCCAGCTCTGCCGCTTGGCGCTTATTTAACCTCTCTGTGCCTCAGCTGCCTCAGCTGCCTCAGCTGCCTTCTCTGCCTACATGACGTCACTGAACAAGGAGTTGGGAAGACGTGAGTCTCAGCACACCATTATACGGCTTCTCCATCTTAAAGATGTAATTGATGTAAACAGGGGCGCCTGACTGCCTCAGGCTGTGGAACATGCGACTCTTGATCTCAGGGTCATGAACTTGAGCCCCACATTGAGTGTAGAGATTACTTAAAAATAAGTAAGTAAAGGGGCACCAGGGTGGCTCAGTTGGTTAAGTGTTTGAATTTGGCTAAGGTCATGATCTCAGGGTGCTGTAATCGAGTCCTACCTAAGGGCTCTGCGCTCAGCTTGGAGTCTACTTGTCCCTCTCCCTCAGCCCCTCTACCTGCTTGTGCTCTCTCTGTCTCTCTCTCAAATAAATAAATAAATAAAATCTTTTAAATAAATAAGTAAATACAGTTTTTAAAAAAGTACACTTGATGTAAATAACTTTAAGAGCATACACAATAGTAAAATGCAGTAACAATTAGAAAGCGACGAGTTTATTACCTTTGTTTTAAGTAATTTATATTTAGGGGTTCCTGGCTGGCTCAGATACAACTCTTGATCTCTGTCTTGTGAGTTCCAGCTCCACAGTGAGTGTAGAGATTACTGAAAAATAAAATCTTAAGCAATGCCTGGGTGGCTCAGTCAGTTGAGCATCTGACTCTTGATTTTGGCTCAGGTCATGACCTCAGGGTCCTGGTATCAAGTCCCTCCCCATGTTGGGCTCCATGCTCAGCAGGGACTCTGCTGGAGATCCTCTCCCTCTCTCTCCCTCTGCCCTTTCCCCTGCTCATGCTCGTGTACTCTCTCTCACTCAAATCTTTTTAAAAATTAAATATTAAAATAAATAATTTATATAATTTAATGTTTAATAATGGCTGTGTTTAGTAAGCGGTTTGTAAAAATTCCTGGAACCGCTCATGAGCCTGTTGGGACGGCTCCAGAACTTCTGCCTCGCCCATCCCCCACAGCCTCCCCAGTAAAGGCCGGCTGGCCCTTCTAGACTTGGTCCGTTACCTCTGCCCCGACCTTTCCTAGGGTGGACTCGGGGCCTCCTCTAGGTTCCCTCAGCCATGTTCGCTTCTTTCTTTCATGGCCAGTGAAGGCTAAGCTACCTCATTCACTTTCTGGCTTTTTTTCCCTCTGGGTGGCAGAGGGAGGGAACGAGCACCAGGACCAACAATCTTGTTCACCTCTGAATCCCTAGGGCTTCGAACATGCCTGACAGATAGAAGGCACTCAATAAATGTTCATGGAATGCAACCAGGAGGGGCTGAGGAGCCTTGCAGAGGGACACTGGGGGAAAGAGACAGGGTTAGGGAAGTGGGGATCTGATGATAGGGACTTCATCGGGGGCTCCAAATGTCTGGGAAGACAGGGTGAGAATGTTCCCTAGCTGTCGCGGAGCTTGCAGGTGCTTGCATGCAAAGGCACCACTCTGCCCCCAGAAGGTCCAGGCTCCCCCATCTCCACCCTACTTATTAGCCCAAATTTCAGCTGAGTTTTCTCTTAGCTCCCAGGACTTCACAAGTAACTTGTAACAGAGATCCCTGGTCTTCTGTGACCAGGTTAGAGGACACTTTGTCTTTGGTAGGCAAGGACCAAGAAGATTCTCTCCATTTCACTGAGGAACGACTGAGATCCAGGGCTGGCAGGTGTCTGACCCAAGCCCTAGATGTCCCAGGACTTCCTCTTCAGCTATGAATTCCCCAAACCTGGCTAAGGGCTACAGGCTACCTTGTTCCCCACCTCATCCTGTCCACTTCCCCTGTCTACTGACAAGACAGTCCTCTCTCCCATGGAGGGGCTAGATAGTACAGCTCTTCCCCTCCCTTCTGGGAAGCCCCTTAATTAAAAAGGCACCTCACGTTCCCTGATCCACCATCACCTGCCCCTCCTGCAGTCTAACCTGAATCCCTTCTGCTTTCATGACATCACCTTTCCTTCCCAGAAAGGGCCCTTGGCTCCCACCCTAGAAGTGACCTCACTAAAGTGCTGTTCTCCACCCCCTAGCTGCATGGCAGAGCTAGGGCCTGGCCCAACCCAGCTTCTGTCTGTGCAGTTCCTGAAGGCTGTCACCAAGAAAGGGCAGCCGGCCTGCTGGAGCCACCTCTCCCATCCTTGACCTTTGCCTGGGATACACCTCATCTACCCAGTCTCCACGACACATACACACACCCCATCCTGGAGCCCAGGCTCCACTGTCCACCTGTCCAGACTCGCCCGCCGTCCTGCGAGGTGACACACCCAAACCAGTGAGTCCCCTGTGGTTGAACGTCTTACTCAAGTTAGAGAGAGGAACAGAAAGAGGAAGCCTGAGGGAGCAAATGCCCATCATGCCCATGGCTGGCATCCCTTTCTCAGCTTGGGAAGTTCACGAAGGACCCCAGGGCCCAGGTCACTAAATGCCCCAGTTTTATGAGTGGACAAAGTGAAGCCATGAAAGATTGGAGAATGTGGGCCCTGAGACCAGCCCAAGGCCTCAAGGTGTTTGTGGAAGGACAGGGCTCGATCTGGGGCTGGACCCCATGCATAGTCCTCCATCTCTGCCTCCTTGTCACAGACTTAGACGGTTCCCCTGAGGAAGCTGGGTTCCAGAGGAGTCACAGAAGGGTCCCAACTCTGGTCAAGAACAACAATGCCCAGCGGAGTTTTGAGAGGTTGGACACCTCTGAAATTACTCCCAGCTCTGAGCTGAAGGGAGGAAAACAGGGGCGCCTGGGTGGCTCAGTCGTTAAGTCTGCCTTCAGCTCAGGTCATGATCCCAGGGTCCTGGGATTGAGGCCCACATCGGGCTCCCTGCTCGGCAGGAAGCCTTTTTCTCCCTCTCCCACTCCCTCCCCCTGCTTGTGCTCCCTCTCTCACTGTCTCTCTCTGTCAAATAAATAAATAAAATCTTAAAAATAAATAAATAGGGGCACCTGGGTGGCTCAGTAGGTTAGAGCCTCTGCCTTTGGCTCAGGTCATGATCCCAGGGTCCTGGGATTGAGCCCCGCATCGGGCTCTCTGCTCGGCAGAGAACCTGCTTCCTCCTCTCTCTCTCTGCCTGCCTCTCTGCCTACTTGTGATCTCTCTCTGTCAAATAAATAAATAAAATATTTTAAAAATAAATAAATAAATAAAGGAAGGAAGGAAGGAAAATCAACACATGGGTCACTCCATAATCAGGGTTTCTTCTTACCAGTGGCATACTAAATGGGGACAGGGTGGAAGCAGTCGGACCTGGGGACAAGCAGGAAGGGTGCTTCAGCAGCAGACAATTTAAAAACAGTAAAACTGATCAAAAGCAATCTTGCTTCTTCTCATCACCATCAACAGTAATCCTAAAACAATGTCAGTAATAAAATACTTCTCCCTTGGGGCGCCTGGGTGGCTCAGTGGGTTAAGCCTCTGCCTTCGGCTCAGGTCATGATCCCAGGGTCCTGGGATCAAGCCCCGCATCGGGTTCTCTGCTCGGCAGGGAGCCTGCTTCCCCCCCCCTCCTCTCTCTCTGTCTGCCTCTCCGCCTACTTGTGATCTCTCTGTCAAATAAATAAAATCTTTAAAAAAATAAATAAATAAAATAAAATACTTCTCCCAGATGGAGTGGACCACTCCCAATGCCCCCTCCAACTGTTCCTAAATACAGATTCACCCTCGAATTCTGGTCTATCAAATCCATAGTATTTCCTTGATCATAAGACAGTTTCACCTCCTTTATAGAATTTATGGATCCTTTTAGGACATCTTTTTCTGAACGTCTGCTTCTATGCATATTAGAAATATTAACCAATTCTTACAAGAGTATTTGATTTATTTGTCATTCATTCATTCATCAACAGCCATGGAAGCCCCACCAAGGTGAGGTGCCTATTTGCAACGGAGAGCTAGTCCCAGAGCTGGAGGGATTCCAAGGCACACAGGGAAGATGGTGAGTAAAATAAGAAGGTAAAATGCAGATATCAGAGGCAGTAAGCACAGAAGCCTGTGGGAGTTGAGAAGAGGGGGACAGAACCGAGTACAGGTGGCATCAGGGAAGCTTTCGTGGAGGAAGGGACGTCCACTTTAACAACTGAGAGGTGAGAAGGAGTTAGCCAGGCAGGGAAGTGTGGGACAGAAAGGATCATTTTCCCCAGGAAAAGAGACAACTCATGCAAAGGTCCGGAGGGAGCCTGGGTCATGCCCAGCAAAATTCTGTGTGGCCAGATGGGGGGAAGCACGGTGATGACAGCGGTGGCCTGAACCAGATTGTGAACCATCTTGTACTTGCTCCTGAGAGTGATGGCGAGCCACTGAAGGGCTGTAAATGGGAATGACAGGGTGGGTCAGAGTATTAGAAAGCTCAGTATGGCCGTAGCTTGTAAGGCATGAATCTGGGTGGGAAGAGCAAGAGTGGAGCAGAGAAACTTGGTCAGGAGGCAGCTCTGCTTGATGAAGGCAGAAAGCTGTGGCTGCAACAGGGAGAGTAGCACTAACGATGGGAAAGGGTTTGGGCTGCCGCAAAGTGCTGTAGTGTGATGGACTGTGGGAGTGCTGGAGCAGGAGGTGTGGGTGACTCCGGATTTCTGGCTGGGTAGTGCCCTGCTCTGAACCAGGAACAAAGAAGGAGGAGCAGGTTTAGCACATAATCAGGTCTTGTTTTCATATTTCTGATAAGAATTGCTCAAATTCGCATTGCTTTTGCAATGTGCCGTCACGTGTGTGAGGGTTTTTGGTTTTGCAGATCAGGGCAGCCCCCAAAACACTCTTTCTGGGTAGGAAGGGGTTATTCTGAAGAATTAAAATGAAAATTAGTGAACAGCCCCCAGCTGGCTCAGTTGGTGGAGCATGCCACTCTTGATCTCGGGGTTGTGAGTTCAAGCCCCATGGTGGGTGTAGAGATCAGTTAAAAATGAAATCTTTAAAAATAGAAAAAAAGGAAAAAACTTAGTGAGAGATGTGGTCCCAGAAAAGTACATTTCATTAACTCCATCACACTTTACCAGTCATTCTCTCCTTCAGGCCTGCTACTGAGAAATAGACAAGTAGCCTGGCCTTCTAGGATTGACAATCTAGTAAATCAAAAAATAATATGGGGCTATAAACTACTGACACTTTCACATAAAACATTATTCTTGCCTCCTTGCTGTTGTTGTTTTATAAAGATTTTATTTACTTATTTGGAAACAGAGCACATGCACATAGTTGTCGGGGGCAGGGGAGCAGAGGGAGAGGGAGAAGCAAACTCCCTGCTGAGCAGGGAGCCCCCTGCCAGGGGCACGATCCCGGGATCCCGAGATCACGACCTGAACCCAAGGGCAGCCGCTCAACCAACTGAGCCACCCACGTGCCCCTTGTTATTTTTACAAATGCATAAGTTTTATCATCAAAGTGATAATGACAACCATAGATAGGTGAAAACTACAAGAAATAAAAATAAACTACTCACAATTTAGAAACCACACAATACCTATTAATCCTTTCACTCCTTTTCATGCTTTGATCTTTCTGAGTACTCTGTTGACATAACTGAAAACAGTTCTGCGGATGCCTGTTCATATGATGTCCTTTTCACTGAATGCCATGGCTATAGAATAATGAACTCTTCAAGACGGTGATTTCAGTAACTAAGAGTCAGACCACACTTTATTTCATCTGTCTTTTCAACTTTTAAATTTTATATATTTTTCATTCTTAAATACATATTTGTATTTCAATGTTTCAGTGGTATAGATAGCATTGCAATGAAGATTTTTGGACAAAAGCTTTGTGTACGTCTCCAGTTATTTTCCCAGGGATAAATTCCCAGGGATGAAATAACTGGGACAAAGAATATAAGAAACATCCAGCTTTATTTTAACGCTTTTTTTATTTATCTCTTAAAAGTCATCAGTTTGGGGGCACCTGGGTGGCTCAGTGGGTTAAAGCTTCTGCCTTCGGCTCAGGTCATGATTCCGGGGTCCTGGGATAGAGCCCCGCATGGGGCTCTCTGCTAAGCAGGGAGCCTGCTTCCCTTCCTCTCTCTGCCTGCCTCTCTGCCTACTTGTGATCTCTGTCTGTCAAATAAATAAATAAAATCTTTTTTTTAAAAAATCATCAGTTTGGAGGCACCTGGGTGGCCCATTTGGTTGAGCAACTGACTCTTGGTTTCAGCTCAGGTGGTGATCTCAGGGTCTGGTGACTGAGCCCCACAGTGGGCTCCACACAGCACAGAGTCTGCTTAAGATGCTCCCTCTGCCCCTCACCATCTCTCTCTCTCAAATAAATTTTTCTTTTCTTTCTTTTTTTTTTTTTTTTTGGTTTTATTTATTTGGCAGAGAGAGATACAAGAGAGGGAATACAAGCAGGGGGAGTGGCAGAGGGAGAAGCAGGCTTCCCTTTGAGCAGGGAGCCCAATGTGGGGCTTGATCCCAGGACCCTGGGATCATGACCTGAGCCGAAGGCAGACGCTCAACAGCTGAGCCACCCAGGCGCCCCAAATAAATAAGTCTTAAAAAACACACACATTAGTTTAATGGTGAAAGGTGAGGATCTAATTCTTGCTTTCCGGAGATGAGAAGGGATCTTCTTCAGGTACCCCCCAGCCCCCTCACTTTAGCCCCCAGCTTCTCCTACCTCCCTCAGAGAGCAGAAGAATGAAATCAAGAGGTCACCTTACAAGCTGCAATTCTCTTTGCCCTAATTACAAGGAAGTGTTTTTCCTTGTTCTGTGAGTAACTAACTTTCTCTAAGTGTCCTCACTTTCTGATGAGTAACTGGAAATGTGCTTCTCTTCTTGAACTTTGTCAAAATAGCTTGTGCCAAATCAGCTAAAAGCCCTTGAAATGCCCAAAAGCAAATAAAGCGAAAAGGGAGACCAAAACATGACAGAGAATGAACGTTAGTATGTATACAGCAGTTACCACTGTATCTGGTACTGTTAAGTACTCAATAAATAGTACTTATTCACTCAAAAAACATTCACTGAGCCCCTACCAGAAGTGAGGCACTGTGCCAGGCTCTGGGGACTGGCAGCAACCTAGACAGACAAGGTTCCTGCCTTCCCAGAGTGTCCTTCTCTGGTGGGCAAGACAGCCTTCCGATTATACAAATAAGCAGTTGATCCTAAGTGTGATATGACAAGGTACTGGGGGGCCATGAGAGTGTATTGTAAGGGGATAGGTGATAGTCTGAGAGGACATCAGGGAACTCTAAAAGGGAAATAATAATCAATTTAATAAATGGAGATTTTATGTCCAGGCTGGGTAGAAACATTGCCAAATGTCATGGGTGCAGGTAGAGAAAAGTCAGGGTATACTGGCAAGGCTCCCGACAGTATGCTTTGATACCCTAGGAGTAAGTGCCAGGCCCCCAGGTCTGGCTACCCTAGGAGTGAAATGAAGCCGAGTGCCAGGGCAGAGTGTGCAGGGACAGCGTGGCAGTCCCAGCTAGGGAGTCCCAGCTAGGAGTCCCAGCCTCCAGAGGAGGCTGGAGACTGGAAAGGCCGGGCAAAGGCTCTGAGGCGCACACGTTGAGGATGTCTATACCAGAGGGGAAAGCCCATCTGGGGACCTAGAAGAGGAGCTAGAGAGAAGAAGGGTGTTGATGATACCGACAGTGGGGAGGCAGAGATGGACAGTGCTGGTGAACCAACAGAGGGGACGGGGGAGCCAACTATAGTCCAAAGACTTAAAGGTGATGGGCAAAACTGGGACAGGTGGTGGAGGGTGTGGTGACAAAGGTGATGAGGATGACAGGGACAGGTGGTGACATCAAGGTGACAGGTGAGATGGGAGTGGAACTAGCCAGTAACAGGTTTGGGGTAGAGGCAGTTGATAAAGAAGACAGGGTTGGTTCAGATAGCAAGAGCCTTGAGAACGAGGAGGGGACCAGGATGGTGGCTTGCTAAAGAAGGTAACACAGGGACGGGAACTGGGTCAAGTGGCAGCATAGTTAAGAAAGGGCCAGTGGTTGTGACGCAGGGGTGATAGTGAGGGTGACGAATGAATGACAAGGTCAGAGATGAGTGATGACCATGAAGGTGACCCAGGGATGACAGGAAGCGTGAGTGGTGATGATGTCTTTGCTGGTGGTAAACTAGAGACACCCACTCCACTCCCTCCTCTGGGCGCATTTCAACACCAGAACTGTTTCCTAGGCCGCAGGTCCAATGACTCAGTACCACGCAACAGCCTGGTCCCAGATAAGATCTGTGGGCATAGCCAGTGCCAAAGGGGCTGGCTGGGTGCCCTCCCCGGCTATGTCCAGGCCCATCAAGGGACCTAGGTATGGAACCTTAGCGTCATCTCTGCCTCCTCCCCCCTGGGTTCACATCCATACCAATCTGAGGTCCACCGAGAACTACTAACCTTCCTCTCTTTGGAGAACACAGCTTTTGCCACAAGTGCCCTAGCCAGGTGTATTCCACTAGAATCTTCCACAGCTGACCCCATTAAAAGTTTCTGGGATGGGGGACCTGGATGGCTCAGTGGGTTAAAGCCTCTGCCTTCGGCTCAGGTCATGATCTCAGGGTCCTGGGATCGAGCCCCGCATCAGATTCTCTGCTCAGCAAGGAGCCTGCTCTCCTCTTCCTCTCTCTGCCTGCCTCTCTGCCTACTTGTGATCTCTGTCAAATAAATAAATAAAATCTTAAAAAAAAAAGTTTCTGGGGCTTCTGATGCTTTGTCATAACCATTCCCTGGAAAGAGAGAGAAAGGAAGGTGGGCTTCAAGATGGGGGTGTCTGAATAATCCCATCCACTCATCCCACAAATATTTATTGAGCCCCCTGCAGCATACCAGGGGCTAGCTTTTACAACCAGACCTTCGGTTCCTGTCTCCATGAAGCTTGGTCTGGGGAATAGATACTTCAATGGCAGTCATCATCATCATCGAGAGAGAGTGCTATTCCCTTGTGATGGGGGCTGGGCTGGGGAAGGGGCTGCAAACTGCTTTTCCAAACCTGGGGAAAGCAGGTCCCATTAAAGGAAACCTCAGGCCCTGTGCTGGTGACCCTTTTGACATTTGCTCAGTTGAATACTTGGGCAAAACAAAACAAAATTGAGAATATGCCAAGGGGCAGAAAGTAAGGAGGGGAGATGAGAAAGGAAAGAAAACTGGGGATGTGGCCCGAGGCCAGGGAGCTGGATAGGATGAGGTGCTGGGACAGAGGTGCCACCATGGAGAAGCCAAGGCCCATGTTCCCTCTTCCCTGCTGGAAGGCTTCCGGTGAGGCTGACACCATGGGAGAGAGAAAGGACCTGGGTGCTAGATTAAGCCTCACCTGAAGTTTCCTCTGACTTTTCAGTTATGTAAGCCAGTGGGTTAGCGCCGTTGCCTAAGCCACTTTGAGTCAGAATTCCACTTTTTTTTGCATCCAGACACTTCCTACCTGGTATCATATGCATCGTGCTCATTCTAGCACTCTTGGTACCTTCCACAACCTGGCACAAAATAGATCCTCAACAACTATTTGATGAAATAATAAACAAACAAATGAATGAAATAAACCCAAGACCTCTGGCAGAAACACCAAAGACACTACATTACACACGAGACGGTTCCAGAAGCCCCTGAGCAGAGTTTCTACAGGTCTCCCTCTTTCCTGGATGGGCTCAAATCTCCGGGACAGCCCAGAGCTTAGTCACTTTCTGTTTATCCCCAGGCAGATGGGTCTGCTGTGGCTTCTGTCTACAGCCAACAGTCTCTCTGGGTTTAGAAGCTAAGGGGTGCCTGGCTTAGTTAGAGCATGTGACTCTTAAGGTTGGGAGTTCAAGCCCCACATTAGGTGTAGAGCTTACTTAAAAAAGTAAATGAATGGGGTGCCTGAGTGGCTCAGTGGGTTAGGCCTCTGCCTTCAGCTCAGGTCATGATCTCAGGAGCCTGGGATAGAGCCCCGAGTCAGGCTCTCTCCTCAGCGGGGAGCCTGCTTCTGCCCCTCTGCCTGCCTCTCTGCCCACTTGTGAGCTCTCTCTCTGTCAAATAAATAAAAAATAAATAAAATCTTAAAAAAAAAAGTAAATGAATAAAGCTTGTAAAAAAAGAAAAGAGAGAGAGAGAGAAGAGAAAAAGAAGAAGCTGTACTCTGAGACCAGGGACCCCTGCCTGGGCTGGCCACCGCCTTAGGCAGTAGCTTTGTCCAAGTCACCTGTACTTGAGTCATCTCGCAGTGTGGAGGAGCCTTCACAACTATACTCAGCCTCCTGCTGTGTAGACTGCCTGAGAAGATGTGGACCCATTGACTTCTGGGGGTGAGATGGCCCTCCCCGTCTCGCTGTCTCCTTGCCTGGGATTCTAAACTTCAGTGAGATGGACAGGCAGCTCTAATAGCTAGAAATGGAGAGTTTTAGTCAGTCCTGCTGTTCTCTTACTCAGCCAGTGTTTGTCAACAGCTACTGTGTGCCCTGCCCACACACTGGGACTCTCAGCCACATTCTTTAAACCTCCTGCCTCCTGACCCTTGGCTCTGAAAATCTGGGTTGTGACCCCAAAACCTAAAGGCTTCTGAACTCCACATCCGGACCAACCCCACATCCTGTGACTCCCATCTCTCTATCCCCCGTCTCTGCACCGCCCCTGCCCCCCAACACTTCCAGCTGCTAAATGCATCCTTTGCCTTTGCTGCCCTCATCCACAGGTGTGTGGCTCCTGGAGACCCACGAGTAGGAGTGTATTCGAGTGTGAGTGTTGGTAAGTGTGCGTTTAAGAGTGGGTGAGCATTCATGACTGTGAGGGTGTGTAAGTATAAGGACATGGAGTATAAACATGGTGTCCATATGATTATGTGCATACGTGAGTGCACATAAGTGGTTCTAAGTGTGTTTGAGCACCTGAGTGCCTGGCTGAGTGTGTGAATCAGTGTCAGAGTATGAGTGTGCATGCATGGGTATAGATAGGTTGAGTGTGGATTGAGTGGGGGGGTATTGGTGAACAAGGGTGTAAATGTGTTTGGGTGAATGTAAACACACACCCTGTCTTCCCCAGGCACAGCAGACATACCTTCATGTGTATGTGGGCACATATGCACGTCTAAGGGCCCAAAGTGGCTTGCGTTCAAACCCTTACTCCCATAAAGAGATTTTTTTTTTAAAGATTTTATTTATTTATTTGACAGACAGAGATTACAAGTAGTCAGAGAAGCAGGCAGAGAGAGGGGGAAGCAGGCTCCCTGCCGAGCAGAGAGCCCGATGCAGAGAGCCCGATGCAGAGAGCCCGATGCAGAGAGCCCGATGTGGGGCTCGATCCCAGGACCCTGGGATCATGACCTGAGCTGAAGGCAGAGGCTTTAACCCACTGAGCCACCCAGGCGCCCCTAAAGGGAAGATTTTATCCACAGGCAGGGGTCACTCTCCCCTTTCTATTCCTGATATGGAACTAAGGATCCTCCAGCTAAAGGCTGCCTCTGCCAGGAAAAGAGCTCCATCTGACCAGCAGCCTGCCTCCCAACTTGGGCCAGGCCACCTCCTCCCCTCCCTCAGCCCATTTCCGGCCAGGCCCTGGCAGTGACCCTGAGCAGAGAGGCAGAGGATGAGGGCAGTGGGCGGGACATTCCAGGTGCCTCCTTGGCTATGCGGGGGCGTCTCCGTAGAGACAAGAGGTGGACCATGTCCAGATGATTATCGGGGCTCCCAGAGTTCTCTCTCCCCTCACCCAGCCTCTCCCAGATAGGCGTCCTTGGTCCTGAGAGCAGTGAGGAAGCCTGGCAAAGGCCTATCACTAGTCTCAGGCTTCCAGAAAAACACAGAGGCTAGAGGATGGTGGGAATACACCACAGCAAGAAATTGGAGCTGATCAAGGTGATTAAATCTAGTTTAAGGCTTTGTACCCAGAGAGCTCTAGGGATGGGAAAGGTAACACTCACCCCTTTTCTACACCACACCAAACCTCTTTCTGACAAATGAAGGGACCATATGGTCAAGGGAAGGGACCCCAAGAGGGATCCGGTGAGTCCGTTTATAGCCTGCTCATAACCTCATCCCACTGGCAACCTTGGCTAGTGCCCTCCCCATTGGTGCCTCTCTACCCCACCCCTGGGGCCTGCTGGGCTTTGACCATATGTAAGAATCCTTCCCTACTCCCAAAGCTGCTGGAAGTCCCAGTGTGCTGGTAAGAGCTAGCAAAGGCCCCCCATGATCATGTTAATTGTCCTGGTCTGCCTCATTCTTGAGTAGCTGAAGCAAGCCAGCAGTGAGACCTGAGGTGGGACTTCCTGATAAGGCTGTTGAGACAAGACTAGGAAACACAGATCGGGATTTTGCTTCCCCCTGGGATTCAACCTCCCTAGGATTGGCTCTCTTCCCTGATCCCCAAATATACCACCCTCTGATCCCCTAATTCTTTGTTACAACCACTCTCGACCCTTACCAGCTTCCTGAAGCCCCCACAAGAGGGTGGAGAAAGTCACCTCTCCGTTTCTCAGGAGCCTGAGTTTTCGGAAGAAGAGCCGGGGTGGGAAGGGGGCTCTGGCTTCTATCTCCCCTCACCCCAGTCTTCTCAGGGAAAGCTGGGTCCAAGTGAGTTGGAGGGACTGGGGCTAGACCCCTGGCTGACTAAGGCCCCACAGAAGTGGCTAACAGCCTGGAACTGGAAGAGAGGGCCTTGGAGAGTCAGGCATTTCTCTCCAAACCAACCTTGGCTTCACACATTCCCTCCCCACAGTATACAGGGAGCTCACAAGGAAGCATGATAATAACAGTAATAATAGTAATATTATTATTTTATATTCTGTAGCACTTACCTCTGCATCTGGCATTGTTGTGTACAGACATTACTCACTTAATCCTTACCTCATGCAACCCGGTGAGGCACTGTTACTATCCCCATTGTACCGATGAAGAAACAGAAGAGCATAGAGGGGGACTCTGTCAAGGATCCAGCGGGAACAGCGTATTCTCAGAGGGCCTCACTGACATGAGCTTGTGGATGGGACGACGTACAGAGGCACCATCAGGGTCACGGGAACGAATAAGCCTGAGCACTGAGAGCAGGCAGCCAAACAGAGCAGTGTTACTGGGATGCAGTGAAAACTCAGGAGAAAGTGTGAAGGCCCTGCCCTCTGGTTTCCTGCCTATGCCTCCAGTTTGCTGAAGCCAAGGTAAGCCAGCAGCAAGATGGCCCGGGGGTGCACTCCATAGATATTAGCCTCCTTCGGCATGGAGCAGGCCAGAGACTGCATGTGGGGGAAATGGAGAACTCCACATGCTTAAGGTCCCACAGCTTGGTAGGGCTGGGGAGCTGGACCCAGAGCCTTGATCCCTGAGCTGTTGCAAAGTGCTGTCTGGGAAAGGGGCTGCAGGCAGCCAGGTTAGGGGCAGGAGACTGGATTCTAATGCAGGCTTTGCCGCACTGCTCTGAGATCCAGAGTGAGACTCTGGGTCTCAGTTTCCCCTTCATGCCACTCTGGGACAGCCAAGGAGCCAAGAGACCAGAAAGAGCCTCTGTTCCCACTGTCACTCTCTCCTTCACCTCAAATAAGCCTGGCACCAAAGGCTGAGGCCTCAGGTGATTCTGAGTCCCAGAGGAGGCCACCCCCAGCTGCTGCCCACTTAGGACTCAGAGGTGTTCTACAGTGAGCCCCCTTCAGTATCCCTGAGGGCCCCAGGGCCTCAGCCTTTCCTCTCTTTGCACTACCAGCAGTCCCTGGCCCACAACTCGGGGACCCACCCCAGGACAGGCTCCCTCCTCCCAATGAGGCTTTTCAGGGCCTTGCCTAGGCTAGCACCCCCACAGACCCTTCCTTGGAAGATCAACGGGCACCTCTGGCCTCTGGGGTCTCTGCCTGGGTGGAGTCATCCCTACTCTCCCCTTCCCACCCCACCCAACTCTACCCCACCCAAGCTTCCCCAAGCCTGGGGGAGCCCCACCCAGGTTTTCAGACAAACAAAATCAAGGGGAAAGAGTTAGCAACAAGAAGGGAGCTCATTACCAGGAATTAAGGAGGAGGCATGCCCTGGGGTCAGACGAGCGGGACTGGGCTGGCAGGAGAGTCACTCCTAAGTAAGCTGTGCACAGAAGGGCTGAGGTACACGAGATGTTCACTTAGAGGTACACAAAGAAAGACCCAGACACAAAGAGCCAGGCAGTGACAGAAACACAGAAAGGGGCAGAGACGTGGTCGGCCAGAGCCACAGACCCACAGAGACATATTAAGATACCGAAAGCCAGCCACACCCAGAAACACTGAGAAATGCACACTCGCACATGTGCACACACACAGAGGCAGGCACACAAGGAAACAGGAACCGAGCTCAGGTTTCAGGGAGGCTGATTTCTATACAAACAAGTTAGAACTTTAAAGAAACACAGGTGATTCCCAAATGAGCGGTGGAGAGGGCTCGAAGGACTGGAGATGGGAAGGACAGAGCTGAGGTGTGGGCTGTCTACCCTCTGGCAAGGTGATACTCCCTCCAAGCCCACCCTGGAAAGTGGATTAAAATACTTTCCTAAAGGAGATGAAGACATTTCTTTGACTTGTTATCAGCTAGAACTACTAATGAGAGGCAGAGCCCGTACAGGAGTGGGGAGGCTGGAAGCTTCCCTCCCACGCCTGGAGGGGTCACACACTGCTGCTTGGTTCTCGTCCCTGCCCTGACTCCCTGCTCTGGACCTCATCAGGCCCCATCCCTTCTCAGGCGGTCTGACCCTCCGTCTAACACGTTCCTTGGGCTGCCTGTTCCCCTTCACCTATGCAAGCGACCCTCTTGTGTTCCCCTTCACCTATGCAAGCGACCCTCTTGTGTTTCCCTTTGATCCCTCTCGGAAAGTCCCCTCAAGTCAGGGCACAGCAAACCATCACCCCCATTCCTCCTCCCCGTCTCAGGAAATTCAGAAGCCGTGGAAAGAATCTGAGGCGGAAGAGGATGTTGAATTCAGTGACCTTTAAAAAACAGCCTTCAGCATCTCTCCACCACCACCATCCCCTCCTCCCCAGTTCTGCTGGAAAAATCTTAAGGTGACATTTATTGACTTTGCTCTCTGCTGGTCACTCTGCTAAGTGCTTTTCATGACTTGTCTTTCACTGTCTCCTCGACTTGATATCTCCCAATTCATAGGAAACTGAGGTTCAGGGAAAGAAAAATGACCACCCCAAAGTCAAACCGCTAAAGAGAAGCCAAGCTGGGCCTGGAATCCAGGTTTGACCACTCTTTAACCGCAGTACCAGAGGGCCTCCCGCCACTCTCCGGGCTGACTGGTCCAGATCAGCTACAGGATTTGAGAAGGCTTGGGGCATGCTGGGGAGGACGGCAGGTTAGGGGCACCAGAGGCAGGACTGGTGTGGCTGGAATGAAATTCTGAAACCACATTCCCCTCCCAAGGGTGGCCCTTCCTCCCCCCAGGGCCTGGGAAGGGGACACTCCCTCTGGCTCAGGTCTCTCCAACATTCCAGACACACCTCTTGGGAGCTGGGGACAAGGAGGGGTTGGAGACCTGAGATGGAACTGCGTTCTCCCATCGCCACCTCCCCCCGAGTCTTGGCTGTGTGGTCCTGCATTTGCCACCCACCCTCTCTGGACCAAGTCCCCTCATCTATGACGTGGTTGGGGATCGCCAGCTTAATCTCTAAAGGCCACATTTCTCCTGCCAGACCCAGAGATCCTCTGGCTGCCTTGGAGTTAACTCTGCAGGAGGGCTAAGCTTGGGGCCCACCTTCCCTTTTATTCCCAATGAAACTTGAAGAGCATCTGGTAAGGAGCTAGGGAAGGAGGTGGTGAGAAGGAGCACGTGATTTCCTCACAGAACTTCCTGGGCTCAGGTGTGCAGAGCCCCTTGCCTCCCTGGGGGCAGTTACGATACCAGCGTCAGTGGGTCCCATCCCAGGCTTTTGGGCAGCAGAAGTGTCAGACTGAAGAACTGGAAAGAGGGGGAGGCGGGATTAAAGTAGCTGTGGTCCCTGAGTTCAGACGACTGACACTAGAAAATGGTGATGGGTGGGAAGAGCAAGGATGACTTTCTGGAGGAGGAGACGCTAGAGAAGACCAGGAGGATTTCTGAAGAGCACTTTGGAGCAAAGGTCCAAAGGGAGGAAGGCACAGAAGGGCACGGAGGAATCTGGGGGCGGTGGAGCGTGGTGAAAGGACAAACAGGGACCCTGGGCCCGGTCGTGGGGGCGCTGATTGCAGAAGTGTTTTGGGTTTTGTCTAAAGAGCGGGCAGAGCCATGGATAGAAGCCCACTTCAACAGTGGTGTCAGGAAGATCCTTCACTGCTCCTAGAGAGTCTGGCTCGTGCAGGCCCAGAGCCAGGGAGGCCGCTAAAGGGGCTGTGGCCAAGGTCTGGGTGGAGGTGATAGAGCCTCAACAGCAAGCTAAAGACGATTCAGGGCCATGGTCTGATTGGTTTCCTCCAGCAACAGGAAGCTCACTACTTCCTGAGCAGTAGTCCTCCTCCCCTTTGGCCCGCTCTACCCGAGAAAACGTTTTTCTCTAGGCCAGGTTCAAGCCTGCTTTCCTGGGATGGTGGGTGGGTGCAGGAGTCAGGAAGGAGATATGCCACTCATCGTGCAAGAGGTTGAAAGCTTGGGGGAAGTGTGGGGCCACTGAGTTCAAACTGAAAGGCTTGGTGAAGAGGCGCTGACCTGTCTGTGGGACTGATTCCTGCCCGTGACCCCACCGGCAGGACCCCCAAGTACTAGCCCTAGGCTGGTGCCCTGGCCAGGTGAAACACCAAGAAGGGGCCCTGGCTGGTGTTTGTGGCTGGACATAATGAAGCTCCTTAGCTAGCCCCAGAACAGCAGCAGAGCAAGCTGGGAGAAATTCGCACAACTGGCAGTTTTAGGCACACATTTTATTACTTTTTTATATAAAAGGAGAAAAGAGTACTTTTTTTGAGTGGAGGATTAAAGGAGTAAAGACCCTATTTTAAGTAGAGTCTCCCAACCCCCATCCCTAAAACTAACATCAGCTGTTTTTTAAAAAAAAAAAAAAAAAAAAAAAGCACGCACGAGAAACTTACGACCTGGACTTCACCCCACCACCCTCATGCCTACATTATGACAGAACTATGTTTATGTTCTCTGTTCCTACTTATATACAGCCAGAGCTCCGAGCTCCACACACACACACCTGGCTGTGGCCTCCTTTGCCCTCCCCTCCCCCCATATTCTCACCCTACCTCCCCTAAAATCTAGAGAAGACCCCTGCTTAGAAAAAAGGGCACACACACACCCATACTCAGAACACATATATCTGGACCCTTCTCCACATGGAGCCCTTGAAACATGCAGACCCTTTGCACTTTCCTCACTCACTGATGGGACGGACACACCGCAGACGGACCCTCCCCTTCCTCTGGGCTCCCCCCACAGCTAGTATCCTTTCCACTTGGTCCCTTGCCCTGAATGTCTTAGAAACCTCTCACACACACACACACACACACACACACACACACACACCCTCACACTGCCCATTCTCTCTTTTTGGGAAACAAAGGGTATGTTGGCCCTACTCCCTGTCCCACCATTGCTTAAAGACAGTGTCCTAACGGCCTATCTGGGGAGGGTCCTGGGGAGAATCCCCAAGGGGGCTGTCCACTGGAGTGGGAGTAGATAGACCAGGAGCTTCTCCATCTGGGAGGGGGCCGTGAAGGCTTCTAGGCGGCAGCCCCTGCACAGTCTGTGGTGCTCCAGGGAGGGGGTAGGGAGGGGGCCCCTGCCCACTCAGATCTGCTCCTTGTGCTTCACATGGGCCAGCTTCACGTTTTCCTGCTCAGTGGCGGGCGGAGGCTGCTCCAGGTGACAGCCGATCATGAGCTGGTACACGAAGACGCCCGCAATGGAGCCCAGGAGCGGAGAGACGATGGGCACCCACCACCAGTGGCGGCCAGTCCTGGGGACAGACAGAGGCAGTCGGGGGCGGGTGGGGCAGCAGAGGGGTGTGAGGCTAGGTCAGGCTGGGTGGGCGCTGCACTCACGTGAAGACTTCGGAGCCCCAGCCAGCAATGGCGGTGAAAAGGCGGGGACCGAAGTCCCGGGCGGGATTGACAGCATAGCCCGAGTTGAAACCCATGGAGGTGCCGATAACCAGAACCACCAGACCCACGGTGAAGGCCTCCAGGCCGCGGGGGACGGGGTTGTTGTAGGGGTCAACGATGGCCAGCACACACACGATGAGGGAGGCGGTGCCAATGAACTGGGGAGAGTGTGGGGAGAACAGGGTGAGGAGCTACTCCCATCCCACCATCTGGTCCTTCCTCTGTCCTTGGGCTCCCAGAGTCTTACCATTTCCCATATTCAGCTCTTTCCAGCAGGGGTGCTAGAATGTGATTGAGCAAAGGGATTCCCTGGAGAACTGGCTAAAGACGCCAATTCCTGTTTTGTAAGTACCTACCGCCATGATTGTGAGGTAGGTGTCCCCCACATCCCAACTGAGAAACCCTGCAATAGACAAGGAGTCCCGTCCTCCTGCCATCCATGAGCAGCTGAGCAGTTTGATCCTCCCCCGTGTTCCCAATTCCCTGGCCCATACCTGGTCAAAGAATCCATTGACCATGTCCAAATGTCCGGAGGGGTAGGTGGCAAAGATGCCAGCTGTGCCATTGGGGCCCGAGACCACGAGCTCATTCTTGGCAAAGTCCCAGATTGCATCTGGTGACAGATCAGACCCAGAGTGAGTGAAGGCAGAAGCTGATCCGCTCTCCCGTCTCTGGCTGGACCCACCCTCCTGGGGATCACAGGTGAGGTACATCACTGCTGTATTACTCAGTAAGTCTGTGGAGGGGCAGGGGGTGGGGGGTGGACAGCCTGGGACTCTATTGTTGCCCAACTTGTTTCTTCCCCCTTTTGCCCCCCATCTTGGGCCCGTGAGGGAGATGAGTGAGTCAAGAGCCTGGGGCTTGGGCAGGTCCCAGCTGTCTGTCATCAAAAGGCCTGGTGCCAACAGGTCCCAAGCAGAGGGAGGGAGGGAGGTAGTGGAGGATGGCAGGGTGGGGAATGCTCACCGTAATACAGGCCAAAAACAATCCCAGCGCCCAGGAAAGCTCCTAGTGTCTGAGCCAAGGCGTAGATGGGCAGCTTGATCCAGGGCTCACGCGCCAAGAAACACATGGCAAAGGTCACAGCAGGGTTCAGGTGGGCCCCTGGGCAGAGGGGAGATGGGACCTATTAGTCATTGTAGCTTGCCACAGTGGGGAAGCCAGGATCCCTAACCTCCATAGTCCCCCTCTCTGGCCCTCGTAAACAGGGGTGCAGAGAAGGGTTTTCCTGTACCAGATGATAGGCTGGACTATGTAATAGGCCAACCTCCAATCATCGGATTCCAAGGTGAGAGTCAAAGGTTCAAAGTATCGAGTTCCTTCTCCATTCTCCTCTTCCAAAGGCTAAAAAAGCTAAGCCCACAGCTATGCTTTGTCTTTGGGAATGTCTTCCACCACCCCCTTCCCCAGTTGGGTTCCTTTTGGGAATGCCATTTGAGGGTAAAGACTGAAGGGGGAGCAAGTCCTTACCAGATACCTGGCCAGCCACAAGGATGCCCAGGGTGACAGCAAAGCCGAAGGCTAGGTTGATGGTGAGGAAGCCACCGTGGGTGCCCCGGCTGAGCACCACCTGGGCCACAGAGCCACAGCCAAACATCTGTATCAGGAAACAGAACCAGACAGGCAAAGTGAGGCCCAGCAGCTCCCTGATTCCAGAGGAAATGGGTGAATTCCACCACGTACTTCCACCAGCTGTCATCTGGAAGACTTTGGGGAAGCCCTTCCCAGGGGAATCCAACCCACAACCCTCCTGCAGCAACTGTGCCTGGCAGAGTAAGCAGACATGCCCTCCCACCCACAATGCCCAAACTTTAACAGGGCCCCATGGCCCCAGTCTACAACTGGGAGCCCAAAAAATGGCTGGGCCATCTTCTCTGACTTTTTCGGAATCTCTGTAGGGGTGGAGTACAGGGGAGCAGCATTCACCCTAGCAGTTTCTCCTGCAGCCCTGTCAGGCCCGGCTCGCTAATCCCCCACCTACACATGCCTCCTTCCTTGTCCCAGAGAGCTTAGGGGCGAGGTGGGGGGGGGGGCATATAGGGAAAAGGCCAGAAGTTAGGCCTGAATCTGGAATGTCAGAGCCCCTGCTCCTGGACCAGAGCTTCTCTCCACCCACCCTGACCTCTCCACCTTCAGGGGTCCCTACTCAGACGTGGAGGTCCTAAAGACAGTATCTCAGTGGCCCCTCTCACTAGAGGCAGCAGGGCAGTGGAAGTGGGCAGACTGGTTCTAAGGTTTCGGGCAGTGATGGGGAGATTCAAAAGGACTAAGGTCCCTGATGTCCCGCAAGGATAAAACAGTCTGTTCCTCTTATTTAAATGTAAAAATGCTTCTGCACCAGCCACAAAGAGCTTTGCCCTGAGCCTCGAAGAGTGTTCCTTCAAGCTTACTCCAACCCCTGCCCTAGGTTTCCTCTTCTACTTCCCCATAACTAAGTGTTATGCCTAGCCAGCGGGCAGCTCCCAAGACTTGTGCTAAGGGCCCTTATCCATTCAGATGGGTCAGTGTCCTGCTGTACTGAGCTGTTAAGCATTTTGATCACCATCCCTCAGAACGACCAAGAGATAGTGGGGAAGCCAGCTGCAGTGATGCTGGGCAAAGGTGTGGAGGCAGGTGAGAGCAAAGATCAGAGACCATGAGTATGGGGGGGGTGGAGGGGGCACATGGAGGTCCAGGGCACCCTGCCTGGCTTGGCAGGCCCTGGCCTCAGCTCTTTTCCTGCCTGAGGCCCAAACCTGGCTTCATCCCAGGAAACCTTGGAGGGAGAAGCTGTCAGAGCCAGTTCCACCACCTTGGGGCTAATCTTCCTCTTCCTCCTCCTCCTCCTTCTCCCCCACTCCCTGCCTTGCTAGGTACCCCAGAGAAAGGGGCTCCCCTCATCCCAAGGCCGGCCCTGATCTTGCCACCACAGGCTCTGGGTCCCCAGCCTACAGAGGTAGGCAGGTAAGCCCCCCCCCACCACTCTGGGGTCTCCCAGACCTAAGCCCCTCCTCTCTAGGCAGCCTTTGAGGTTCTGTTTCTCACTGACACCAGATGCCTTACACTCACCTGAGCCCGAAAGCCTTCACAGAAGTAACACCCTCCTTTTGTGGTTGAGGATAAGCCAAATGATCCTGGGGCTCAGAGCAAGGTCTGACTGCTCCTTTGTGGAAGAGGCTAACTGAGATGTGAGAGGGGTTCTGGAGGCCCTTCTATGAATGTGGAAGACGACTTCCCCTGTCCTGGCTGCTCTCGGACAAGGGTGTCCTGGACCATCGATCAGAGAGGGAGTGAGGGACACAAGACTCTGGGACGGGACAAATGAAAAGCACCTGCCCTCTTCCCTTCTAAGCAGGGGGAGAGAAGGAAGGTGACGACGGTAAGCCACTAGCCCTGTGAGGGGCTACGGATGAGTGCCCCACCTGGCTTCTCCCTTGCTGTTCCTGGAAGCCAAAGGTGAGTCTAAGACTAAAACCTCTTCTCACGGGGCGCCTGGGTGGCTCAGTGGGTTAAAGCCTCTGCCTTCGGCTCAGGTCATGATCCCAGGGTCCTGGGATCAAGCCCCACCCCCGGGCCCTCTGCTTGACAGGGAGACTGCTTCCCCTCCTCTCTCTGCCTACTTGTGATCTCTGTCAAGTAAATAAAATCTTTAAAAAAAAACAAAACACAAACCTCTTCTCACCATGGAGCCTGCTCCACCACCACTACCCATTTGGGCCACCCCAGTCCTACCTACTTGCCTCTACAGTTAAGCTCCTAGTCCACAGGGTGCTGGCCGGTCTACAGTGCTTACAGTTGGAGCTGGGACAAGGAACGGAATAACCCATTCACCCCATTAAAGCAACTGAACCCAGAAGTAACCTAGAAGAAAACAGGTGTAACCACATGAGGGGCTGAAAATCAGAGAGCAGGTGGGACAAGAAATAAGAGACTGTAAGTGGTGTGTCTGTCAGACCCAAGAAATGCAAACAAAGTCACCCAGAAACAACCTAGAGACAAAAGTGGTGTAACCAGGGAGTAAATGGACTGGGGAGTAACCCAGGCAGTGAAGTGGCCTACTCAGAGAACCCACAAACTCAGAGGTTGAGTTAGAGGGTGGGGAGTAACTCAGAGTGCTTGGGCACGGAGAATGATAGCATCTGTCTAGGTGATGGACAGAGTCTGGTTTGGGAGCCACTCAGGACAAGAAGAGTGACTTTAGTGACACCACATACTCTGTGCCCAGGGCTCACCTGCCTTCCACAGCCTCCTCATCTTCTGGATCCTCCTTTCTTCCAGCTCTGCTCTTCACCTGTGTGGCCTCCGCCCTCTGCCCCCACCCATGGCAAACTGTCCTCACATCACAGGAACTTTTGGACTTTCTGGAGCTTAGTTATTCATTAGGGGCCAGATATCCAGGACCCAAATAATCTAATACTGGCCCATTTGCCAATGCCTCCACTGCCTTCCAGGGCTGAGACGCGGGGAACCTGGGAAGGTGAGGGCCAGGAGAGGACCCTGGAGGTCTCAGACTGAAAGGGAGACCACTGCCCCCAGCTGGTGGGCTGGGGCCCTGGTGAGAGGGCCACTGATCAGAGCTGACAGTGGGAGTTAACAGCTGGCATTCTGGCAGGAGTCAGAGCTGCCTTGATGGGGTTAGAGCAAGAGGGTAAGACCACTCTGGAAGTGTCAAGGTGAGGAGCAGAGCTGGGAGAGGGGTGGCGCCTGCCTTGGAAAAAAGCGCCTCCAGTGTGAACAGAAGGGTCGGGGAGAATGGGGGCTGGAGAGAGAAGGGCTTCTCCGGGTCCTTCCACTCACCACGAGGATGAGGGTCCCCAGGCACTCAGCCAAAGCCTGGCGCAGCAGCCGGTAGCGGATATGGAGCATCTCCCCGCAGCGGGACACCAGCTCCTTCTGTCGACCCATGGCTGGAGCTGCACCGGAGAAGGCGTGACGGACTCTGCAGCGCGGCGGGGCAGCAGCAGTGCCCCGAAGCGCCGGGTGGCGCCCTTTATAGGAGCGGGAGGCACGCGCCCCGCCCGCCAGTCCCGCAGCCCCGCCCGCTGAGCCACGAGCTCGCCCGAGGTGTGGGCGGCCGCCCCCCAAGGCTTGCCTGGGTAAGCTGGTGGGGACGCTGGGCTGGGGGAAGCTGAGGAGGAAGGGAGGGGGCGGCGGGGGGCTGTGAGGAGCTTTAAGGGCGACGTTGCTCGGGGAGGGCACTTGGGGGAGGAGGCGTGTTGGGGGCCGAGGGGATTGCGCGGGTCCGAGAGGTAATGGTGGGGTGCAGGCGGGTGCGGGACCGTGGCTGGGGAGCATGCAGCCGCCACTAGAGACCTTGGCGCCCCACAGTCATCCGCACGACCGCGCCAGTGAGAGAGGCAGGTCGGAAAGGAAAGGATTGGCCCCACCCAGCTCTACAGGATGGCTGACCCCAGCTAAGTCCTCCTCAGTTGGGGGCTGGAGGGATGAGACTGTGGGCCCAGAAGGGTGAAGAGACCCTCTCCTAGTCCGGACCTGGGTGGGCTCACAGAACATATACTGAGCGTTCATGGGCCGTGGTTCCTTGTGCTGACTACCTGTCCCATGTTGCATGTCCTGACCAGCTCTGTCCACAGCTGTGTCCACACATGACGTCTGACCTGTGTACCAGATCGCACTTGGACTTTTCTCATGGCTGTGCATTAGCCTGTCCAACCTGGCTGGCTTAACTCAATTTGCCACAC
This sequence comes from Martes martes, assembly GCF_963455335.1. Taxonomy (NCBI): domain Eukaryota; kingdom Metazoa; phylum Chordata; class Mammalia; order Carnivora; family Mustelidae; genus Martes; species Martes martes. Next base: position 58,687,554 of record NC_137900.1, read on the forward strand.
GTGGACCTGCCTGTGTTTTGCACATGGCTCCAGAGGCCGAGCGGCAGTTGCCCTGACACGCCATGAGCCATATGCTTGCCAGCAGGGTGAGTCCCAACTGTTTTTAACCCTCCCTTCCCCCACTCTTCACTGATCCCCAGCCAGGGGAAAGTTTGACCCTTTAAGAGGTTAAGCTGGCTAAACTGTGAAGGTTGTCGGCCCCATCTGAGGTGGGGTGCCATCTGATGAGGCCATCTGAGGTGCCATCTGATGAGGCCATGTAGCTCCCCATAGTGCATTTAATAATTGGGAAACTGAGGTGTGGTTGCCTGGGCTGTTCTTCCATGGGACTGAGGAGACCACATTCTGGAGAGGTCCTTAATCCAGGTGGTCTAAGTCCCCTGGGGACTTATCCCTTGCGGAGTGGCTGTCAGAAATGAGGGCTCCAGAGATGACTCATGCCCAGAGATTTAGCAACACACTTTGGGTAAATTTACACACATGCACATGCACACACACACACATCCTAAAGCTGGCAGCCACTCTCACCTATGAACACTGAGCTCTGTTCACATGCTCATGGGATCCCATTCACGTGAGAGCCTCGCCATGGGCTTAAACATATACGTAACCCACACAAGAGGTCTCCCCAAGGCCCAAGGAGAAGCGCCCCCACTCCCCAGGCCCCCACGGGCTGGGAGGCCCCATGGTGAATCAGGGGCACATCACTGTGTTTACCCACAGCCCCACTGCCAGTCTGTGACTCAAGATGCAACCCTAGACTCCTGATGCCAGAGCCCAGACTATGGAAATGGGGCACACCCTCCACAGTGCTGCCCTTTCTTCTCCCCATCATGTGCTGTGCTTCTCAGCCCCTCGAGTCCTCAGATGGGGCTGCAAAGGCAGCAAAGGACAGGAACTGGCAAGGAGCTCCTCGGCACTAGAAGAAAGTAAGGAACCCCAGCCCATAGCACCTCATCCTCACCGTGGCCCATCCTAGCCTGGCCTGGAAGCAGAGCACAGGAGAAAGACAGAGGCAGCTTTGCCACCAGCAGGCACACACAAGGCCCCTAAACACACGTGTTTGTACTCAGCTTATAGGTGTTCACATGTGCTGCACCAAGTGCTCCCATCAAACTCATCCCTATCTAAAATTCCTTCTGACACACACATTCATACAAATACATATGCATATGCATGCACATTGGGATGGTTTGGGTCAGAGCTAAGAAGATACGATATGGGTAGGGGCTTCGTGCTTCTTAGTGGGCCTGAAAGAGGGAAAAGGATACAATTCCTTCCAAGGGTCCCTTATTCCTACAAGTCCTCATGTGGGATTAAGAGGAGTCAGGACCTGGGGATTTTGTCCAGAAGTGCCAGGCTGACCTGAGTTTGGGGGCTGAAGCCAGACCTCACTGAAGGGCATTATAGTTCAATGTCAATGGCGCCCCCTGGGGCAAAAGATAGAAAGAAGCATGTCTTCACGGAGAAGTGACTGAAGCTTGGTAGGGCCTGGCTCTGAGTCACATAGCTTACTTATAGCCCTCTGGGCTCCCTCCTGTGCTTTGAGAAGGAAAACCAGTGCCAAGTGCAGGCTAGAAGCCAGCCCACCTGGGAGCTCTGGGAGGATGCAGATGAGGCACCACCTCCTCCCAGGGCGTCTTGAGCAAGGTCTATGTCTCACCTGGGCGGGAGGGCTGAGCCCAGGAAGGGGCCTTGACAGCCCATCCACCCTGTGGGAGGCTGTGACTCCTTGAGGTCAGAGCTGGGGGAGTGGGTTCCCAGGCAAGGGAAGGGCTAAAGATGCAGGTCCCAGCCTGCTGGACCAGAGGGGCCGGCTGGGGCCCTGTAAGGGGGCAGGGATGTGGTGGCACACCCTTCATTTCCTGCCCCCCAAACTCTTTCTGCTTCAGTAGGAGCAGCCTGAACCATCAGAAGATACATGGTTCTTGCTGTCAGCAAGTGGGGTAGAGAAGAGCGTAGACATTGGAAAACAAATCATGCTACAGTCCCCCCAGCCTCTTCAGACCCCCTAGTCTCCTCCAGAGCGTTGGAGTGGATGGGGGGAGTGGCAGACCAAAGCAGACATACAGACATTTTCAAGGTTAGAAAGCACATCCCCCCATTTGCAAAGCAACCCCCAAAAGTGAGTGTATCCCTTCCCCTTCACAGAGGACAAAACTGAGGTTTGAAAAGAAGTTACCTGCTAAGGTCTCAGCCACTAAGTGTTAAGCTGGGATTCTCAGACCCCATGGGGATGAGGAGGAGAGGTAGAGAAGGGCAGAGAAGCCAGGGAGCCTCAGGTCTGAGGCATAGGAGGAGTGGGGAGCCAGAACACAGGAACCCACTAAGTCTCTCCACACTTGAGCTCCCTTTCTAGAATGTGTCCCACTCTTGGGCCACTGCTGAACATTATTCCTGCTCCTAGGCCTCAAGAGTTGGGGGCTGGCTCCAGACTGGAATTGGGAGTGGATAGCAGAGATGAATCATCCTATTATGAGCGTCCCTAGATTGGGGGGAGGGCAAGCATCTCCTCCCACTGCGCCAACAGTCACCCCCTGTCTCCAGACAAGGTGGCAGAGAGCCCATAAACACAAACTACCCCCTTGGCACCTCCAGCTAGACGTCCAGCGGGAACCTGAGAAAAATCTACCTTTAGACCCATATCCTGGAGATTGTGGGTTCACCTTCTGGTGTCCCTCAGGTGCCTTTGGGGACAGGGGACAGCAGAGAGTCCTAGAGGAGGCAGAGGAATGGGGCAGAGGCCTAGAATCCTTGCTGAGGAAGGACCCAGAGTCAGAAAGTCTAGGCTGATGGGACAGAGGCCTCTCACAGACCTGGAATCTCAGGTCCAAGTTTGGCTTGGCCACTTCTCACTGGGAGAAGAGAGAGACAACTCTCTTCTCCCAGCCCTCAGAGTGTCAGTTTCTTCATCAGTCACCTGGAAGTTTCCAGATAGGGTCTTCCCATCCCCCAACCCAGGGCCTCTGTAAGAACCAAACAAGACTGTGGGTGCTTCAGGCTTTAAAAACTGTATTACATAGTCAACATAGAAAGAAAGGCTCATTCTAGAAGCTGCCTCCTTAATCAGAGCCACATGTCCTCCTATGTGAATATGCATACGTGTCCCTGTGTGTTCTTGACTGTGTGTGTGTATCCATGGAGGCCTGCATGGACTCGTGGACAACCATGGGGTCCTTGCATGCGTGTGTGTATCCATGAGGGCCTGCGTGTGCATTTGTGTATGATATGTATGATATCTGTATGATATCTGTGCGTCCCTGCCTGGGCCTGGCTATGGGTCTGGGTCCAGTGTTTACAAAAACCAGAGATAGAGGATGGGGATCTGTTGAGAAGTCTGGAGACTTTGGGCTTGCCCCATGCCAGCCTGGGGGGAGGGGAGTTAGTGAGATGGAGCTGACACAGACCAGGCTATCCCTGTGAACAGGCCTAGGGTGCCTGGAAGGCTCAGGTTCACACCTCAGGATTCAGATCCTCGGAACCCCTGGGTTTTCTGTTTTCCTATCTCCTTCTTCACTAGCAGGAAACTTCTGGAACGAGGATGGGTGCCTCAGAGGATGAGGGGTTACAACCAGAGATTTAGGAGAAAGAAAAGCTCATGGGCTTCCTGGGGGGCCTGAATTAGAGCCTGGCATTTGCCTGGCCCCTGCGGCCAGGAAGAGAGCATGGAGCTCTTGCAGGGCTGAGGCAACTAGAGGGCTTCCTGGAGGAGGAAACATTTGGCTGGGGATTTTAAGGAGGGTCTTCCAGGTGAGAACCTGCTGGGCCAGGCCATGATGAGAGCACCTGTACTGAAGCCAGGGAGAGACACTGGGGAAAGACTTTGGGTTCCGTACTAAGGGCCTGGACCTTATCGAGGATTCAGAGATACTCAAACTGTGCTTCTGTAATCCCCAGGGCTCTGAGGGAGTTCTCGAAGTGACTCTGCCGCTGGAAATAGGGAGAGGGATGCCAAGGAGGCAGAGCCCTGGCCCTGCCTCCTGCTTCAAGCACAGTGTTTTAACCATGTTATATCAGGGTTCTAAACAGGATGATAATTGACAAATATTTCACTGCTAAGAATAAAAGCTGATCGGAGACCTGAGGGTTTAAAGCAGGGGAGTGGTATGGTCTCCATCTGCCAGTTAGTGGAAGGCATTAGAAGGATCCCTCCAGCTGTGAAGTGGAGGATATGTTGGAGGGGAGTGGCTGAGGCCAGGAGGCCTGGAAGGAAGCCATGGAGGAGGGAAAGAGGCCAGATGCAGGGCAATAGCTACGGAGAGTGAGGAGGATTTGATTTGGGCATTTAGGGGGCAGGGAGAAGAGGGCAGGTCGACAAGGAACTAAAATTGGAGGCAAGCAAAACTGGGAAGACAGGAACTTGAACCTGAGATGGGGCCCAGGACAACTGCTCCCTGAGAGGCCTGTGGTCTGAAGAGGGAAGGATAGGGAACAGGTGGTGGAAGCAGGCTCCATCTGGTGTTCCAGAAATGTCATGGGCATGTGTGAGACCCAGTATTCTCTCCCCTCATCCCAGCCCAGTCTGGGTGCTAATTACAGGGCAGCTGCCAGCTGCCTGCCCCCAGGGAAGAGGCATCACAAGGGGAAGGATCTAAGGGAGGGGGACAGGCTCCAGCAGGAGGCTCTGCTGTTAGACTTCAAGTGTGACTTCCTGAGGATCGCTAGACCTGGGATCAGTGGGAACTGAATTCCAGGGAGACCCCATGGATTGGGAGATGGGGATGGGGATTTTGTGGGGGCAGATTAGACAAAGGCCAAGATGCCATATCTCTCTATGCCGTATAATATGGTTGCCATTGTAGCGATAATTAGACGTCCATCACATAATTGTCCTTTCTTAAGTGGCTCGAATAATTAAGGTCTAGTCTCTTAGCAAGTTTGTTGATTATAATACCATATTGTCAGCTAGGAGAACAGAGGAGACTTAGGCTTGAGCTAAGGTGGACCAGAGTGCGCACACTCCCATCCCTCCCCTATCCTTGGCTCTGCTCCTCTAGGTCTTGCTGACAGCTTCGGTCAACTGCCCTGGGTGGACGGAAAGCAGCAAGGCTGGCAGGTGGCCCAGAACAGGGGACGGGGCCAGGCTTTGAACTCCTCTCCGCCCTATTGCACAGATCTGGAACTCAGTTCTCCATTCCTTTATTTTCCTCACTCCAGCCCTTGGCGGCAGGAAAGCCCAGGCTCAGCAGCAAGGCCTGGAGCCAGGATGCCTGGGTTCTCTGGGTCTCCACCCCTAGCCCCCTGAGTGACCCCGGACAAGTTCTGACACCTGGGCCTCGTGCAAATCAAAAAAATTATCCTCCCCATCCTGCTCTCAGAAGCTGAAGTGGGAAAGGGAAATGAGTCTCTCTCTGGGTTTGGAACACCCTGGTCCCCATTAGTGCCGTGGGCAGTCTAAGAGTCCCATTCCCCCCACACTCCCTCCTCTCTCTTCGCAGCAGAGGGATGGGCAAGCAGGCTAGCCTATTACTGAGTAGGGCAGGGGTGACTCACGTGCCCCAGGCTTCCCCTCCCCTTTATCTCTCACCTGGATTAATCTATGACTCACAAAGCAAGTACTGAATGTTGGGGGGTTACATGTTTTTTACTGGGGTGGGGGCACTCCGACTAGCCCAAATCTCAGCAGCCCTCAGGACTTCACTGAATGTAACCTGCTGCAAGGACCCCAAGGGTCTTGCTCTTCTACTCCAAAGTAAGGTATGGGGCAGAGGAAAATAGGTCTTCAGCTAGAAGGATTCTGGTTTAATACTTTTTAATTTTTTAAAAAAGGTTTATTTTAGAGAGATAGAGCATGAGTGGGAGGGGCAGAAGGAGACGGAGAGTCTCAAGTAGACTCTGGCTTGGTGTGAAGTCTGCCCCAAGGCTTGATCCCACGACCCTGAGATCTCAACCTGAGTTGAAACCAAGTCAGATCCGCAACCAACTGCATCACCCAAAAGCCCCAAAAGGATTCTGGTTTGGAGGAGGTGGTGATACCACAGGCAGAAGAGCAGACTGTTTGAGAGTTCACTAAATCTAACTACCTAGACAGGCTTAGAAAGTCTGACAGAGGGGTGCCTGGGTGGCTCGGTTGTTAAGCTTCTGCCTTCACCTCGGGTTGTGATCTCAGGGTCCCGGGATCGAGCCCCGCATTGGGCTCTTTGCTTAGTGGGGAGCCTGCTTCTCCCTCTCTCCCACTCCCCCAGCTTGTGTTCCCTCTCTCGCTGTGTCTCTGTCAAATAAATAAAAATAAAATCTTAAAAAAAAAAAAAGTCTGACAGAACTGGAGAAACCAAAGCCCCAAGGAAAAGGCTTTTGTTTAAAGCCTTTAAATCGGGCACCTGGGTGGCTCAGTGGGTTAAAGCCTCTGCTTTCGGCTCAGGTCATGATCCCAGGGTCCTCTGATCTAGCCCCACATCGGGCTCTCTGCTCAGTGGGGAGCCTGCCTCTCTGCCTACTTGTGATCTCTATCTGTCAAATAAATAAATAAAATCTTTAAAGCCTTTAAATCCACAGGGAAAAAATTGAGCTCTTTTCCAACTTGCTCTTCAAAAAGAGAGATTTCCTTGGGGCACCTGGGTGGCTCAGTGGGTTAAGCCTCTGCCTTCAGCTCATGTCATGATCTCACGGTCCTGGGATCAAGCCCCGCATTGGGCTGTCTGTTCAGCGGGGAGCCTGCTTCCCCCCCTCTCTCTGCCTGCCCCTCTGCTTACTTGGGATCTCTCTCGTGGTCGAATAAATAAATAAAATCTTAAAAAAAAAAAAAAAAGATTTGGGTGTCTGGGTGGCTCAGTGGGTTGGGTGTCTGCCTTCTGCTCAGGTCATGATCCCAGGTTCTCAGGATCAAGTCCCGCATCGGGCTCTCTCCTCCACGGAGAGCCTGCTTCTCCTTCTCCCCCTGCCTGCTGCTCTACCTGCTTGTACTCTCTCTCTGTCAAAATAAATAAATAAAAAATAAAAATAAAAAAATTTCCCCTTTTACAGCAACTCAGAACTAGAAGCAAAAATGTGCACACAGACTGGAGCATACAGATATGTCCACGCCCGCCAACACGGAGCAGACAAATCCATACATCAGACACAGACTCCCACTCCATCCCTGTCCACCTTCAAAGTTAAATGCAGAAGCCCAGGGGCGCCTGGGTGGCTCAGTGGGTTAAGCCTCTGCCTTCGGCTCAGGTCATGATCTCAGCGTCCCGGAATCGAGCCCCGCATCAGGCTCTCTGCTCAGTGGGGAGTCTGCTTCCCTCTCTCTCTGCCTGCCTCTCTGCCTACTTGTGATCTCTCTGTCAAATAAAAAAAAAAAAAAAGCAGAAGCCCACAGAGGCAGATGCACCCACGGGGAGCTGTAACCTACACCCTCACTTACACAGTTCCTTCTAGTCTTCTCTCCTTCCCTTCCAATGAAGGTCCAGCTCCTCAGGCCACCCCCACTTCCAGATCATCTTAGACCACACCAGCCTCCTCACCTACTTCCCAGAGATATGAGGAAAACAGCTTGGGGCTGCAGTATGAGGCACTGAGATTAGGGGCTGGGCTTCCAGCACTCTCCACACCCCACCCTCTAAACTAAGCAGGGAGTGCAGAAAGGATGGCCCAGCTTCTTGAGTTTGAGTCCTCTGGCCTCCTCCCTTGCCACGTTGTGCACCTGAAAAAGCCAGTACCATGCCCATTTTCAGGGTGGGAAGGCTGAGCCCAGCAAGGGTGTGTGACCTGCCCGAGGACACATGAGGAGGTAGCAGGGCCAGGGCTCATCTCCCGAGTGGAGACCACTGTCTGCCCCTCTCGGAGCCACCTGTTGTTCTCCCTAGGAGCCGATTCTGTTCCTTCCTGCACTGGAATCCTCTAGAACTGAATTGTGGAAAGGCCAGAAGCCAAGGACTGAAGCTGACCCTTGCGTGAAGCAGGACTGCCTGAAGTAGGCCAGCACTGTCCCTCCTCAGAGCCTCAGGGACGGGCTGTGGGGAAAAGTGAGTGAGGAGCAGCCAGGGACAACCACACACCCAAGGTCCATGAGTGCTGAAAGGTGTTTCTTTCTCTGACAGTGAAGCCTTGCATGCTTCCGTTTGGGGATTGTGCATCAGGGGCATGGGGAAATGCCAATTCCAGCTCACACAGCCCATCGGTATATTCTCTATGCCCATTTCTAATCCCTTGACAGTGACAGCTAGGGACTGGCATAGGTTCACGAAGACACAAAATTGGGACAAAAGGGGATCAGGGTTCCCATAGGTGGCTTATCATTTTGAGGATGAAGCCTGATGGCCAGGCAGCCAAGGGCCTGCCTGCTGCTGAACCTGCTCCTTCATTCAGATGAGAGGTCAAAGCACATACTTCGTGGGGCTGGTATTACTGTGTGAGCACATTCCCACACAGAAGATATGTAAAAAAACTAATAGCACCCGGCATTTACCAAGCCCTCTATGACCATCCACTCACCATCACCACCCTGCGCATTCTAGGCAGAGTAAAAATCACGATTCTCTTTCCTTGAAGTCTGGTGCTTGCTCCCATCAGCCCTTCTGTACACATCTGTATCTTTCTTGAGCATAGCGCTGTCCTCGGTGCCACGAAGGCACTAAGAAATCTACATGTCACATGCCCCCAAAGAGTTTACGTGTAGAAGACAAGGTTAACACCATGTGAAGAAGGCAGAAGAGCCAAGAACATGGGGGAAAGTAAGTGATTAATTTTTTTTTAAGGTTTTATTTATATGACAGAGACACAAAAAGAGAGGAAAGACGAGCAGGGGGAGTGGAAGAGGGAAAAGCAGGCTTCCTGCTGAGCAGGGAGCCCGACATGGGACTCGATCCCAGGACCCTGAGATTCTGACCTAAGCCAAAGGCAGACACCTAATGACTGAGCCACCCAGGTGCCCCAAAAGTAAGTAATTTTATTTTAAATCCAAGTTTAAGACAACAGAAGGGTGCATGCCACTGAATGTGACCACCAAGTAAGCTGAACAGACAAAAACTGCTCCAATGTTTCAGAGAAGAGAAAGAGCCACCTCAGGCTGGGGGCGTGGGAAGGGTTGGAGGAAGCACTATTTGAGCTAAGTCTGTAAAACATCCAGGATTAGGGGAGACGGAGAAGGGAGAAGCTGCTGGAAGAGGCGTGTGTACCAGGCTGAAAGGAGGCAGCAACCCCCCTACCCACCCCCCCCGATAATGGAGAGCTCCTGGAGAGCAGGATCAGGGTCTTGCTCTCCTCTGCACGCCCGCTGCAGGGATGAGGTGGGGGCAGTTTGTGACATGAACGGGCAGAGGCACGGAGCCAGAGGGACTGAAACACCGAGCAGCCAGGGCAGCATAGGTGCTCTCTGCAGCTTTCCTGGACTAGAAGACCAGCTGTCCCCCTCGCCCCTTCACCCCTCTGTCCCGTTTCCATATCCCACCCTGGAAAGCAGCAGCACCCCTCTCAATGCTGGAATTCTGGGACCCTCAGCAAGTATCTCACCTCCTCTGGGCCCTATTTAAAGTCCAGACCCTACACTGAAGGGCATACTATAAGGTCTAGGCACATATTCTGGCAATGGGAAGGAGACAGAGCCTCAGCCCTGGGTACATGTCCTCCTCTCCAAGCTTCTGGAAACATCCTGGGAAGACAAAAAGCCCAGGCCAGGGCTGACAGGTAGATGGATCTTCTGGGTTCATTTAGCTCCCTCTCTGAGCTGGCTCACCCTCCTCTTCTGGGAGTTCAGACAGGCCCAGGGAACTCTCTAGGATTCCAGGCCCCTGCCCTAGTGCTGAGGCATCAGACAGAAAATTGGGGCAGGGCTTCTTTGGGGGAACATCTCAGTGTATTCAGACTGGCAGGTACTCCACGAAGGATCCATACGTGGCAAGGGTGGAGGTCATGCCATTCCAGAGGTTCAAGGTCCTGCTGTCACCTACAGCTTGCTCCTAGGGCTGGAGATCACACGGTCCACCTCTCACTTCGGGCCTCCACGGCCTGCACCAGGCCTTCACCGAGGATGGCCCAGTCCTCCAGGATCGCTTCCACATTGGGCACCATCACCAGCTCCCCACCTTGAGACGTCACCATACGCCCCTTCACATTGGAGGCCTATGGGAAGCAGAGAAATGTGGACTGAGTGTCCCAAAGGTACACCAGAGACAACACGCGGGTGGTGGAGGGGAACAGCAGTAGTGAAGACAGACATGCAAGACACGTGCTCCACACCTGACCCACGGTCACTCAGAGAGCACGCCACATACAGACAGGCATGCCCACATGGAACTGCAAGCACACACTCACAAACACACGGTTATCACCAGCCAGCACACCTTGAAGGGCTGGGGCTGGAAGCTGCTGGGCTTCCAGAGAACACCGATCACCTCTCCACCATGCTGGTCATAGAAGAAAAGAGCCAGGTCCCCAAAGGCCTCCTAGGAAAGGGCAGGACACAGGTAAGACTACAGGTGTTGGACACCTGAGACTCACCTCCATGGCCCCAGGTTCACTTGGAAGTCCCCTCCCCAGGTTTAGTCAGTCCCTTAGGGCCTACCCTGAGCTGTGCCAGATAGAGCTGAGGAGGATCATAGCCCAGCACAGGCATCAGGGAAGTTGGCCCTGGCTCACTGAGCAGGCCACGGCAGAAGGAGGCAGCTGGCGAGTCCACGGCTTGGCGGTGCCGGGGGATGTGGCGGGGAGACAGGCGGATCAGCACATCATACAAATCCAAGGGCGGCCGGAACACTGTCTGAGGAAGGGTAGGACAGGGTCAGCAGTGCCCACTGGGAGTTGAGAGGTGGAGCACAAAGCCTCCTACATGCCCACCTCAGTTTCCTCCTTCTCTTTTGTCTGACGCCCCCCCCCCCAAATTAGGGGCCCAAATGCTCATCTGAAGGTGGGAACACCAAGCCCCAGCTGGGGTCAGCTTCACCATCTCAGGAGGAGAGAAGCAGAGGCTAGAGGCATGCAGCCTGGAGAGAGCCAGGACCCTGGTTCTCCTGCAGGCTCCAGCACTGTCAGGCACCGTGGGCAGCTCTGATGCCTTCTGTGGATTCAGTCTCGCCAAACAAGTAGACAGAGCATCCAGTGAGGGCCCCCACACCTCCAGACTTCCAATGTTCAAAGGCAGACTCCCCAGAACCCCAGAGCCACTCTTGGTCAGGGGCTTACCCTGATGTCTCCAGGCCCCTGGGGATCCATTAGTTGCTTCTCTAGGACAGGCAAGGCCTCAGCAGCCAGGACCACAAGCTGCTGTAGAATCTAGAGGGGATACACATACAGCAAACAGATCAGACCTAACCATGGGTCTCTCTGAAGTCAGACTGAGCCTACTTTTTCCTTGGGGGAAGAAAAACACAAATTTGGAAGTAGGGATGGGATTGCACCTGGGGCGTGGGTCCATCCTGTGTCCATACAGAGTTTTTACGATCCTGGGGTGTAAAGATGACCATGACCGGGAGTTGTGTCCGAGTTGCCAGGAAGCCACTGCGGATGTCCCCCTGCTCCTCCACTGTGAATAAGAGGGGGCCCTGGGTCAGCCTGCTCCTTTCCCGACATGCTCTACTGCCCCAGGTCTTCTGCTGGCCCATGGCAGGGATTTTCTGATGGCCCTCCCCCAACAGACAAAAGCAATGAAAAGGACACCATGTCTGCCCCTGTTGGGTGGGGCGCTAAACTCCCAAGCTCAGCCCAAAGGCAGAATTTTCCACTGCCTGGCACCCCAGTCTAGTTTCCGGGCTTGCACAAGCTGAGGCTTGCCCCTGACCCCCTCCCACACTATGCTCCCACACACCTGGAGAATTAGGAAACTGACACCCTCCTCTCTGCTGGGACCAGGAGCTCCTCATGTTACAACTGCAAATCATCACCCCCACTCCCCAAGAGGTCTAGGCATCTAATCTGGGCCCTTTCCTGCTCCACACAAGACTTCTGACCCAGCATTCAGTGTCCCCCTTCTACTCCCTACTTCCCTTCACAGCCCCCACCAGGTAGCCTGCTTACCACCCTTAGCCCATTCTGTTTCTGATCATCATGTGAGCAAACCATAGCTCTCCAGCCTCAGAACTCCCTAAAGACTTGGACTTGGCCTCTTCTTCCTAGTAATTCCCCCACGCCAAGGCCACTGGAGTCAAGCACAAATATCCAGGAAAGGTTGGGCACACACACATAAAGGCACCTCACAGACTGACAGGGAGAACCCCATGTGCCCTACTCTGCAATCCATAAACCGTCTTTCCTACGGTAGTCTGACCCCAGTCCTACCACTTACCAGTGAGCTCGTTGTTGAGGTTGACAATGAGGGGGTTGTTCTTCCAATCAAAGGTTGACACCAAGAAAAGGAACCGAAGGAAGCCGACTTGGGGGGAGCTGAGAAAAAAGAGTGAGCAAAGAGTTTGGGCCCAACTACACACCCCAGGGCTCACCCAGTGGTCTAGACAACCTTGACCCCTTGGCAGGGATTAGGGGGTGGGAGGTGTCTCAGAACCCCTTCTGTCACCTGTTTCAGCTACCCTCTCCCATTTGGACTGAAGGTATAGCCTAAGGGATGAAAGCTGGCCCCAAGGGGAACTTTCTGTCTAAGGTAAAGATGAAGAGAATCACCTGGGAGGGGTGAAGGGCTCAGGATGCAGGAAAAGAGCAGCAACCACCAGGTCCAGGCCCTCGTCCGTGAACCCCGCACCCAGAAGCTGGGCACGTACCCACCGCTTGGCCAGCCGCGCCACACCTGAGAAGGCTGGGTGTTGCTGCTGGAGCCTGCGGATGGGAAGAGTAGTGGCAATGAGCCTCAGGCCATCAGGGCCCAAGAACAGTACTTCATCTCCACCACCACTCTCCACTCAACCTTTCCCTGAAGTCTCTCTCTAACACATTCTATACAGAATCTCACATACCCCTATCTAATGCCAACAGGTTGGTCCTATAAAATTCCCATTTTACCCATGAGAAATAAGGCCGGAGCAGGGGGGACCTCCTGCCCAAAAGGACATAGCCAGTGAAGTGGCAGGGCGAGGATTCTAGAATTTGCCTGACTCCATAACTCCTATCTGTATTATACCATCTGGCCTCTCAGACAGGGCCATACCCATGCAAGGCGCTGGTGAGCAGGGGCAAGTGCCTTGTCTCCCTCTCGAGGTGGAGAGAGGCAGGTGTGTCCCTCAAGGAGATCATCCCCTCAGGGCTCCGCATTTCCCTCAGGATCTGGGGCTCCCGCTGATAGGCCACACGAACCCGGAACACGAAACCATCCTGGTGAAAGAGGGTATCAGGTGAGAGATCCAGGTCAGCCTGGAGCACCCTCACACCCCATCTCCTCCCTCTGTGGGGCCTCCCGACCCTGCACCAGCCTAACCTTGAGGACGTCCGTGTGCGTGGCCGTGGCACGACACTGCAGCCCATGCTGTTGTGTCAGCAGCTCTGCCAGGCACAGCTGGAAGGCAGCTCGGACCCGCTGTATGGCCTCAGCGTCCTGTGGCCATTGACCACTGCCCTCCAGGTGACATACCACTAGGAAGAAAAGTAAGAGGTCTCGAGACTGTGGGCTGGAGTGGGAAAGTTTCCTCTCATCCCTCCCAAGAGGCTCCTCACCGGTCATGGGCTCCACGTAGGCTGGACAGGGCTTGTCAGGCCGGGGTAACAGCGAGGCCCGCTCTCGAAGCTGCTCATAGAAGGAGTAGGCTGGCTGGACTGGGGTAGGTGGAAACACCTATGGAAGAAGTAGGGCTGAGGAAGGGGCCTGAGACATGGGAAGAGTGAACATGGGAATTGGAAGGGTTGATACTGGGTGGGTGGGGCAGAGGTGAGGGATCACCAAGCAGAAAGGGCTCCCTGTCCCCTTGCACCTCACCTCAGTATACCGCAGCACTGGGTGAGCTCCCTGCACAGCAGACACAGTCAGCGGGAGACCTTCCAACCCCCACAGGAGGCGGCTGAGGTCATCATAGCAACGCACAGCTGCTGCCAGGGCCTCCTCACCTGTGCTGGAGGTCTAAGAAGGAGAACACAGTCAGAAGACCAGGACCCTACCGAACCCATCCCCCCTTCCCCACTCCACCCCCACCACCTGGGATTTTACCACAGCTAAGGCTGCCGTAGAGCCAGCCTCCCCTCTGCTGGACACTGTGGGAAGTGCAGTCTGGCTGAGGTAGGAAGTGCCCTCCACCTGCTACCTAATACCACCGCACAGGCTGTTCAGCAACCACCCCCCACCTAGACCCCAGCCCTGACACACAACCCTTACCTCTTTTGGGCTTTGGATCAATGCGTCCAGAAGGCCCCCCACATAGTGGACACAGGTATCTGGGATGTTGGCATGGCTGGGAAAGGGGCATAGCACAGATTCAGTGTGGGCATTGAGACTACTGGAATAAGTGACTGGACTTCAGCTGCTCAGCCCAAAGCCTGGGCCAGACCCTCCTAAAAGGCTCCCCAATCCATGGCTGCTTCCCGGCATCCAGATGCTAAGACTCACAGTGCCAAGAGGTGGGTGACCACTTGGTGGGGAATAAGGCGCTTCTGGGCCATAGAGCCTGCTTCCCAGACCACAGCTTCCCGAATGGCTCCATCCTGGAAACGCCGAAGCTCTGAGCGAGATCCCCAGAACTGGCGGAAGTCAGAAGCCTGAGGAAAGGCAATGGGTGGTAGGAGAAATCAACAAAGATGGGCTCTGTCAGAACCCCCTGAAAGGCTGCAATCTAAGCGGCATGAGGATAATCCACACTTCTGCCAGCGCACAGCTTGGACTTCTCAAGACAGGCCCAAATCAACCCCAGACCCCACGGCTCCTCACCTCGGGCTGGTTGGCCTCTGGACCCAGCTCAAGGACACTGGTCAGCCCCTCGGGCCGGAGGAGCAATCCCAGGGTCAGGGTCCCAGAGTCTCTGTGCTTCGGTGGATCTTGGCTGAGGTCCCACTGAAGGGTGTAAAAAGGCTGAGCTCAACTCAAGAATGCCCTAGCTTGATCGGAAACCCAGATATAAAGATCTAGGGGCACCTGGGTGGCTCAGTTGGTCAAGTGTCTGCCTTCAGCTTGGGTCGTGATCCCAGGATCCTGGGATCAAACCTCATATCGGGCTCCCCGCTCAGTGAGGAGCCTGCTTCTCTCTCTGCCTCTGACCCTCCCCCTTCTTGCACACATTCTCTCTCTGTAATGAATAAAAAAAAGAAAGAAAGAAGAAAGAAAGAAAGAAAGAAAGGTAGGTAGGTAGGTAGATCTAGCTAGAGGAATGGTGTCAACATTTTGTATCCCATGGGACTCTGGATCTAGTCCCCCTTAAGCCCACAAACTCCCCACCCCCAGAGCACCTCACCTCTGACACTGGGGGCCGAGAATGGGCCAGCAGGTGCAGACGGGACCCCAGACCCTGCTCCAGAAGCGTGGTCAGGGAGCCCAAAGCAGCAGAAACATAGTCCCCACCAAGATCCTGCAGCTCTGGCCACAGCTTTAGCCAGTGACATGCTGCCTGTAGGCGACTCAATGGATGGATACTAGAGGGGCACAGAGGGACAAAGAGACAGAATGAGGCGCTGCTGACCCCAAAGACCACCCCCCTCAAAACAAGGAAGATCTAAACATCTTCCTGAGCACATCTGCCCCATCACTGCAGCCCCAGGGAAAAAGGACCCACTGACATAGCCTGCCAGCCCTAAACTTACTGCAAGACATGGTCAAAAGCCCGGATCATGGGTTTGGGAGTCATCAACAGAAGCTGGAATCCGTCATCAGCTCTACTGTCCAGCAATGCCATAGACAGCCGTGCCTCATGCTGTACCTGCGGCCACAGGATAAACAGGGAACTCACATGTGAAACTATCACCACTCTACCCCTCTATTCATTCACCTGAGGGCTCAGACCAAGAAACATGCCTGACCTAAGCTCTTTGGAGAGGAGTTTCTGGGGCTCTGGGGCTGGCAGAAGGGACAGAATCTGGACCGGGACATGAGGGGTACTCAGGAGTGGGAGACGATTGGATTGGTACCTGGTGGTAAGTAGAGGCAGTAACATCAGCACAGAGATTGAGAAAGCCTGAGGAGTCCAGGAAGACAACAGGGAAGGCCTGGTGGAAGTCAGCCAGGGCCGGCTTGGAGGCACAGAGAGAAACCAGTTAGGATTGGGGCCTTACCATCAAGCCTCCTTGTCCAGACCCAACCCTGCCCCACTCACCAAGGAGGGATCTGAGCTGAGACATAGGCTGATCCCGTTGACTGTCAAATCTGTGGTGGCTGAAGTGAGCCAGAGAAGATGGGTGTATCAGAGGGTATCTTCTTCCCAGGGGACCCAGCCCTAATGACACTGTCCCTCTGGTCAGGTGACTACAACTGCCTGCCTCCAGAATTCAGTTTGTTCAACTGTCTGATGGCAACAAACTGAAGGATCCCTGGTAGGATGAGAGGATTCACAGGAAGAGTGGAACCCTTGGCGTTTCGGGGTCTAGCCACCTTACCCAGAAACTGCAAGACGCTCCTCAGGACCTGGTAGCCACTCATAGTGGTGTGGATCTTGCGTGTGGACACAAGGAAGGCAACCAGCATGGAGACAAGGAACCCACTGAACCCTCCCAGGCCCTGAAAATGAGACAGAGAGAGAGGCCCAAGCTTAGGGCCAGCCCGCCACCCTGTGAGGCAGGGAAGCTGCGCCACTCTCAACTCACCTTGTCCAGTTCCCGCTGCCGCAGCCAGACCTTCAGAAGTGCCACACCATCCTTCAGTCCCAAGGCTGAGCCCAGCACAGTGGACAGCAGCTGCATATGGGACTCAAGGGTCATGTCCTGCAGAACCCATGTGTTATAGTGGGGGGTGGGAGGCTCCGGGCTACCTGTGGGAGAGGGGAAGCCTCGGGAGGAGAAATCCCCACAACATCCTTCCCTTCAGCTCTACCTTGATACCACTGCCTGCTTACCATCCTCTGGGGGACTCTGCCCTCGGTACCAGGCAGAGCGCACGTTGTTCTTAGACGGCAACAGGCGGCAGGGGCGGAAGAAGTCAGGTGGAGGGCACGGATGCAGACGTACGGTGACCAGGCGCTCATCCTTCCCTGGGGGAGACAGGGAGTGCTGAGATCCTGCCAGGTGGTGCCCTGTACCACGCTCCTCCTACGTGAGGGCCCACACCCTCCCACCTTAGAATCTGAGGTCCTTATACCTTCCCCTTCAAACCTGAGGCCCAAACCACTCACCTTGGACTTGAGGTCCCCACACCTCCCCCACTGGATTTGTCACCCCAGACTGTGCCTTGGGCCCAGTGTGTGCCTCTCACCAGGGGGCCGAAGCAGCAATGAGGGTTTCAGGTGACAGCCGTTGGTGTAGGAGAAGCGAACACTGCCAAAGAGGGGGTCTTGGCCCAGATGGTGAGCCAAATGGGCCAGGTAGAGAGCGCGCTTGCGGAAGTAGCGCTGGTTCAACCCATCCTTGTCCTGTAGGATCTCCTGGGGAGGGTCACAAGAAGGGAGAGATGACCAGGCACTTAACTGCTAGTTGTTAGAGAGCTGGGAGGCCAGGATGAAGCCGAGGTAATTCAGTTAGAAACCTCAGGGATCTTTGCAGGGCCTGGGTGGCTCGGAGGGTTAAGCCTCTGCCTTCAAGCTCAGGTCATGGTCTCAGGGTCCTGGGATTGAGCCCCACATCAGGCTCTCTGCTCAGCGGGGAGCCTGCTTTCCCTTCTTTCTCTGTCTGCCTCTCTGTCTACTTGTGATCTCTCTCTCTGTGCCAAATAGATAAACAAAATCTTTAAAAAAAAAAAGAAACCTCAGGGATCTTTCCTGGCCAGAGTGTCTGAAACAGGGCTAACAACAATATACTTAGCTCTCAGACAAGGAAGGCAAAGTTCCAAACAGCAGCAACTGATCCAAGGGCACATTTAAGCTGCCCTCAGGAAGACAGCAAAAGGGGGAGCCTGGGTGGCTCAGTGGATTAAAGCCTCTGCCTTCAGCTCAGGTCATGATCCCGGCGTTCTGGGATTGAGCCCTGCATCGGGCTCTCTGCTCAGCGGGGAGCCTGCTTCCCTCTCTCTCTGCCTGCCTCTCTGCCTACTTGTGATCTCTCTCTCTCTCTGTCAAATAAATAAATTTTAAAAAATCTTTTAAAAAAATTAAAAAAAAAAGAATTCCTTAAAAAAAATAGAAGACAGCAAAAGAACAAATTTTGTTTGTTGTTTTTTAAAGATTTTATTTATTTGAAAGAGCAAGAGCATGAACAGGAGTGAGAGGGAGAAGCAGGCTCCCCACTGAGCTGGGAGCCCAATGTGGGGCTCAATCCCAGGACCCTGGGATCATGACTGAGCCAAAGGTAGACGCTTAACCAACTGAGCCACCCAGGCACCCCTGCCCTTTTTCCAGTTCAGGATTTCAACCTCCTGGCAAGTGGCAGGTGGGAAAGAAAGAGGGACCCAGGAATTTGCAGGTGGTCAAGGAACAGGCCCCTCATCACCCAAATACTGGACCTCACCCTGGGCATGGTCACTGCCATGTCCACATTGATGTCCGGCCGGATGCAGGTACCCAAAAGATAGCTGCCCACAACAGTGACCTGGGCTGGAGGCAGGAAGCGGAAACAGCCCTTCACGGTATAGGGCACTTGGTGGAGGGGTACTCGAACCCCAGTTGGGAGCCAGGTCTGGTCAGTCAGCTGTGGGGATAGAGACAGTGATACATATTAATTTGATTGCCTTTCTGACATGTCCCCCTTGATGTCTAGTAGACATCTGAAATTAAACACTTCAACATATTTGAAAACTCCTCGTCTTTCTGTAAACATGTCCTCCTCATTAAGGCAACTTCACACTAGTTGTTCAAGCCCAAAACGTTTAAATCACCTTCACTCATCTCCATTAAGAACACCCATTCCACTTTCAAGAGCATCTAGACACTGACCACTTCTCTACTTCTCCATCCTAGTCTGAGTACTACCTACCACCTTCTAGGGGATCACCACATAATAGGTTTCTAACTGGTCTCCCTGATTTTACCTTTATCTCCCGCCATTCTACTTTTTTTTTTTTTTCCTAAGATTTTATTTGTCAGGGGCGCCTGGGTGGCTCAGTGGGTTAAAGCCTCTGCCTTTGGCTCAGGTCATACCCAGGGTCCTGGGATCGAGCCCCACATTGGGCTCTCTGCTTAGCAGGGAGCCTGCTTCCTCCTTTCTCTCTGCCTGCTTCTCTGTCTACTTGTGATCTCTGTGTGTCAAATAAATAAATGAAATCTTAAAAAAAAAAAAAAGATTTCATTTGTCAGGGAGAGCACAAGCACAGGAAGCAGCAGAGGGAGAAGCAGGCTCCCTGATGAGCAAGAAGGCCGATGCGAGACTCGATCCCAGGGCCCTGGGATCATGACAGGAGCCAAAGGCAGATACTTAACCAACTGAGCTACTCAGGCGTTCCTCCATTCTACTAACACAACAGTCTGAGAGAACTTTTTTTTTTTTAAGATTTTATTTATTTGAGAGCGAGTGAGAGAGAGCATGAGAGGGGAGAAGGTCAGAGGGAGAAGCGGACTCCCCACAGAGCTGGGAGCCTGATGTGGGACTCTGGGATCACGACCTGAGCCGAAGGCAGTGGCTTAACCAACTGAGCTACTAAGACGCCCCAAGAACGTTTTTAAAAATGAAATTAGATCACATCACTGATCTACCAAAAAAATGTCCCATCAGTGGTTTCTCATTTCACCCAGAGCAACAGCCAAAGTCCTTATTTCTATGTACAAGGCCCTGTGTGAAATGCCTCCTTCCCCCATTGCCTTTCTGAACTCATCTCCTATTTTCTCCTCATTCAATCCAAGGAATATACCAGACTTACTCCTACATTTGAGCCTTTGTGTTGACTATTTCCCCTTCCTGGCACGCTCTTCCTCCCTTAGGTATCTATATGGCTGACTCACTTCCTTCAAATCTTCACACTAATGTCACTTCAATGGGGCCTACCTGAACCACCCTATTCAAAGTTGCAGACCACTCCCATCCTCTGATATCCCCACAATTCCCTTACCTTGCCCTACTTTCTCCTTTGCCCATAGTGCTTACCACTTTCTAACACTGCCACATGGTTTACCCACCATGCTTATTACCTACTATCTATAAGTCCAACACTAGAAAACAGACCTCTTTGTTCACCAGTGTATCCTAAGAATACAAGTACTGCAAGGAGCTAAGTGTTTGCTAAACAAATGAACACGTGGTTGACTGGACTTCCAGTTGAGCCTCCTGGCAGCGAAAATGAGCTTCCTAGCACCCCACCCCCTCTGGAGAAGAAGAGGCCCTGTTTCAGATGCCCACACTGAGGACCTCTCCGGGGCTTTCCATTTCTTCACATTACCTGCCTTACCTCTGTCTTAGGAGTTGAGGGCACCTTCAGGACCCGCTGGTTGACCTCCCGTAGGAAGGTATCAATCCGCTCCTTCTTCTTCTTTGGTAGCCTCACTTCCTTTAGTAGCTCCTCTACCTGAGAAAACAGACAGGGGAGAGTCCTTCAGCATCAGGGTCCTGAGCCCACCGTCTAACCAAAGCCCCAGCCACCCAATAGTACCTGTAAGCGAAGCAAGCTGGAATGGAAGAGACTCTCAGTCTCCCGAAGCCGATTCAGCTCCTCATTGGTGGGCTCCTTATACAGTTCTGCCCGGCTAAGCTTCACTGGCTGCAGGAGGCCCTCCACTGGAGGCCCCGCCAAGGTACGCTTCTTTGAGGACTCCTTCTTTCCCTCCTTGCCTGTGCTTTCTGGAGCTGGTTCCATCTCCTGTGGCCAATGAGGAGAGAAGTCACTGTGAGGTCACAGATGTCTAGCATCCACTGCCTGAAGTGCCACCATGATAGGATGTGGGCAGAATCTTCACAGGCTCCTGTTCACTCTTTTGAATGGGAGTCCGACTGTAAAACTCAGGATTATCATTACTTAGAAGAACATTACTGAGCTCTAAGCTGAAAACTCCTTGAGTTGAGGGCTTCTTGTCTATGTGACACCACAAGCATGGAGCCCTGCCTGGAGTTCGTAGGGTTAGTAGTTGAATGAGGCTAAGCAATGCTTGAGCTCCTTGTATTTTCGGTACTATGCACCAGGGAGCTTCCTCTTCTGCTCAGTTAGTCCTGGGAATCTGCAAATGCCACCTCCACTCTTGCTCAGGCACTACCCCTGCCAGGAAGCCCTGACTATAGACTACATCAGTATGAGTGGCCTCTGTAAAATATACTCAGTAAATCATCCAATCCTCAGTAATCCCAACAGAAAATACACACTTGAAAGGAGCCCCTGAGCTCAAGGTTCCACAGTTAGTATGCATATTCTGTAAGCAGGCTTCACAGCCTGGTCTGCAGGATCCAAAACCTTCTGCCCTACAGCCCTGGGCCCCGCCCCCACTCCACGGTCCCACACGGCTGAGAGCTCTACTGAAGGGTTCCAGAAGCACCACCTTGTACCCTGTTACAGCAGCGAGCACAGAACTGGGCACAAGAGGTTAGATCTCACACGATGACGAGGAAGACCTGGTTAGGAAAATGACCTGGTTTGGTCTCAACTTCCAAGTGCACAGTTCTCAAAGGAGTAAGCTTAATAAGCTTTACTGCTTCTGTCCAAATAAAGCTAGGTTCCGTCTCCCCTGACGGTCTCGGTGCACCAGACTGGAAACGTGATGGAATAAGGCTCTTCCAAAAGGGACCGCCTTCGCGCCCCTCGCCGACGAACTGCCAGTCTCTGCCACCTCTGGCACGTGAAAAGTCCTCTTTCCTTCCAGACAGCTCACCCACCTCTGGCTCCCCAGCAGCTCCGCGATCCTGCCCTCCCGTGGGCGCCGGCCCCATAACTCTGGGTCCAGGTCTTGCTCCAGCACTTCGGATTCAAAGCCCACGGACTCTGCACAATTTCTTCCCACGTTGGCGGAAGTGCCCAAGCCCTCCGCAGAATTACAGAAGCCTGGCAACAGAACTGCCGAAGGTTTGCGGTAAGCTCTCCGCACCGCGTGGGGACAAGACTCGTGCCGCAGGACTCCGCCCAGTTCCAGAGCCATTGGGTGAGTGCCGGAAGAAGCGCTGGCCATTGGCATCTGTCACTTCCCCAGGACCGCCCATCATGGGGGAGGGGCCAAACTGGATTCTCCCATTTACGGTCTCTTTGCGACGCCAGACCGGAAGCCTGCCTGCAGTTTATCAGTCGCTCTCTTTTCCTCACTTCCGCAGGTTGCGTCGAAAGGCGAAGGGCGGAGCTAGTTTGGGCGCTGAGGGCTCTTTACACCGACGATTTCTGTCCTTTTTTTTCGTCTACTACATCTTATCAAATAGCCAGTTTTGTCAGTTCTACCTTCAAAATATGTCTTAAATTTACTCATTCTTTTCTGTCCTTAGTGTCAAATTTAGTCCAAGTCACATCATCTTGTGCCAAAATTATAATACGTCCTCTCCAGTTGGTGATTAAATTTTCCAAATCTACCAAAATATTGTAATAATAATATAGTGAGCTCCCATATATCCTTCACCTACCCATCATAACTTAGTGTTTGTCTTGGGCGCCTGACTCAGTTGGTTAAGCATCTGCCTTCTGCTCAAGTCTTGCTCTCAGGATACTGGGATCAATTCCCACGTGGGGCTCCCTGCTCAGGGGAAGTTGGCTTCTCCCTCTCCCTCTGCCCTTCCTCCTGCTTGTGCACTCTCTGTTGCGCGCTCGCTCTCTCTCAAATAAATAAAATCTTAAGTTAAAAGAAAAACTTTTGTCAAATTTGTCTTTATGTATTTACATACTATTTTGCAGAACCATTTGAGAATTAGTTGCACACATCCCTGAATACTTTGGCCTATATGTAATAAGAACAAGGACTAATCATAGTCCAGTTATAAAATTCAGGAAATTTAAGCTTGATTCAATACTACTCAAATTTTACTAATCATCCCAATAATGCCCTTTACATAGTAGCATTTTATTTCCTGATGCAATATCATGCATCAATTTGGTTGTCATGTTTCCTTTCTCTGTCTTAATCTAAGAACATTTGCGAGCTCTCCCTTTTTTGGTCTTTCATGACAACACTTTTGAAGAGTATAGGACAGTTTCATTCAATAGCTTTTTCATATAGTATACATATTTACGTATATATGTTTGAATGTAATTACAAGTGACATACAATATACATACATAAAAATTACATATATACACATGCATATAGTTATATCTATGCATATAATTATATAAGCATATGATTACATATACATACAATTACGTATATACATATAGAAAATTACATAAGAGTATAGCTTGAATATTCATAAATGAAACATACCTATGTAACCAGCTCCCAGAAAAGAACATTTCCTGAACCTTTAGAATTTCCTCTTATTCTGCCACCTAGTCATTATGCCCCAACAGTAACTACTACCCTGACTTCTAATAGCACGGAATAATTAATTTATGCAATAGCTTTTAAAGGAGTTTTTCACAAGAGTGGCCTTGTCCTCCTTCAGGCCCTTCCCATGTGGTTGCCAGAATGAGTGTTCCAAAACTATCACTCTATCACGTCACTCTCCTCTTAAAAATTCACCAGTGACCCCTCCAGGGCACCTGGGAGGCTCAGTTACTTAAAAGTCTGACTCAATCTCAGCTTGGGCCTTGATCTCAGCGTCCTGAGTTCAATCCCCCGGTTGCAGGATTTTTCTCTCCCTTGGTTCTTGATCACGCCACTTTGAAGAATGAAGAGATAAACCAGAGAGAGTGATGGGCACCAAAGTAAGTTTTATTGTGTGATAGCAAAGTGATAGTACAAAGCTCCTAAAGAGGGAGGGAACCCAAAGGGGTTACCACCAGAATGTCTAAGTTTAGGGGTATTTATGGGCTTGTTGGCAGGATGTTTTAATCTGATTAACCCTCCCTGTGCCTGTCATCCAATCAGGTTTTTGTCCTATGGGAAAGGGTGGAGGGCTCCTTCTAGGGTGGGTGTAAAATCCTTTTAAGGGTGGTTTTCTTTGGTTGGGGGGCCTTATCCCCGCCTGCCTGCCTTCCAACTATCCTTCATTACCAGTGTTGGGCTCCATGCCCGGCATGGAGCCAGCTTAAAACAAAAAACAAAAAGCAAAACCTCAGCAGTGGCTCCCAAATGTACTTAGGATGAGATACAAGTTTATATAAAGTACTTTACTGGCTATACCATCTCTTTTCTTTTTCATTTTAAAATTTATTTATTTATTTGAGAGAGAGAGAGAGAACAGGGGGAGGGGCAGAAGGAGAGGAAGACAAGTTGACTCCCAGCTGAGCAGGGAGCCCAACTGGGGCACAGGGCTTAATCCCAGGACCCCGATATCACAACCAAAGCCAAAATCAAGAGTCAGACACTCAACTGACTGAGCCACCCAGGCGCCCCATTCAACCTTTTTTTGATACTCCACCCCTTGTTCACTTAGCTTCAGCAAAATAAGCCTCTCAGTTCTCTGGTTATAGCCCATTCTACCCATCTTGGAAACCTGAGCCAAGCTGTTTACTCTGCTTGGAATGCTTTTTCTCTTTTTCATCCTTCAGTTGTCAGGATAAGTATCACCTATTTAATTAGGCTTTCCCTGACCACCTAATCTGAAATATGTTTTCCCTTATCTTGTGATCCCATTATTTTCTTTTTTTAAATAGATTTTAATTGTTTATCAATTGTCTCTTAGTCCTTGACTGTAAATTCATGAAAACAAGGACCAGGTCTACATAGCCAATGCTTAGCACACTATAAATACTCAATAAATGTTTACTGAATGAATGAATGAGTGAATGGATGTAGCCACTGTCAACTTCCAATCTTCTCTCTTACCATCGAACTATTGGAGTTTCCCTACTTATCTTGCTTTTTTGTTCTGGGCCTTTGAACTTGCTATCCTTTTTGCTTGATGTTTTGATCCCCCCCCCCCCGCTTTATTGAGATATAATTGTTGGATGACCTTATGTTTAAGGTATACAAGGTGGTAATTTGTTATATGTATGTGTTACAAAATGATTACCACAGTAAGATTAGTTAACACATTTAACTCGTCCTTCGTCTCACATAATTACCATTTGTTGTTGTTACGGTAAGAACTTTTAAGGTCTATTCTCTTAGCAACTTTAAAGTACACAATACAGTATTGTTAACTACTGTCACCATGCTGTACATTAGATCCCCATAACTTATTCCTCTTATACCTGGAAGTTTGTATTCTGTAACCAACATCTTTTCATTTCTCCTACCCTTACCTGCTGGCACCCACAACCTACTCTCTGTTTCTGTAAGTTTGGCCTTTTTAGATTCCACATATAATTGAGATCATACAGCATTTGTCTTTATCTGACTTTATTTCACTTAGCATAATGCTCTCAGTGTTCATCAATACTGTCACGAAAGGCAGGATTTCCTTCTTTATGGTTAAAGAATGTTTTGATGGTTAAGGAAGGTTTCCTGGAGGAGATGGGTTTGTGCTAAGTCTTGAAGCGTAATTTGGGCTTGAATTGACTGAGTAGAAGAAGCAGCACTGTTGAAATCTGATCAAGCACTGAGGAAGATCAGAGAGCTAAGTCAACCACTCATTCCACACTGGTTGCCACTTAAGAAATGGCAAGCACTGTGTTCAGTCTCAAGGATAAAGAGATAAATAAGACATGATGATCACAAGTCAAAAACATGGAATTATGATTTTGCCCTCACATTTTTTTTAAAGATTTTATTTATTTATTTGACAGAAATCACAAGTAGGCAGAGAAGCAGGCAGAGTGAAGAGGAAGCAGGCTTCCCACCGAGCAGAAAGCCCCATGCGGGGCTCGATCCCAGGATCTCATGATCTCAGGACCCTGGGATCATGACCTGAGCCGAAGGTAGAGGCCCAACCCACTGAGCCACCCAGGCGCCCCTTGCCCTCACATTTTATAGGCTAGTCTTTCTATTTATTTTTTTTTAATCTAGCTTTGACCTTTATTCGAGAGACCAGATGGGTTGCTCCAGGATCTGGCTGCCAGTCCTGAGGCCAAGCAAAGGTGGAAACCCACATCTGGTCCTGCTTTGCCCTGAGCTGCAGCCTTAGCCCCAGGATCCTGCTTGCCACCACCTCAGGTGCAGGCAGAGAGAGCCTGGGAGAACTGGGTGTTGCTATTGATTCATTTAAAAAAAGAAAAATACAAAACCAACCAACAAAATAAAGAGACAAACTCACTTCATTGATTTGGAACTTTTTCTTAAACAAACAAAGAAAAATACACTAGGACTCCCTGTCCTCCCACCATAGCTGCATATAATCCATCATCTGGGGCAGAGGGTGGGCATATGAAGGCCATTGACCCCTGTATTCATTTAAATGTAACCTCAAAGAGGCTTGTTCTGCCTTTCTCCTTCCTCCATTTAAAATTTATATTCACCCCTGGTGCACCTGGCTGTTCAGTTGGTAGAGCTGGCAACTCTTGATCTCAGGGGTTGTGAATTTGAGGTGACATTGGGAGTAGAGATTACTTAAAAATAAAATCTTAAGGGGCGCCTGGGTGGCTCAGTTGGTTAAGCATCTAACCCTTTTTTTTTTTTTAAGATTTTATTTATTTATTTGACAGAGAGATCACAAGTAGGCAGAGAGGCAGGCAGAGAGAGGGGAGGAAGCAGGCTCCCTGCCGAGCAGAGAGCCCGACACAGGACTCGATCCCAGGACCCCGAGATCATGACCTGAGCCGAAGGCAGAGGCTTTAACCCACTGAGCCACCCAGGCACCCCAAGCATCTGGCCTTGTGAGATCAAGGCCTGCAATGCTTTCAGTGCTGGGAGTAGAGCCTGCTAAAGATGCTCTCTCTCCCTCTGCCCCGCCCCCCTAAAATAAATAAATAAAATAAAATCTTTTTTTTTTTTTTTTTTAAGATTTATTTATTTATTTATTTGAGAGTGAGAGAGTGAGAGAGAGCATGAGAGGGGAGAAAGTCAGAGGGAGAAGCAAGCTTCCCATGTTGCTGGGAGCCCGATGTGGGACTCGATCCTGGGACTCCGGGATCATGACCTGAGCCGAAGGCAGCTGCTTAACCAACTGAGCCACCCAGGCGCCCCAAATCTTTTTTTTTTAACTGCATTCACCCCCCGCCCAAAAAAGAATAGTAAAAAGTAAAATTGCATTTACCCCAACATTTTCAGTTTTAGGCCCTACTTAATCACCTTCATTAGCACTCACCAAAACTGGCAATGATATTATTTATCTAGTAATTACTTGTTTTCGTGTGATTCAGTCTCAGCCACTAGAACGTAAGCTCCATGAGGGCATGACTAAATCATTTCCATCTCATTCACTACTGTATCCTTGGCATTTAGCATAGGGCCTGTCACATAGCAGGCACTCAATAAATATTTGTTGAATGAATGAATGGCTCTTTCTTAAGAGCTCCTCAGAGTCCGGGAGAAAGATGTAAACAAATAATTGCAATATAGCATTGGCGGTGATATGATATGTACAGATTGTTATAGGCATGTTAGATTAGGAATATTATAGTACTTTGGTTAAAAGCAGACATGCTTAAGTGGGATGGCCAAGGTTCAACTCCAGGTTCTAACATTTATGCACTGGGTGACCTTGGTAACTTTCTTAACCTTTCTAAATCTTTTTTTTTTTTTAAGATTTTATTTATTTATTTGACAGAGAGTGAGAGAGGGAATACAAGCAGACAGAGTGGGAGAGGGAGAAGCAGAGCAGGGAGCCCAATGTGGGGCTCCATTCCAGGACCCTGGGATCATGACCTGAGGTGAAGGCAGACACTTAACCGACTGAGCCACCCAGGCTCCCCTCTAAAAGTTATTATACTCAGGAATGGGGCGCCTGGGTGGCTCAGTGGTTGGGGCCTCTGCCTTTGGCTTGGGTCATGATCTCAGGGTCCTGGGATCGAGCCCTGCGTCAGGCTCTCTGCTCAGCGGGGAGCCTGCTTCCCCCTCTTTCTGCCTGCCTCCCTGCCTGCTTGTGATCTCTCTCTGTCAAATAAATAAATAAAATCTTAAAAAAAAGTTATTATACTCAGGAAAAAAGATGTTCTGGTATGGATGTCATGGATTTTTTGACAATTAAACAGGATACTGCTTATAAAGAGTATGTCACATACTGATACACAGTAAATGCTAGCTATTATTTTTTTTTCTAGCTATTATTATTAAAGAAAGATTGTGGCTCCTTAAGACTTACATGTGTTAACATACACACAATGAAAAAAAAAAGTTGGTCCCCTAAAATGTGTCATTCTATAAGGTCAGAATTAACCTCTCTAAAACAAACACCCCTACCTCTCATTTATCTTCCAAGATTTCTGTATCTTTTCCCTTTGGAAGAAAGAATCAATTCTTCAGAAGAGCCCTGGTTGAGGAGTGTCTGAGTGGCTCAGCCAGTTAAATGTCTGTCTTTAGCTCAGGTGGTAATCTCAGGGTTCTGGGATGGGCCCCATGATGGGCTTCCCTGGTCGGAGGGGAGAATGCTTCTCCCTCTCTTTCTGCCCCTCCCCCTGCTGTGCGCTGTGCACTCCTCTCTCTCTCTTTCTCTCAAATAAATAAATAAAATCTTTAAAAAAAAAAAGAGCCCTGGTTGAAGAGCATCAGCTGATGCCATACAGACGGAGGTAAGTGTCCTGTTTTCTTTACCACCAGAGGGCACCAATCAGTCAAGTCATTTTACCTCTCATTACAAAACACTATAGGAAAGCTTTAGGAAGCTGTTTCTGCCATCCATTCATCTGACAAATATATTTTGAGTAACTACAACGTGCCAAACACTGTAGTAGCTTGTATATAAAAAAGAGCCCTGTATAAACAAGACCTGTCATCCTTATGGAATTTATAATCTTGAGCACCTACTGTGTGTCTGAAAGATCCTATTAGACAAGGGTGTGGAGGGTGGGGTTCAATTTGTTGTTGTTGTTACTGTTTTCCTGCTCTTGGCTGTAAGCCCAACGAGAACAATCACTTAGTGTCTACTTTGTTTCAAACAATGTGCTGGTTGCTGTGATTCCAGGCATGAATAAGACACGCGTGCAACCTACTAATAAACAATGTCTTACCTGCTAGGATAAAAAGGCATGAGACAAATTCTAGACTTCCTCCGACCTGAGAATGGAGAACCTTAGTACACACTTCATTATCACATTAGGTTATGAGCCTTCAACAGATACATTTTTATTAGCCCTCTACCTTGGGGCCATGATCATTGCAGATGTTAACTAGGAATCTGTGAGTTTATTTGAACTCAGGGATCAGCTTTTTTTTTTTTTTAATTTATTTATTTGTTAGAGAGAGAGAGCAAGCGAGCACAGGCAGACAGAGTGGTAGGCAGAGGCAGAGGGAGAGGGAGAAGCAGGCTCCCCGCAGAGCAAGGAGCCCAATGTGGGACTCGATCCCAGGACACTGGGATCATGACCTGAGCCGAAGGCAGCCGCTTAACCAACTGAGCCACCCAGGCGTCCCTAAACTCAGGGATCAGCTTTTGGTCTGGCTGTCAGGTGTATGTTATAGTGGGTTAGACTAGGGATCTACCATCTTCTGGGTCAGGGTGGGACCGTGATGAGTTTATGAGGGTGAAATGCTTTCAAGATGAACTTTCTGCCTATTTGTCTACTCACATCCTTGTTATTAAAGGTGTCAACATCATCTCCCACGTTTCCAGGTCAGCAATCTTCTTGTCCCTAAATTGAATGGTAGAGGAAGAGAAGTCAGAATGGTTGAGGGCTGGTAGCCAGAATACAGCTATGTCTTCAACTTTTTTTTTCTTTCTTTAAAGTTCCTATTTATGGATCATTTACCCTGTGCTAGTCATTGTGTCAAATGCTGTATATAGATGACCTCATTTAATATTTACAATAGTTTAAGTTAGGTGTAATTAACCCTTTATTACAGAAGCTGATGAATAAGGAATGGACAATGTAAATGGAGGGGCTAGGGTTGGAACTTAGGATCTTTTTGATCTTCAAATTCTAAATGTGTGGAACTATCATAGTACCCTGACTTTTCTAAGGAAACGTTTCAGTGGTTATCACAGGACATGCCTTCCCAAGAGAACAGGCTACTCTAAATCATGAGGATTGGAGACTGTCTCCGCATCTCACTTCAGTTATGATTATCTTAAAAGTCCCTCAGTTCCATGTCAGGCCTTCCAGCTGAAATATCTACAGGGGTCAAAGTTCAACCTCTGTGCGCCTGCGTGTGTGTATACATTTTTTTTTTCTTTAAAGATTTTATTTTTATTATTTTTATTTTTTTTTAAGATTTTATTTATTTATTTGTCAGAGAGAGTGAGCACAGGCAGACAGAGAGGCAGGCAGAGGCAGAGGGAGAAGCAGGCTCCCCGCTGAGCAAGGAGCCCGATGCGGGACTCAATCCCAGGACCCTGGGATCATGACCCGAGCCGAAGGCAGCTGCTTAACCAACTGAGCCACCCAGGCGTCCCTAAAGATTTTATTTTTAAGTAATCTCTACACACAAGGTGGGGCTTGAATTTACTACCCCAAGATCAAGGGTCGCATGCTCAGGGACTGAGCCAGCCAGGTGATCCCATAGTACTTCATTTTACAAATAACTGAGGGTTGCCTAGAGCACTTGCCCCAAACCACAGGGAAGGGCTAGGAACCCAGGTTTAGTCTGCGTTACTACTTCTCTCTTTATTTCCCACAACTTCCTCCTTGTAGTTAAGAAGAGAAGTAGAAGCTTGCCTATCTGCCTTCCCCATTTCTCGGATGGGAATCTGCTCCCCCACCCCACCCCACCGCAACCCGGTGGGTGACACGCTGCTCTCCAAGGACACACGGGCTTGAGGGCCCTGCACAAGATATGCCGGGACACTTGTTCCCACCGATAAGATTCATAAACTCAGCATATTCTTGTCAAGCACCTACTGAGTGCAGGGACGGCCGACTTTGTGTCACGGGGAGAGGCCTGAAGAGGACCAGGGTTCCACGGAGGATGGCTGTGGAAGCCTGTGGATACCTACGCATAGGGAGTGGAAGGGAAGGCGCTGACAGCTCTAGGACCAGTGGTCCCTTCCTGGGAGCTCCCTAGGAACCGCGGCGTCCAGCCACACACCGTCATTTTGGGGCCAAGGGCATCCCCTGTAGGTACGCTCTTTCGGCACAGCAGCTTGGCCCTTTAAGGGCGGGGGACACGCGTCGGCGTCACAAAGCGCCGCCACCGCGCCGGGTGGCAGAAAGGAGGCGGGGAAATGAGCGGAGGAGGGCGGGGGAGGGAGGGGCGTGCGCACGCGCGTCTGGCCGCCCGCCTCCGAGAGCCGCCCTCCCTCCCGGCGCGCGCCCCTCCTCCCTCTCTCCCTCCCTCCTTCTTCTTGGCTCCGTCGCTCCCGCGGCGCGAGGCGCTCTTGCTCTTCTCCTCCTCCTCCTCCTCCGTCGTCGCCCCTCCCCCCGCGCAGCCGCTGCCGCCGTCGCCGCCGCCGCCGCCGCCAAGAGACCCCCGCGCGCCGCGCTCTCCCCGCCCTTCGGCCCCGCGCGCCCTTCGGCCCCGGCAGCCCCTGAGGAGAACGAGAGGGCGAGCGAGCGCGGCGCTCCCGGGCCGGCTCGGCCCCCTCCCCTCACCATCGCCGGCCCTTCGCCGCCCTCCTCCGCTTCCACCCCCTCTCCCCCCCCCCGCCGTCAAGTTGAGGCCCCCTCCGGGGGGGGGAGGCCCGGGACCGGGAGCGAATTCCCCTAACTCCCTCGGCCCCTCCCCCCACTTGGCCCGAGTGTGAGGAAAAGGGCCCGGCCCGGCCCGCGTCGTGTGTGAGGAGGACCCGGGCCGGCCCACGGGCCGTCTGGGGCCTGCTCCGGCCCGCCGGGTGTGTGAAGACAGGGGCCCGGTGCGGCCCGGCGGAGGGCGAGCGGAGGGGAGGGGCCTCGTCCGGCCCGGCGGGTGCGAAAGGACTGGGGCTCCGGCCCGGCGCCGCCGCCGCCGCCGCGATGGCCCAGCAGCAGATGACCAGCTCGCAGAAGGCCCTGATGCTCGAGCTGAAATCCCTGCAGGAGGAGCCGGTGGAGGGCTTCCGGATCACCCTGGTGGATGAGTCCGACCTCTACAACTGGGAGGTTGCCATCTTCGGACCCCCCAACACCCTCTACGAAGGCGGCTACTTCAAGGTACCCCTACCCCCTCCCAGAGCAGGCTTCCCCAGGCGGAGGCCTCCGCTCCCCGAGCCGCTTGTGGGGCCAAGAGTGTGAGCGCGCGTGTGTAGAGGGGGCTCCTCACCTCGGCAGCCCCCTCCCCCCATCTGTGGAAGCAGGAAGGCCTTGCTCACCAAGTGCCTTTTCTTTGTCATGGGGGCGGGGGCTGGAGGCCAGACTGCACCGGGAAATAGGAAAGCCTCTCTGGCTAGGGTAGTGGCTACCGGAGGAGGAGGGCTGTCTTTGTTTTGTTTCCCCAGCTGAGGGTGTGTGGGAAGAAAGGTGGTCTTTCCGGTCTCGTCTTCGCATCAGAACCATCCCCGCGCCGGCTGGAACTGCCCCAGAGGGCAGAGTGACCTGCGCTTAGTGGATTGGATCTTTCTTTTTTGGGGGGTGAGGGTGGGGGAAGGGTATTAGTCTGTCATTTCAGAGGCTGCCTAGAGACCTGACACTTTGAGGGTTTGATGGGCTTCTTGCGTGGTGGTAGTTCCAACTTCGCATTCCAGTAGGCGATAATGAATAGGACCCTAGGGGTGGTAAACAAGGGTGCCTGCGTTTCCTTGCCTTTCTCTACTTGAGGGGAACGCTAATTTAGCCCCCTCTCTGTTCTCATTCTCTGTTTACTTCAGTGGTATTTCAAAATGCCCTTTGTCCTCACCCTGCCACCAACTTTACTGGCTCCCCCCCCCCCCCCCCCCCGCCCCATGTAGGAATATCTGCAGACGGTGGAACATGTTATGTAGGGAGATTGATAGTTTCCCACTTCAGGGAGACAGAAGTGAAACGTTTTACTCAGGTGGTTAGCTCTAGCGAATGGGGTGGTTTCACAGATGAAAAGTATCTGAGGTGAGAGGTTTTCACTGAGTAGGACTGTTCCTTAGGCACCCATGATTTTAGAACGGTGGTTATTATCATGATATCCTGAATCCAGTGGTTTTCTTTCCTTTTTTTAAAATTCCATTTCTTTTTTAAAAATTTTAAGATAACTTGGCGATATTGGGGTTTATTGGGGTTTTTTTTGTTTGTTTGTTTCTGTTTTTCTTTTATCATTTTTATAGGGACAAATCATAGATTGAAGGTGGAATGTTTTAAATAGTGGAGACAGAGACAGAAAATTAATGCTAGGGAATCCATTTAATTTTATTTCCAAAAGTAAGTAAAATAGAGCAGTGAGTCAATCTTAGTTTGTTTTGAAGGGAGGAGCTATCTTGGCATAAGTTTTAAATGAGTGTCTTAGTCATGTAGTTATGATGTACATTTTTAGGACTACCCAGTTTTGTTTTTCTGTCCTTCTTAAGGTAGAACCTTCAGTGTCAGCTTTGAAATTGGGTCAACTTTGTAGAAAATGTGAAGAATTGACAGGGAGATGTTTAATATTCATGCCTGTGATAGTCTGTGAATACCTAGTAAAAACACATTTTTAGAAGATTGTGTAAGAGCAGTTCTCTTACCAACTATATGCTTAATGTCTTGTGGTCACCATACACTGTACCTTTTAGATGCAGATATCAACGAGCAAGTTATTAGTGACAAATTGGAGAAGCTATTGCTGTGTCTGCTGGCTAACTTTAGTGACAAAGTTTAATTTCCATAAAGTGTCATTATTTGGGACAGTTGAGAGTCAAGGTGAATGGGTACTAATTAGAATAATCTCTATTTCAGTGTTTTGAAAACTATGTGAAAGGAAATAATGGGTGCAAATTGCAGTATTTTTGCTTAAGTAGCAGGAAGAGGACTGTGGAGAATCCTCAGTTTGAAATAGGGAGTATGGGAAGAGGATTCCCTACGGTGACAAACATTGATTTTAGTTAAGTGCTTTGTAATTTCAGTCCTACTAGAAAGAATGGTTGAATTTCTTTGTATATGTTAGATTTCTTAATTTTTTTACGTTTATTTTATTTTTTAAAGTTTTTTTTGTTTTGTTTTATTTTATTTTTAAATTTGAGAGAGAGCAAGCATGAACAGTGGGGAGGCAAAGAGAGAGGGAGAAGTAGACTCCCTGCTCAGCAGGGAGCCTGACCCAGGGCTAAATCCCAGGACCCTGAGATCATGACCCAAGCCAAAGGCAGACACTTAACTGGCTAAACCACCCAGGCACCCCAATCTTTTTTACCTTAAATTAGGAAATTTAATAATGGATGAAAATTCTTAGGTTTTATGTTTTAGTTTTGTGTGAGAATTCTTGTCAGTTTTGTTTTCTTATATTTTATTCCTTATCGGAATCCTTATGGCTTTTTTTTTTTTTTTTTTTTTTTTGACAGAGAGAGAGAGAGAGATCACAAGTAGGCAGAGAGAGAGGGGGAAGCAGGCTCCTTGCTGAGCAGAAAGCCCGATGCGGGGTTCGATCCCAGGACCCAAGGATCATGACCTGAGCCGAAGGCAGAGGCCTTAACCCACTGAGCCACCCAGGCGCCCCTCCTTATGGCCTTTTATCCCAAAAGTCTTTTGTTGAAAAAAGGCAAGGGGTGCCTGGGTGGCTCAGTGGGTTAAAGCCTCTGCCTTCAGCTCAGGTCATGATCCTAGGGTCCTGGGATCGAACCCCGCATCGGGCTCTGCTCAGCAAGGAGCCTGCTTCCTCCTCTCTCTGACTGCTCTGCCTACTTGTGATCTCTGTCTGTCAAGTAAATAAATAAAATCTTAAAAAAAAAAAAATGGAAAAAAGGCAAATATATGGTCACGAGCAGTTAATACTGGTGACAGGTCTAAAGCCATTGTCTTTTATTTCATTGCTTTTGTCATAAAACAAGGCTTTTAGTGTATTCCACTACAGCTGCAGTTAAAAGTTGGCACAGACCTTTTTCTACCACTATTCTCCCATATCAAATGATAGTTCTTGAACATTTAGTATAATTTATTTTCAAGTTAAATTCTTCTATTTTGCATAATAGATTCTGAAGGCAGTGAGACCGCCATTCATTTTTAAATTTTTCATAATGTTACTCTTTTACTTTTACATATTAATAGGCTTCTTATTGATCTTTTTCACCGTGAAATAGTTGGCTCCAGTCTAACTATGGCATCTGTTGTGGTAGAAACCGGGACTTCGTATTTCACAAATTTTTTTTCTATTCATCTTGCTTTTGTTTTTTAAACATCTCAAAAAAAAATCTCAAGTTGTGTGTTTCTTAGCTCTGGGATTTGGGGGTAGCGTGTGTGATGGGTATAGGTAGTTTCTTGTTCCTGTTTTTCTGGATATTATAAAATCATTTTGGCCTTGATTTTTGCCCAGTCTTGATCTCTTAAGACTTACCGAGTGAACGTCTTTGCTGCTTCTATTTTTTCCTCTGGGGGTCACTCATTAAAAAACACAAAGTAGGAGATGGCTTCAAACAGAGAACACCTCTGAACTTAATTTTGCTGCTGTGGAGCAAGTTGGAATTTTATTATGTTACTGGATAAATAAATTGTTGATCAAGTGAGCAGTTAATGATGACTTAACAAGTTCACTATCTTTTCAAGTACTTCTGTTAGTGATCATAACTTAGTATGGCTGCTTTGGTGTAGAACTCCTTGGAGCTCCTGTATTATGTACTGAAAGCGCGGTAGCAGTGAGTCTAGCGATCAGAAAGTGAAGAGTGCCTGGGGTGCCTGGCTGGCACAGTAGTTGGTAGAGAATGTGACTCTTGATTGCAGGGTCATGAGTTCGAGGCCCATGTTGGGTGGAGAGATTAAAAAAAAGAAGGAAAGAGTGTATTTTTCATGATGTTCATAACTTAAAAGTTTAAATGATACAGAAGACTTAAAATATTGCAGTTAACTTTTCATAGGTTGATTTTATTCAATAATGTGGTTGAGACAGTGAAACAGGTTTTTCCATCTTTAGAAAATTTCAAACTGATAATTTAGGAAAGTGTTTGTTATATATTATAAGTTTTCCTTAATCGAAGCTTCTTTATCAGACTTAACACTTTCATTTATTTATTCATCTTTTAGAAAAGATTTTAATTTATTTCATAGTGAGAGAGCTTATGCATGGGCAAGGGGTGGGATAGAGGGAGGGGCAGAGGGAGAGGGAAAAGCAGACTCCCCACTGAGCAAGGAGCCTGATGTGGGACTCCATCCCTCGCCCTGGGGATCATGACCCCCAGCCAAAGGCAGATGCTTAACAACTGAGCTACCCAGGAGCCCCCACTTTGATTTATATTAAAGAAACTCTTCAGTAGTTTTAAAAAATATTGGATATGTATTATTTTCATTTGTTCTGGAATAAAATGAATCTTTTCTGTATTTTCTCCCCCCCCCCCCCCAAAAAAAAAACCAACCCTAAACCCTACCAAAATTAACCTTTGGTCCTGGCAATAGCATACTCTATTTTGTGACTCTCATTCTTAAGATAGAGTTGAAACAGTTATTTTAAAAAACTGATTCTTAGTCTTTTTGTTATATGGATTCTTTTGAGAAACAGTTTTCTTTAGGAAAACATTGGCACATATAAACTAGTTTGTATACATTTTCAGAGGGTTAACTGACAGGTTAAGAATTCCGGTTTAAAAGGATTTGGATAGGCAACTTAACTTTAAAATAATAAAATTAGTGCTTTTTTAAAAAAATAATCTTATAATGAGTCTTTCTGTAAATTAAAGCTGTCTTATTTCTTAATTTTTTCTCAGTCTCTCTGAGAATACCTCTTAGAGCTTTTAGCTGTAACCTTTTCTGGAAGCTGAACTTGGCTTGAGTGCTGAGTGAACTAAGGCAACACTGTAAATGGAAACATAGTTAATGTCCAGTGGTTTGGGGCACTACTGTAAATGGAGTTTTAGTGTTCCCCCACTGCCCCCCCCATGGCAAAAGTATAGCACCTCAGTATTTTATAGAATATTCTTTTATCCTGTTGATTCCAAAATGCTTTAAAAAAAATTTTTTTTAAGAATTTATTTATTTATTTGACAGAGAGAGATCACAAGTAGGCAGAGGGGCAGGCAGAGAGAGAAAGAGGAGGAAGCAGGCTCCCTGCCAAGCAGAGAGCCCGATGTGGGACTGGATCCCAGGACCCTGAGATCATGACCTGAGCCGAAGGCAGAGACTTAACCCACTGAGCCACCCAGGCGCCCTGCCTTTTTTTTTTTTTTTTTTTTAATTTAAGTTTTTAACTTGTTGGAAATTGAGATGTGCCTTAAAATTGCTTATCAACCAGGTGGCTCTTGAGATCTAGTTGTGAGAGAACCTTCCACTGAAATTTTCTAATAATTTTTTGGAATGCCAGCATCAGTGTCTTAAATTCAATAAAGTATTGTTTCTTCTTGAATGAAAGATTTGAGCCCTAGTTAATACTTTGATTGCAGCATGTTGATTCCTGTTTTTCAGAGATTTGTGTTAGTAAGTAGTTTTTACTGAGTACTCACCAAAGGCAAAGCGCTGTCTGAAGAATAGCTATAGTAAGGGAAAGTATTAGGACATTGGTAACCATAGAGCTTTTATGAATGATCTTAAAAATCTTTGTGCAGGGGCACCTGGGTGGCTCAGTGAGTTAAGCCTCTGCCTTTAGCTCAGGTCATGATCCTAGGGTCCTGGGATCGAGCCCCGAATGGGGGGGGGGTACCTGCTCAGTGGGGGGCCTGCTTCCCGCCCCCTCTCTCTGCCTGCCTCTCTGCCTACTTGTGATCTCTCTCTCTCTGTCAAATAAATAAATAAAATCTTTAAAAAAAAATGTTTGTGCAGGCTTTACAGAAATGTGAAGCGTAGGTGTTAGGTACTTGTTTATAAATGGTAATTTAAATCAAACTTTAAAGTTTTTATTTATTTTTTTTTTAATACCTTACCTTCAATACCTTGCCTATTAGCTCATGGGCATGTTTGAGCGCACTACCCAAAGCTTTAAAGTTTGAGCATTTGTCAACATAACCATAGTCTATCACGATAAAACATTCTATTTCATTTTTGCAACTTAGCATTACTGTTCCTAGTTTAAGATTC
Source organism: Martes martes (assembly GCF_963455335.1). Classification (NCBI taxonomy): domain Eukaryota; kingdom Metazoa; phylum Chordata; class Mammalia; order Carnivora; family Mustelidae; genus Martes; species Martes martes. The sequence continues at coordinate 58,725,448 of NC_137900.1, forward strand.
CAGAAGAACCTGTCTTGTTGGAGACAAGTGAATAAAGGAACCCATCTAACAAATTGGGCCATCTCTGCTAATCTATTATGGGGAAATAATAGTGAGGAAGCATTAGAAATTCAGGGCTTAGGACTACAGAACTCCACCTTGCTTGAAAGGTCATATTTAAAACTAAATCTTTTGGGGCACCTGGGTGGCTCAGTCAGTTAGTTAAGCATCTGCCTTCGGCTCAGGTCATGATCCCAGGTCCTGGGATTGAGCTACATATTGGGCTCTCTGCTCAGCTGGGAGCCTGCTTCTCCCTTGCCCTCTGCTTCTCTCCCCTGTTCCTACACTCTCTTTCTCTGACCAAATTAAAAAAAAATTTCTTTTATTTAAGTTTAAAAGTCCCAAGGGTAATTATTATCTGTTCCTCCAAATTATGGGTCGAGATTGTTATGATGACTTCAGTTTATATCTTAAATTCACTGCAAAAATGGATTTTTTGTTTTTGTTTTTGGACTACTTGAATTACAGAATGATAAATCCTGTTGCAGAAAGATTTTTTTTAAATTGGCAAATATATATATATATTTTAAAGATTATATTTATTTATTTGACGGAGAGAGAGATCACAAGCAGGTAGAGAGAGAGAGGAGGAAGCAGGCTCCCCGCTGAGCAGAGAGCCTGATGCGGGGCTCGATCCTAGGACCCTGAGATCATGACCTGAGCCGAAGGCAGAGGCTTTAACCCACTGAGCCACCCAGGCGCCCCAAATTGGCAAATATATTTAATAGCAACTTTTCTTGTTACTTTGGGGAGTGGGTTGGTGCTAGTGTTGAGAAATAGAAGTCTTAAAACTAGTTTTGGAATTAGAAATGAATACATCTCTCACAGAAATGACTGTGGGAGGATGATGGGGAGGGTGTAAATTTCTTAATGTGATATTGGTTTATGCTTTTAAAATAATAATGCCTTAATATTTTTCCAAGTAAATTTAAGCGTCATAGGAAACTTGAGTAGCTTTAATGTTAAAGCCTTTTTGTTCTTTCAGCTGAGTCTGTTAAGTGGTACTCGTTACCTCTATTATAGCATCTTTAGATCAGTGCCATAGTTTTATTTTTTTTTAAAAGATTTTATTTATTTATTTGACAGATCACAAGTAGGCAGAGAGGCAGGCAGGGAGAGAGGAGGAAGCAGGCTCCCTGCTGAGCAGAGAGCCCGCTCTGGGGCTGGATCCCAGGGCCCTGAGATCATGACCTGAGCTGAAGGCAGAGGCTTTAACCCACTGAGCCACCCAGGCACCCCTAGAAATAAGATTTTTAAGTTTATTTGTAGTCATACCTGATATATATAATAAGACAAAACAATAAGTTTTGTTATTCAAAACAATATCCTTCATATAATTTGAAAATTTTCTTTTGAAATTGTTGGCAGAGGCACAGGTAAAATTAGTGTGTAATATTTTGTTTTCACATGTTATTAAAAAAAAAAGATTTACTTATTTTTAGAGACAGAGGCAGAGGGAGAAGGAGTCTTAAGCAGACTGCAGAGAGCGGAACCTGACTCTGTCTTACCAGTCTGAGATATGACTTGAGCTGAAACCAAAAGCCAGAGACTTAATCGACTGTGCCATCCAGGCGTCCCTATATTCACAGGTCACTTTTGGTTGAAAAATATTATTACTCAGATTATTTACCTTACTTACCAAGTTGAATCTGAGTCAGTTTTGAATATTAAATGAAACAGAAGTCCACACTAAATAAGGAAAAGATTTGCCCCTAATAAGAACATTAAGAAGTTGGACAATAGGTTCTGAAGCCAGTTCTCAAAGAATTCTGAATTGTTTTGAGCAGTGTGGGTGTAGCACTGTTTGAGGGAGGGTATGGCCAGCCTTCGGAGGCATTTGCTCTGAAGAGGGCAAAGGTCATTCTGGTCGTTGGATTAGGAAAAACAAACAAACAAACAAACACACTTTTAAACCCATCTTGATCTTAATCACTCAACTGCCCCCCCCCCCCCCCCCCGCATTGGCTAAATAGGAATAATGATGTATTCAGGCTGCTAAGGACTAAGCCCTGTGAAAAACGTCCATGCTAATGTAAAAAAAAAAAAAAAAAATTGTAACTTTGTTCTCAGGGGTCCTACCTGGAGTCCTTTGGAATTTGTTAATCATATTTCAGCATTTACCCTGAATAAGCATGACAGAAAATTTGCTAGACGAAGAGTGAAATGTCTTACTGACGATAAGGAAATTACTGTAGAATTTAGATTTAAGATTTAAATCTGGGGGCGCCTGGGTGGCTCAGAGGGTTAAGCCTCTGCCTTCAGCTCAGGTCATGGTCTCAGGGTCCTGGGATCAAGCCCCACATAGGGCTGTCTGCTCAGCAGGGAGCCTGCTTCCCCCCTCTCCCTCTGCCTGCCTCTCTGTCTACTTGTGATCTCTCTCTGTCAAATAAATAAATAAAATCTTTAAAAAAAAAAAAAAGATTTAAATTTGGTTGAGCATCCATTTCTTGGTTTTGGCTCAGGTCGTGATCTCCGGGTCCTGGAATCCCCGTTCTTCCTGCTCCATACTCAGCAGGGAGTCTGCTTGTGTCCTCTTTCTGCCCCTTTCTGGGCTAGTGCTCTCTCTAAATCCTTTTTTAAAAAAGGGAGGGCTTTAAAATGAGGAGAGCACTTCCTGAGTTTTTAATTAAATCTCCATTTTATGTAAGTTTTTTCTGAAGATTTTTTTAATGGTAAAGTACGGAATAAATTAAGTTCAGAGAGGTTCCTTTGTTGTGCCTGAGTTTTCGAGTCCTTTCGCGTCCGAGAGACCACCAAGGAGCCAAGCACAGATGCAATCACACGAGGGCTTATTTGACAAGCTTAAGCTTGGGCCCAAGTATTCCCGACACCAGTGGAGTAGGGACTTGGACCCCAAGCTTAACTAAGGCAGGGGTATTTATGGGTTCCTGTTACTAAAGCAGGGTGGGGCTTCCTAAAGTAGGGTGGGGGTCCTTAGAACTAAAGTAAAGTAGGGGAAAGTTCAGCCCTTAGACACAGGGGTCTGAGATGGCTGTACTTATGCTAAGGCTAAACCTGAGGTGGGATGGCCTTAATTTTTCTCTGCCTCCACACCTTAAATTAAAAATGGTGCTAATAAGTGGCAAAACTGGAAAAGTTACTTGAGGATAGGTAAGTACTGTATTAAGGAAATCAGTTTTTTTCTGTTGTGACCAAATCTAGTAGTGTGTGAGTCTAAACGCTCTTAGATTATGTGCTCGTTTAAGAAATGCCACTGGGTCTTTGAATTTCCTTAGCATTTGGCAGAGGACCTAAAAGAGTAGGTACTTATTTTGGGGGGAGTCACATCCTTTGAGAATGACAGCCCCCTTCCTTCCTAATGCATGCAGTTTCAAGGAATTACTGATCTCTAAATTTTTTCCATACACCTTAGATGTTCAACTCCTAGTCTAGGATATGTGGTAGACTAAAGTGGCTAAATATTTAGACTGCTTAGTTACTCTAGTTGTCTTTTCCCTTTTGGGAAGTTGCATTTTATTTAGTTTTATTTAGTTTTGACATTTTATCTATAGTTACTTGTTTCTCTGAATTAGATCTCATGTTCTTGATGACCAAAGTTTTAACTAAAAATTAAGATTGAAATATTGATTATACAGTAATACAGCAAATTATGATCTTTGTGTAGGGTTCCTCTTGTAATTTAAGTACTATAAAACTGGGGCACCTGGGTGACTTAATCTAGTGTTCGCCTTCATCTCAGGTCCTGAGCCCAGGGTCCTGGGACTGAGCTGCCCATCTCTGCTCAGTGGGGTGTCTCTGCTTCCTCTCTCTGTACATACCCCCACCCCGGGTGTGCGTGTCCCACGCTTAATTGTTTACAGTAAGTAAGATACTTGCAAGCAAGTATCTTATTTAATATCTAATAAAATCTTACCTAATAAAATCTTTTAAAAAATACCAGAAAACTTACTTAGAAGAGGTTAAAAATTTCAGAACAGTGATGGTGAGAGACATTACTCAAACCTGCCAACCATAGCAACCTGGACCTCTGTAGTCCCATGAAGATAAAGATTGTTACACCTCACTTGGAAAATTTAATGAAATTAACCTAGTTCTGTTTTAGCCTGCTTTTCAGAGTATCAGAAGACATCTTTTAAAACTAGATATTTTATTTTTATTTTGTTATTATGCTCAGTTAGCCACTATATAGTACATCGTTAGTTTTTGATGTTATGTTCAGTGATTCATTCGTTGCATATAACACCCAGCGCTCATCACAACTTGTGCCCTCCCAATATCCATCTCCCTGTTACCCCGCCCCTAACCCCTTCCCCTCTGAAACCCTCAGTTTGTTTCCCTGTTTTAGAATTTCTTATACAGTGGAGGATTTTATTTTATTTTTTAAAAAGATTTTATTTATTTATTTGAGAGAGAGACAGAGAGAACATGAGACAGCATAAGGTCAGAGGGAGAAGCACACTCCCTGTGGATCCAGGAGCCAGTTGCCAGAGACTCGATCCTGGTATTCCAGGATCATGACCTGAGCCGAAGGCAATTGCTTAACCAACTGAGCCACCCAGGTACCTTAAAGTGGAGGATTTTAAAGTAGTAATTGTAAATGTAATGTATTTAAAAAAAATTTTTTTTTAAAGATTTTATTTATTTATTTGACAGATCACAAGTAGGCAGAGAGGCAGGCAGAGAGAGAGAGAGGGAAGCAGGCTCCCCGCTGAGCAGAGAACCTGATGATGCGGGGCTCAATCCCAGGACCCTGAGATCATGACCTGAGCCGAAGGCAGCGGCTCAACCCACTGAGCCACCCAGGCGCCCCTGTAATGTGTATTTTAATGAGGTTCTTGATACATTAAAAAATCAGAATAATTTTTATTATTTATTTATTTATTTTAAAATATTTTATTTATTTATTTGACAGAGGGAGATCACAAGTAGGCAGAGAGACAGGCAGAGAGAGAGAGGGGAGGAAGCAGGCTCCCTGCTGAGCAGAGATGCGGGGCTGCATCCCAGGACCCGAGCCAAAGGCAGAGGCTTTAACCCACTGAGCCACCCAGGCATCCCAGAAAAGCACATTTTTAAAGCTGTATTTATGCTTTGATAATATTCTCTGTGTGTGTGTATATATATATATATGTACATATATATATTTTTAAGGATTTTATTTATTTATTTGACAGAGAAGTTGCAAGTAGGTAGAGAGGCAGACAGAGGGGGAGGGGGAAACAGGCTCCCTGCTGAGCAGAGAGAGGGGACCACATGGGGCTTGATCCCAGGACCCTGAGACCATGACCTGAGCGGAAGGCAGAGGCTTAACCCACTGAGCCACCTAGGTGCCCCGTGTGTATATATTTTGTTAAGGAATAATTTTGGTGAAGTTTAGCCAAATGTGTGTGTATTTTTCTCCCCCCATATATATAAAGTCTCCTAAATAAAAGATTAACTGCATCTTGCCTGTACTGTTTACATATATACCTTGACCAAATTAATTATTAACAAAGCAGAGTAGGCAGGGAACTTTTTTTTTAAAAGATTTTATTTATTTATTAGACAGAGATCACAAGTAGGCAGAGAGGCAGGCAGAGAGAGAGGAAGAAGCAGGCTCCCCGATGAGCCGAGAGCCTGATGCGGGGCTCGATCCCAGGACCCTGGGATCATGACCTGAGCCGAAGGCAGAGGCTTTAAACCACTGAGCCACCCAGGCGCCCCATAGGCAGGGAACTTTTAAAGTCAGTTAAATTTCTGTGTGAATTACTATAAACAAGCTCTCCTGGGTTATTGTTTGAGCTACCAAGTATGTCTTGGAGTGTACATCTCTAATGAGGCCTGTTAGAGATTTCTACTAGTATGGCCCCCCCTTTTTTTTTTTTTAAAGTATGTCGTATTTATACTAAAGACTTAGACACTGAACTGTACTCTACCTTTTTTTAATAAGCCTTTTCTGTATTCACTCTCCTGGATATTGGACAGTGTCTACCCAGTCACACAAGTCTAGAAGCTGGAAATAAGTTAAGATGATTTCTGCTTTCTCTTTCTACATATCCAGTTATTTTTAGTATCTCATGTCTCTGCTGTTTAGCCCCTCCTCTTCATTCCTGCTGCTACCATGTAAGTTTATACTCAGTTGTCACTCACTTGGACTGTGATAGTAGCCTCTTTGCTGTCTTATACCTCTCCATTCAGTGATGCTACCAGAGTAATCTTTCTAAAGCTCTAATCTGACTTATCTCCACCAAAAAAAAAAAAAAAAGATATCTGCTCATCTTTCACAAAATTAGGTAAAAATTTATTTCTGTGGCATACAGGGCCCTTCAAGAACTGTATTTCCAGTTCTTGCCCCATAGGTAATTTTTCACAGTGCCATTGCCTAAGTTGTTACTTGCCTTTTCAGCTTTTCTGTGCTCTTTTTAGTCTGGGAAATTACAGCTTAAATTTTAAAACCCAATTCACTGTGATGATCATCTTCTGAAAACTTTTCAGGTTCATCCCTGTAACCTATGCTCTTCCCAGTTAGACTGTTGTTGTTTTTTTTTAAGATTTTATTTATTTATTTGACAGACAGAGATCACAAGTAGGCAGAGAGGCAGGCAGAGAGAGAGGAGGAAGCAGGCTTCCCGATGAGCAGAGAGCCTGATGGGGGGCTCGATCCCAGGACCCTGAGATCATGACCTGAGCTGAAGGCAGAGGCTCTAACCCACTGAGCCACCCAGGGCACCCCCCCCCCCCCCAGTTAGACTGTTTTAAGATAAAGCCAGACACCCTGTCTTTTCATCCCTAATTTACTGGACTCCGCAAAAGATAAGAACTCTTTTAAAAAATATAATTGAATTTTTTTTTAATTTTTAAATTTTTTAAAAAGATCTTATTTATCTATTTGACAGAGAGAGACAGTGAGAGGGGGAACACAAGTGGGAGGGTGAGAGAGGAAGAAGCAGTTTCCCGGATGCGGGGCTCAATCCTAGGACTCGGGGATCATGAGGTGAACCGAAGGCAGATGCTTAACGACTGAGCCACCCAGGCACTGAATAAACAGTAATTTCTACACCTGAAGCTAATGTAACATTGTGTGTCAAATGTACTCAAATTAAAAAAAAAAAAGTTCCTTGGGAACCTGGGTGGCTCAGTGGGTTAAAGCCTCTGCTTTCGGCTCAGGTCATGATCCCAGGGTCCTGGGATTGAGTCCCGCATCGGGCTCTCTGCTCAGCAGGGAGTCTGCTTCCCCCACCCTCGCTCTCGCTCACTCTCTCTCTCTCTCTCTCTCTGCCTGCCTCTCTGCCTACTTGTGATCTTTGTCTGTCAAATAAATAATAAAAAAATCTTAAAAAAAAAAGTTCCTTGGGACGCCTGGGTGGCTCAGTTGGTTAAGCAGCTGCCTTCGGCTCGGGTCATGATCCCGGTGTCCTGGGATCGAGTCCCACATCGGGCTCCTTCCTCGGCAGGGAGCCTGCTTCTCCCTCTGCCTGCCACTCTGTCTGCTTGTGCTCACTCTCGCTCCTCCCTCTCTCTCTCTGACAAATAAATAAATAAATAAATCTTTAAAAAAAAAAAAAAAAGTTCCTTAATATTATCTAATATTCAGATTGTCCCAGTCATCTCACTGATAAACCTCTAAGTTCGTTTGAATCAGGATCCAAAATTAAATCTACATTTGCATCTGGTTCATATGCTTCTCAAGGCCTTTTTTTTTTTTTAAGATTTTTTTTTTATTTGGCAGGTGGGGGGGAAGCAGGCCTCCCGCTGAGCAGAGAACCTGATGGGGGGCTCCATCCCAGGACTCCGAGATCATGACCCGAGCCGAAAGTAGAGGTTTAACTCACTGAGCCACCCACGCGCTCCTCTTAAGGCTTTCTTAATTGATAACTCTTCTCTTCTCTTCTCTCCCCTCCCCTTTTTCCTTTCTTTCCTTTTCCCTTTCTTTTCCTTTATCCTTTCCTTTCCTGGGGGGGATGGAGGTCCAGAGAGCACAGGGAGAGAGAACCTTAAGCAGGCTCCATGCTCAGTGTAGAATCTGATGTGGGGCTTCATCTCACAAGTCTGAAATCATGGCCTGAGCTGAAATCAAGAGTTGGACATTTAACCAACTGAGCCACCCAAGCGCTGCTCATCTTCATCGTCATCTTCTTCTCTTTTTAATAACAGTTTTAGGGGTGCCTGGGTGGCTCAGTTGGTTAAGCACCTGTCTTTGGCTCACGTCATGATCCCAGGGTCTTGGGATTGAGTCTGGCATCAGGCTCCCTGCTCCTTGGGAAGCCTTCTCAGTCTCCCACTCCCCTGCTTGTGTTCCCTCTCTTGCTGTCCTTCTGTCAAAATCTTAAAAAACAAAAACAAAAACAAAAAAAAACCAGCTTTAATGAGATATAATTCACTTATTTAAATATACAATTCAGGGGTGCCTGGGTGGTTCAGTGGGTTAAAGCCTCTGCCTTTGGCTCAGGTCATGATTCCAGGGTCCTGGGATCGAGCCCCACATCTGGCTCTCTGCTCAGCAGGTAGCCTATTTCCTCCTCTCTCTCTCTCTGCCTGCCTCTCTGCCTACTTGTGATCTCTGTCAAATAAATAAATAAATCTTAAAAAAAAATACAATTCAGTGTTTTTTAGTATATTCAGTTTTATAGTCATCATAACAATCAATTTTAGAACATTCTCTCCATCCAAAAATGTCCCATACCCATTAGCAGTTACTCCCCATTTCTCCCCAAGCTCTAGGCAACTAGTCTACTTTCTATGACTATATGTTTGCCTATTTCTTAAATATACAGGTTTGTATTTCATATAAATGGAATCATATAACATAATGGTCTTCTGTGATTGGCTTCTTTAACTTAGCATAACATTTTCAAAGTTCCTGGGTTAGCAAGTTATAATACTTCATTCCTTTTCATTGTTAAATAATGTTTCAGTGTATGAACATTTGAGTTGTTTTCTACTATTTGGCTATTAAAAATAATGCTGATAGGAACATTTACGTACAGATATCAGTGTGGACCTATGTTTTCATTTCTCTTGGGTATTTACCTAGGAATAGAATTAATGGGTCATATGAGAACTCAGTGTACCATTTGAGGAACTGAGACTGTTTTCCAAACTAGCTGCACCTTTTAACATTCCTGCCAGCAATGTCTGTGAGGGTTCTGTTTTCTCTATATCTTCACCAACACTTTATCTTTCTCTCTTTTTTAAACTTTATTTGTTGCCAGTTGAGTGTATTCAACTACTGAACTGTTTTGGACTGGTGATAATTATATTTTATGACAAACTAAGGATGTTATTAATAATATTAAGAGTAATGGAAATTTACTATGTTTCTAACACAGGGGATCACCAGACATAATCATGGAAAGCTCTAGTTCCAAATTTACCTAGCTGCATATTTTTTCTGCATTATTTCTTCTCTGCTTTAATTCTTAAAACTTCCCATGCAGAATCTAGTCATATCTTACCTTCTCATATCTCATGCAACTAAATTTAGATTAGTAGATTTGGTGGAGAAGAATACTAAATTCTTTGGAGTGAAATCTATCATGCGGTATTATACTGGAATTTCATAACTTTAATGATGTAGTGAGGGACATTTAGTAAGGGCATTAAGTTATTGTTTCTCTAGGAAAAAATTCAAGCAGCATGAAAGTCTTTCTCTCCCTGAAAATCACTTAACTGTTAGACATTTAATCCTCTAGAAAATTTTCTGTGCATATGCAAACATATCTATGCATTTTTAAGCTATAAATATGATCATACTTAGAGGTGCCTGGGTGGTTCAGTCAGTTAAGTGTCTGACTCTTGACTTCGACCTCAGGTCATGATCTTGGGGTTGTGGGATCCAGCCCCAAGTTGGGCTTTCCAGTTGGCAGGGAGCCTGCTTGAGTTTCTCTCTTCCACTGCCCCTCCCTGTGCTTGCACATTCTCTCTCTCTCTCAAATAAACCCTTTAACATTTCTATTGAGAATACCTTCCATGACTTACTTCTTTTTTAGGGGCTGGTTATTTTTTGTTGGTCACAGATGATTATCATAAAGATACCCATCCCACTTAACCCACCCCACAGGCCTAGGGCAGGGTGGTTCCTCACCCCACACTCCTAGAGTAGGGTGGTCAGATTTTTCCCCTTCTCTCTTTGTTTCCCCACACTTTCACATTTTGGGGATTTCTGTGAGCCTGATCATTTAACCCTCTGTTTATCTCTCCCTGTGTAGCTCTTCCTGTCTCTTACTCATTCCTCCCCCCTGGAATAGTAACCCCAACTGCCATTAGGGAGTGGGACAATGACTTCTCTGGCTGCTTCCTGCTGAAATGGGGCAGCAGGCTGTGTGGCAGTTAGAATCTGTCCAGGGATCCATCCAGGGGCTTTGGGATGGCTCCAGGAGGGTCATGATGGACAGCAAATGGTACATGCATCAGCACATTCAAAAGGGTGTACTTGAAAGGGGAACCCTCTTACACTATTGGACAACCTTTTTTTTTTTTTTTTTAAGATTTTATTTATTTATTTGACAGACAGAGATCACAAGTAGGCAGAGAGAGAGGAGAAAGCACGCTCTCCACAGAGCAGAGAGCCTGATGCGGGGCTCGATCCCAGGACCCTGGGATCATGACCTGACCCGAAGGCAGAGGCTTTAACCCACTGAGCCACCCAGGCGCCCCGACATTTTTTTTTTTTTAAGATTTTATTTACTACTTTGATGGAGAGCACGAGCAGCCAGTGGGAGCAGCAAGCAGAGGGAGAGGGAGAAGCCAGCTCCTGCTGATCAAGGAGCCTGACGTGGGCCCAATCCCAGGACTCTGGGATCAAGACCTGATGCTTAACCTACTAAGCCACCCAGGCTCCTCTAGCTTTTTACTCTTATAAGCAAAGCTTAAAGGGACATTTTTATTTTCTTAAAGATTTTATTTATTTATTTGAGAGAAAAGGAATGAGAGAGAGAGAGCATGAGAAGGGGGAGGGTGGAGGGAGAAGCAGAGTCCCTGCTGAGCAGGGAGCCTGATGGGGGACTCGATCCTGGGACTCCAAGATCATGACCTGGGCCAAAGGCAGTCCCTTAACCAACTGAGCCACCCAAGAGTCCTTTAAAGGGACACTTTTACATTTCTATATTGTAAGTAGATTTGCTGGATTAAAGATGTATTTAAATTTTACTAGAAAGTCAAATTACCTTTCAGAAATACTAATTTTTTTAAAAGATTTTATTTATTTTTATTTGAGAGAGGGAGTGAGAGAGTGAGAGGGGAGAAGGTCAGAGGGAGAAGCAGACTCCTCATGGAGCTGGGAGCCTGATGTGGGGACTCGATCCTGGGACTCCGGGATCATGACCTGAGCCAAAGGCAGTTGCTTAACCAACTGAGCCACCCAGGCGCCCCACAGAAATACTAATTTTTATTATATAATGTATATGGGTATTATCAAACTATAAAATTGGCAGTTCTGATAAATCAGGTTTAATGATGGTTGTTTCCCTTAACTGTGAATGAAATTTAGCTTTCATGTCATTGGCCATTTGTAATATATATGTAAGTTATTTATACTTGTCCTTTTCCCATTTTTCTTTAGGTTTTGTTTTTGTTTGTTTTACCAAGGATAAAGGATGTTTACATAAAGAAGGTCATCATTTGTCAGATGTATTGCTTGTTGCAATATCTTTCCCTATGTGTCATTTATGGATGATGTAATTTAAAATACTGTGCTTACAATTCTGCCCAAGTTAAGGCACCTGGGTGGCTCAGTGGGTTAAGTGTCGCCTTTGGCTCATGTCATGATCCCATGGTCCTCAGATCGAGCCCTGAATGGGGCTCCCTGCTTAGCAGGGAGCCTGGTTCTCCCTCCACCCTTTCCTCCTACTTGTAATTTCTTTCTTTCTCTAATAAGTAAATAAAATCTTAAAAAAGAAGAGCAAATAGAAAACTGCCCAAGTTAAACATGAAGACAAGCATGGAGAAAATTGTTTGTCACTGTCATGACAGTAGGATAGAAGAATTTGTAGGGTTTAAAGTAAGCTCTCGTAAAACATTGTCATGTGAATGATTCATATCCTATGAAACAACAAACTTGATACAAATAAGGTGTGGGCTGATTGAGAGTTATCTGTGTATTTTACTGTGAAAATGGTAATACCACCATATAAAAAATAAAATGTTAAAAAAATATTAATCTCCCTTTTACGTTTATTGTAGAAAGCTTTAAAAGTTCCTGAACCTATGAAGAAAATCACTTGTAAAGATGCTACTTAAAAATACTTTTTTTAAAAAAGTAAACTCTTTGCTCAGCGTGGGGTTTGAACACACGACTGCCGAGATCAGCAACTGAGACAGCCAGGCACCCCTAGAAATAATACTTTAGGGGCACTTGTAGGTGGCTCAGCGGGTTAAAGCTTCTGCCTTCAGCTCAGGTCATGATCCCAGGGTCCTCGGATCTGGCCCCGCATTGGGCTCTCTGCTGAGCAGGGAGCCTGCTTCTCCCTCTCTCTCTCTGCCTGCTTGTGATCTCTGTCAAATAAACAAAAAACAACCTAAAAAAAAAAAGTATTATCAGAGATAATACTTTTATTTTTTTTTTTTATTTTTTTTTTTTTTTTTAAGATTTTATTTATTTATTTGACAGACAGAGATCACAAGTAGGCAGAGAGGCAGGCAGAGAGAGAGGAGGAAGCAGGCTCCCCGCCGAGCAGAGAGCCCGATGCGGGGCTCGATCCCAGGACCCTGGGATCATGGCCTGAGCCGAAGGCAGAGGCTTAACCCACTGAGCCACCCAGGCGCCCCCAGAGATAATACTTTTAATATATTTTCTTCTGAATATGCCGTTGTTCATTTAAAAAATTAGATACTGTGTATTCATTTTTTTTTTAACTTAATATATTTAGAATATTTCCCCAGTTATTCATTGTTTGACCTTTTCTCTTTTGTTGAACCTGGAGATTTATTTTGTTTTCTAAACAATGCTATGTTGAATACATTTTTATATTTGTATTTGTGTATTTTTCACGTAAGTTTCCGGTACCAAGTATATTGGGTCAAAAGGTATGAACATCTCCATAATACCTGCAGAGAAGATACTTTGAACTGTTTTTCTTTTCTTTCTTTTTTTTTTTTTTTAAGATTTTATTTATTTATTTGACAGAGAGAGTTCACAAGCAGGCAGAGAGGCAGGCAGAGAGAGAGAGGAAGAAGCAGGCTCCCTGCCAAGCAGAGAGCCCGATGCGGGACTCGATCCCAGGACCCTGAAATCATGACCTGAGCCGAAGGCAGAGGCCTAACCCACTGAGCCACCCAGGCGCCCAGAACTGTTTTTCTTTTTTTAAAGATTTTATTTATTAGAGAGAGAGAGAGTGAGAGAACATGGCAGGGAGAGTGGAGGGAAAAGCAGACTCCCCCACTGAGCAGGAAGCCTGACACATGGGGCTTGGGGCCGGATCCAGGGGATTATGACCTGAGCTGAAGGCAGAGGGCTTAACTGGCTGAACCACCCTGGCTCCCCTTGAACTGGTTTTGACAAGATAAGGTGCAATAGTAAAAATGCTAGTTTTCTGTAGGGCTAAGATACCATTAAAGAGTTGGCTACTCTGCCTAGGTTTTAGATAATTATATGTGGAAAATTAAAGGAATCAGATTAGCCAAAACAATTTTTTTTTAAAAGATTTTATTTATTTGAGAGTGTGGGTAGGGTGAGGGGCAGAGGGAGAGAATCTCAAGCCTACTTTCCATTGAGCACAGAGCCTGTTGCAGGACTGTATCTCACAAACCACGAGATCTTGACCTGAGCGGAAATGGAGTTGGAAGCTCAACCAACTGAGCCACACAGATGCTGCAGCTAAACAATTTTGAAAAAGAATAGGAACTTTGGGGTATTCACAATACCCAATTTTAAGAAGCAATATAAGGTAATGCTAATCAAGACAGTGTAGTATATTGAACTAAAGAAACAGAATAGAGAACCAAAAATAGATTTACACAAATATAGTCAACTGATTTTTTTCACAAAGGTACAAACATAATTCACTGAAGAAAGGATAGTCTTTTCAACATATGGTGCTGGAAAAATTGCTCATCTGTATGTTAAGTGAGGCTCAACCTAAACGTATCATATGCAAAAGTTAAAGTGGATCATAAACCTAAATGTAAATCATAAAGCAGCAAAACACTTGGAAGGAAGCACTGGAAAAAGTCTTCTTCTTCTTCTCTTTTTTTTTTTTTAAAGATTTTATTTATTTATTTGACAGACAGATACCACAATTAGGCAGAGAGACAGGCAGAGAGGGAGGAAGGGAAGCAGGCTCCCTGCTGAGCAGAGAGCCCGATGTGGGGCTCGATCCCAGGACCCTGGGATCATAACCTGAGCTGAAGGCAGAGGCTTTAACCCACTGAGCCACCCAGGCGCCCCAGAAAAAGTCTTCTTGACGTTGAGTTTGGCAGAGAGGTCTTAGATAGAGCACCAAAGGTGTATGAACTCTGGAAGAAATGACTGATGAAGTGAGCCTCATCAAAATTTAAAACTATTTTCTATCAAGTACACAGAAAAGAGAAGGAAAAGACAAGCCATGAACTAGGGTAGTGCTTTTGTACAACACATGTCTGAGAAAGGAGTCAGAATGTTCTTGGGAGGGACATGGAAATCTGGTGGGCATTTCCAGGTGATTCTGATTCCTGATTCTGATTCCTATTCTTGATACTCGGTATGATTCTATTTTGCTTTATTTTATGATTAAAATGCCTTTATGTCCCAAAGATACATATACATTTTTTTATCAGTCAAAAAAGGGGGTATTTTAAAATTTTTTACGTTTATGTGCTTCTCTACCATCAAATACCATCTTCCAGTGCAACCATGACACAGATACACTTGTGAAATTATAACAAGCCTTTTTTAAAAATTTTTTTAAGATTTTATTTATTTATTTGACAGAGAGATCACAAGTAGGCAGAGAGGCGGGCAGAGAGAGAGAGGGAAGCAGGCTCCCTGCTGAGCAGAGAGCCCGATGCGGGACTTGATCCCAGGACCCTGAGATCATGACCTGAGCCTAACTGAGCCACCCAGGCGCCCCTAACAAGTTTTTCTTTAAGCTTCAGAATTTTTATGTTAATATCTTGTATAATTTTACTCTAAGGATTTTTGTATATGACGGGTTTGTTTTTTGTTTTTTTTGGTGTGATTTTTTTTTTTTTTTGGTATATGATTTTAGTTCTAACAAAATAGTTCTGATTTTTGTTCAGACAAGGAAATTACTTCATAACATATTTAATATATTTGAGGCAGTAATAAATTTACTTAGTAAATGAGAAACTAGTAAAAAGTATTGCTAAACTGAATATTCTTAGCTTCTTATGTAATGCTTTACAAACATTTAGAGAAGGATATGGGGCCCAAGTAAATCATTATTATGTTTTTCTCATATAATTAAAGCTATCAGTATTAACTTCAGAAACATGGAGTACATTTAAAGTTTGTCATTTTTATTTATATATACTTTTGGTTACCAGTACTGAGTGTTTCCTCTAATCAGGCACCATTTTAGGTGTTGAGGATACAATGAACAAAACACTTGACTCATGGTGCTTATGTTTTAAGTGGGGGAGATAGACAATGAACAAAAAAATATGTGACATCTTAGAAAGTGGTTAAGGAGAAAGTGCTAAGGAGAAAAGAGTGAAATTGTGAAGTAGGCCTGAAGTTGGGAAGAGGGTATTAAATTTTTTGTATATGACATTTTTAGATATTTCTGAAGAAATGTGACTTTTGGAATGTGATTATAAAGAGGGCATAGAGCTAACCAACCATGAGGATCCACGGAAGAAGACCTTACTTGAGAGTTCAAGAATAGTGTTACTCTTTGTTGTATGCTCTCATGAGTTAATCAAGTAGAAGGCAGTGAGTAAAAGTTATGTTTATTTTCTTTAATAAAGACTTACAATTAGTTTTTGTTGGTTTTTTTTTTTTTTTTTGGTTGTTTTTGGTAAGTGCTGTTTAGTGCAACTAATTTCTTGGGTTCTTACTGGTGGTGATTTTAGTGCCTACGAATGACTTTAGAGACTATAGATTCAAGGTTAAAACTTAAGCTATTAATGTTAATTTCTTAGTGGAGTTAAAGAGTAGGCATTTGTATTTTAGTGATCCTTTGAGCTTTATGGTGCTAAACCTCATTCTTCCTTAGTGTTAGTAGAGAAGCATTATAATATAATGGTTAAAAATATGGGCTCTGGGGGTGCCTGGGTGACTCAGATGGTTAAGCATCTGCCTTCGGCACACACATCATGATATCAGGGACCTAGGGTTGAGCCCCCAGTCAGGCACCCTGCTCAACAGGGAGTCTGCTTGTCCCTCTGTCACCCCCCACCCCCACCCCGCCACCCCCTGCTCACTTTCTCTCTCTCTCAAACAAATACATAAAATCTTTAAAAAAAAATGTGAGCTAAGGAGTCAGATGGCTAGGTTCGGGTTCTAAGCCTGTTATCTTGAGCAAATTATTTAACCTTTGTAGGCCCTTAGTTTCTTCTGTAAAATAGGGGGAAATGTGGCAGCTACCTTGTTAGGAATACTTTGAAAATTAAAAATGCTAGTACATGTAAAAATACTTAGAATGTGCCTGCTATGTAAAAAGCACTCAGTAAATGTTAGTTGCTGTTAGCGTTAGCAATACCATTTTGAGTTGTTTTTCTTTTTTTTTAAGAGTTTGTTTATTTATTTGATAGAGTGCACACAAGAAGGGGGAGCAGCAGGCAGAAGGGGAAGCAGGCTCCCTTCTGCTGAGCAGGGAGTCCAATGTGGGGCTCCTTCCCAGAACCCTGGGGTAATGACCCAAGCCGAAGGCAGACTCCAGCTGACTGAGCCACCCAGGTGCTCCCCATTTTGAGTTTTAACTTTATAAGTAATAACATACGCAAGGTAAAAAAAAAAAAAAAAAAGCTGAAAAATTTTATGTGCTGAATATCCTACTACCCTTCTCCATATCCCTGGTTGTTCTTTGCAGAGGTGTTTTTTTTTTTATTTTTTTAATTTAAAAAAATTTTTTTAAATTGTGGTAAATATATATGTATAGTTTCTATATATTTCTGTGTATAGAAGTATATATAGAAATATATATATTTCTGGGGCGCCTGGGTGGCTCAGTGGGTTAAAGCCTCTGCCTTTGGCTTAGGTTATGATCCCAGAGTCCTGAGATTGAGCCCCGCATTGGGTTCTCTGCTCAGCAGGGTGCCTGCTTCCTCCTCTATCTCTCTCTGCCTACGTACTTGTGATCTCTGTCAGTCAAATAAATAAATAAAATCTTTAAATAAAAAGAAGTATATTTATTTCTCTCTGTATATAAAGAGTTTCCCATTTCAGTCATTTAAAAAAATTTTTTAAGTAGGTTCCGCACCCAACATGGGGCTTAAAGTCACAACCCTGAGATCAAGAGTTTTATGCTCTACTGACTGAGCTAGTCAGGAGACCCCTACTATTGTAACCATTTTTAAGTGTATAGTTTAGTACTTAATACCATTAATTTTTGTACTTTAAAAGCTGTCTGATTTTGCTATGAAAGATAATAAAAAATATCATCTATCTACTTCCCCTCTGCTGTATATCCTCCCAATTTTCGAATAGTTTCTAGGCTTTTAGATTTCTTGTATTGAGTTAACAACTTTTTTAAAAGTTTTTATTTATTTAACAGAAAGATCACAAAAAGAGGGAGAAGCAGGCTCCCCGCTGAGCAAGGAGCCCAGTGTGGGGCTCCATCCCAGGACCCTGAGATCGTGACCTGAGCTGAAGGCAGATGTTTAACCAATTGAACCACCCACATAACCCTTGAGTTAAACATTTTTTTAGAAATCAAAGTTTTACCTGTCTCTAATTTAAAGAAACAAATGGGTTATACAAAGTTATTTCATAGGGGTGCCTGGGTGGCTCAGTTGGTTGGGTGTCTTGACTCTTAGTTTCAGCTGGGGTCATGATCTCACGGGTCATAGGATTGAGCCCTTCGTGGGTTTCCATGCACTGCAGGAGTCAGCTTGTAGATTTCTCTCCCTGTGCCCTTTCCTTACTCTTGCGCATGCGTGCTTTCTTTCTCTCTAAATAAATGGGGGCGCCTAGGTGGCTCAGTCACTTAATTAAGCCTTGGACTCTTGATTTTGGCTGAGGTCATGATTTCATGGTCCTGGAATGAGCCCCCCATTGGGCTCTGCACTCAGCTGGGAGTCTGCCTCAGGAACACCCCCCCCCCCACTCTCTTGTCTCTCAAATAAATAAATAAGCCTTTTAAATAAAATAAATAAATCTCTTTTTTTAATTTTTATTTTATTTTTTTAAAAAGATTTTATTTATTTATTTGACAGACTGAGATCACAAGTAGGCAGAGAGGCTAGCAGAGAGAGAGGAGGAAGCAGGCTCTCTGCGGAGCAGAGAGCCGGATGCGGGGCTCGATCCCAGGACCCTGGGATCATGACCTGAGCCGAAGGCAGAGGCTTTAACCCACTGAGCCACCCAGGCGCCCCAAAATAAATAAATCTCTTAAGAAAAGTTATTTCATGGGGGCACCTGGGTGGCTCAGTGGGTTAAAGCCTCTGCCTTCAGCTCAGGTCGTGATCCCGGGGTCCTGGGATCGAGCCCCACATCGGGCTCTCTGCTCAGTGGGGAGCCTGCTTCCCCCTCTCTCTCTGCCTGCCTCTCTGCCTACTTGTGATCTCTGTCTGTCAAATAAATAAATAAAATCTTTTTAAAAAAAAAAAGAAAAGTTATTTCATAAAATAGTTCTCCAGACAGCCCCTCCCCATTTCTACCACTCCATGAGAAAAAACTTCTAATTCTTGTATCTAATTATTTTGGTATTTACCTCCTTAATATTGTGCTTCTATTACTACTATTTGATTTTAATTAAAAAAATATTTTGTTTATTTGACAGAGAGATCACAAGCAGCAGGCAGAGAGGGAGGCAGAGAGAGGGAGAGAGAGAGGGAAGCAGGCTCTCTGCTGAGCAGAGAGCCCGATGCGGGGCTAGATCCCAGGACCCTGAGATCACAACCCGAGCGGAAGGCAGAGGCTTAACCCACTAAGCCACCTAGGCGCCCCTGATTTTTAATTTTTATTCATTCTCTATGATTGCCCACTATGGGAGATAAGGATTTCTTTTTAAATTCCTTCACTGCCTTCTCTTTCCCTTTGATGTACATGCATATATAGTCCTTCAGTCTCCCTACGGTTATAATTATAGATCTTCACTGCTTACTTTTTTTTTTAAGATATTATTTATTAATTTGACAGAGGACACAGCGAGGGAGGGGAACACAAGCAGGGGAGTGGGAGATGGAGAAGCAGGCTTCCTGCTGAGCAGGGAGCCCAATGTGGGACTCAATCCCAGGATCCTGGGATCATGACCCGAGCCAAAGGCAGACAGACAGTTAACGACTGAGCCCACCCAGGTGCCCCCTTAACGTGGTTTTTTTTTTTTTAAGATTTTATTTTCTTTATTTGACAGATACAGTGAGAGAGGGAGCACAAGCAGGGGGAGTGGGAGAGGGAGAAGCAGGCTTCCCACAGTGCAGGGAGCGTGATATGGGGCTCAATCCGAGGACCCTGGGATCATGACATGAGCTGGAGGCAGACGCTTAACGATTGAGTCACCCAGGTGTCGCTCATTTTACTTTTCATCAGTCTCTTGAAGTACTCTGACTTTTGTTCTGCATGGTTGCTTTCTTTACCTTCTTTACAACTATTACCTGCATTCACTCCCTTCACCATCATCCTGAGTGTTTCATGCTCCTACCTGTGTTGGATTGGCTGTTTACCTTATCCTCTGTGTTTTGGTGTATTCTTTTGTTTTGGTATATCTTACACTTCAGTAGATGTTTTTGAGGAGTTGTGCATAATAGGTGAATTTTTGAGCTCTTATTATATCTTTATACTTGAATTGCTTGGAAGAATATAGAATTCTAGGTTGGAAATCATGTAGCTTTAGAAATTTGAGCCTATTGCTCTGTTGTCTTCTTGGTTCCAGAAGGGCTATTTGAAATTCAAAACTGTTCTCAGTCCTGTCCATTATATGTGAACTGTTTTATTTTTTTGTTTTTGTTTTTTTTTTAAGATTAACTTTTTTTTTTAATTAAGATTTATTTATTTATTTATTTATTTGACACACAGAGACCACAAGTAGGCAGAGAGGCAGACAGAGAGAGAGGAGGAAGCAGGCTCCCTGCGGAGCAGAGAGCCTGATGCGGGGCTCCATCCCAGGACCCTGGGATCATGACCTGAGCCGAAGGCAGAGGCTTTAACCCACTGAGCCACCCAGGCGCCCCTGTGAACTGTTTTCTTCTGGAAATTGCAGGATCTTCTTAGTGTTCCCACTATTCTGAAATTTCACATTGCTGTGGGTACTTTTAATCTGGAAAACTCACATTCTTCACATTTCTGTGGGTACTTTTAATCTGGAAAACTCACATTTTAATCTGGAAAACTTGCATTGGGAAATTTTCTTGAATTATTTTAGTGATTATTTTCTCCTATAAATTTTTGCTGTTCTCTTTTGGAAGTGCCTATTACTGGATGTTGGATTGCCTGGATTAATCTCTAATTTAAAATTTCTTTTTCTCTGATTTTCAGTTTTTTTGTGTTTTTATTTTTTATTTGTTTATTTTATTTTTTTTAGAAGCTATAGATTTTTAATCTGAAGATTGTGTCTGCAGAAAGCATTTTACGTAGAAGGGGCCCCAGAAAAATAAGTCTATTTTCATAGGTCTTAATCCTTGGCCTTTAAGTGTTTGCTACCCACCCACATATTATTTGGTAAGACACAAAAGCAGCTAAAGGTCTGTCCCTTGTCTTCTTACTAAAGGATTACCAATAGCCTGAAAAGCAACATTGTGTCCCAGTATTCACTACTTACATACATGAGCCTTTTAATTCCACATTTTCATATTTATTAGGGCAGTTGGAGTTGGTAGCTTCTAACCTTCTAGTCATAAATGTTAAATGTTCAGGAGGGCCATGTATTGGAGTGGGCTTTTTGTTCAACATTCAGTTTGTCAAATGTTGCAAAAGAATTCCAGTGACTAAAAATCATTTACACTTGAATTTCCTGTCTTTCAGTTAGCAGTTAGCTTCCCATGTTCTACTTAGCTACATTTAATTTTTAAGAATATGTAATTGAAAAGAGTGTTGCTTGGTACATGTTGGAATTGAGCTCATCATTTTAAATTATTTTTTATTTTTTTAAGTAATCTCTACTTCCAACTTGGGGTTTGAATTCAGTACCCCAAGATTGTGTCATATGCTTTACCAGCCGAGCCAGCCAGTCACCCCATGTTTTTATTTTAAATAAATAATTACCTCACCTGGGGTGCCTGGCTAGCTCAGTCAGTAGAGGGTGCGACTCTTGATCTCAGGGTTGTAAATTTAAGCCCCATGTTGGGTGTAGAGATTACTTTAAAAAAATTAAATGTTAAAAATAATTAGCTCACTTTCATCTTTCATCCCTTTTTTGGAGTTTTTCATTTTTGTTTTATGTAGTGTATTTTAGTATAATTTACATACAATAAAATGTACTGATTTTAAGTGTGTGGTTTAATTTTTTTTTTTTTTTTAAAGATTTTATTTGACAGCACAAGTAGGCAGAGGGGCGGGCAGAGGGAGAGGAGAAGCAGGCTCCCTGCTGAGCAGAGAGCCAGCCGTGGGGCTTGACCGCAGAACCCTGAAATCATGACCTGAGCTGAAGGCAGCAGCTTAACCAGCTGAACCACCCAGGCGCCCCACTGTTGTTTTATTTAATTTCAAAGAGTTCTATCTTTATATCTGATTTTTTAAAAAGATTTTACTTATTTATTTGACAGAGAGAGATCACGAGTAGGCAGAGAGAGAGAGAGAGAGAGAGAGAAGCAGGCTCCCTGCTGAGCAGAGAGAGCCTGATGCGGGACTTGATTTGAGGACCCTGAGATCATGACCTGAGCCGAAGGCAGAGGCTTTAACCCACTGAGCCACCCAGGCACCTTTTATATCTGATTTTTTAAAATAACATTGTTTTTGAGGCATGGTTCCAGTGTCTTCTGGAAACTTGCCGAAGATATTATATATATTTATATATAGATACAGGGTTTTTTTGTTTTTGTTTGTTTGTTTGTTTTAAAGATTTTATCCATTCATTTGACAGACAGAGATCACAAGTAGTCAGAGAGGCAGGCAGAGAGGGAGGGGGAAGCAGGCTCCCTGCCTAACAGAGAGCCCGATGCGGGGCTCGATCCCAGGACCCTGGGATCATGACCTGAGCCGAAGGCAGAGGCTTTAACCCACTGAGCCACTCAGGCGCCCCTGTTTGTTTGTTTTTTGAGAGAAAGCACGAGCAGGAGGTAGAGGCAGAGGGAGAAGCTGGCTCTCCACGGAGCAGGGAACCCGATTCTTGGCCTGATCCCAGGACCCTGAGATCATGACCCAAGTCGAAGGCAGACGCCCAACTGACTAACCCACCCAGGCACCCCTGTTTCTTTCTTTGTTTTAAGCTTACCTGTCCCTCATAGACTGTTTCTTCCAGGTTGTTACTTGTTTTTAATAAGAATGATTCGTATTAAAGACTTTACCTCAAGTCTGGTAATGTTTGGTTATCTGCTCGGTAGTTTTTTGGTTTTTTTTCAGTTGGGGTATACCATATATACAATAAAGTGTATCTTTAAATGTACAGCTTAATGAATTTTTACTATGGGCTCATGTATTCACTGCCCAGAACAAGAGGGAACATTCTTAGTGCTCCAGAAGGCACCATTGTACCACTTCCAAGTCCATACAGTCACTCCCTATTAACCACCAATTAGGGGTGCTTGACTGGCTCAGTTGGTAGGGCATGAAACTCTTGATCTCAGGGTTGTCAGTTCAAGCCCCGCACTGAACGTAGAGCTTATTACGTTAAAAAAAGCCTATAACCACTAATTATTCTGATGACTTACATCACCATAATTTATTTTGCCTGTTTTTCAACTTTATGTAAGGGAAATTGTTCCATTTCCCCCCCCCTTTTTGTTATGCATTCTTATAATTCTTTTTAGTGGTTCCTCTAAAGCAGAGTTTCTTAACTTTAACACTGTCGACATTTGAGGCCAATAATTTTTTGTTGTTGGGTGGTGGCTGACCGGGGTGTTGTAGAATCCCTGGCTACTACCCATGAGGTACCTGAAGCGACTGTCTCTCCCTCTGTTGTCACAAGCAGTAATGTCTTCAGGAATTGGCAGATGTCCCGTGGGGTGCAAAATTGTCCCTGGGTAAGAACCACTGCCCTCTGGGCGCCTGGGTGGCTCAGTAGATTAAGCCTCTGCCTTCAGCTCGGGTCATGATCTCGGGGTCCTGGGATCGAGCCCCGCTTCGGACTCTCTGCTCGCAGGGAGCCTGCTTCCCCCTCTCTCTGCCTGCCTCTCTGCCTACTTGTGACCTCTCTCTGTCAAATAAATAAATAAAATCTTAAAAACAAAACAAAACACTGCCCTGAATATTTCAGTCTACGTTCTTTTTTTTTTTTTTTTTTTTTAAGGATTTTATTTATTTATTTGACAGAGAGAGACTGTTCACAAGCAGGGGGAACAGCTGGCAGAGGGAGAACAGGGAGCCCAATGCCAGGCTCGATCTCATAACCCTGGGATAATGATGTGAGCTGACTCTAGACACTTACCTGACAGAGCCACTCAGGTGTCCCTTTTTTTTAAATTGTATTTACTTAAGTAATTTCTACACCCAGCATGGGACTTAAACTCACTACCTGGAGATCAAGAGTCACATACTCTTCTGACAGAGCCAGCCAGGTGCCCCTCAGTCTGCATTCTTAACTTACTGCAGTTTAGTTGAAGTAAGTTAGTGC
This sequence comes from Martes martes, assembly GCF_963455335.1. NCBI lineage: Eukaryota > Metazoa > Chordata > Mammalia > Carnivora > Mustelidae > Martes > Martes martes. Next base: position 58,749,228 of record NC_137900.1, read on the forward strand.
TTTTCAAAAAATGCAAGAACCATATAACAATTGAACTTCAGTCTGTCCCCCTCTCCTCTGTGTTATTGATATTTTATATATATATATATATTTTTTTTTTTAAAGATTTTATTTATTTGACAGACAGAGATCACAAGTAGGCAGGAAGGCAGGCAGAGAGAGATGGGGAAGCAGGCTCCCTGCTGAGCAGAGAGCCCGACACGGGGCCCGATCCCAGGACCCTGGGATCATGACCTGAGCTGAAGGCAGAGGCTTTAACCCACTGACCCACCCAGGTGCCCTGAAAATATTCTTTATTATAGTTGTTTCACATAGACATTCATAGAGGCTAATTCTTTAGCAGTATTGACTGCTCAAATGAACAACTAATCAGTAACTGACATCTGTTGACTCATCTATAGTCAAGGAAACCCACTAGAAATCATTTGCCGTGTTTTTTAATTGACTGTTGCTATTGATCCCAGTATCCTCAACTTGGTTGAACAACTATTCTCTCTAAAAGGCTAATCGTCTTAGACAAGTTTGTTTTCTCTGGACACATTTCTTTGACTGCTATAATCAAACACTAATTAACTCACCATCAGTAAATGGCTTCCCTTGCTAGACTGACAAATGGGCTACTCACACACCTAATTTGGTCAGTTTCATTTTTTTATTTTTATGAAGGAATAATTATAAGATAATTCAATTTAAAAATTTTCATTTTTCTGACTGATGCTTCCTGTGAGGTGGGTTCTACTGTGATGATTACTATCTGGTAGTGTCTATGTATGTTGTACTCCTTAGCATAGTTATAGTGTGATTACATGATAAAGACTGTGCCTTGCCATCTAATTTGATGACAAAACACACTCCTTTGTGCCTTGATGTGTGGCATTTGAAATGCAGTTTCTGATTTTGACAGGATGAGTTATGCACTCATAAATAAAATGTCACGTACAACAGTATGTGTGACATTCAGTGCTGTCAGATAGAACTATATTGCTGCAATTTGTAGTGCACCATGATGCAGCAGTATGAAGTGATGGGGGCTCTTGCAACTACTTAACTTAGCATTGCAGCATTAGAACAGCCAAGACCAACCTTAAGTAAATGAGTGTGATGGTATTCTAATAAAACTTTATTTTATATAGAATTTGAATTTTACATGTTTTAGGTATCAGATATTCTATATTTAATCACATATTTCCTTTTACAGTGTTTGTTCATTGCTTCTTGCAGTGTACTTTTATCTTAGATGTTTTCCTTCAACCTAAACAACTTACTTTCAATAAATTTTGTAGTGTAAGTTTGCTGGCAAAAATTTCTTTCTGCATTTGTTTGCCTGAAAACATCTTTATTTTTTGAAGTGTTGTTTTCTTTCTTTCTTTCTTTCTTTCTTTTTTTTTTTTTTTTGCTGGGGGTGGTGCTTTCAGTATTCTAAAATCATTTCATTGTTTTCTGGCTTCCTTAATTTCTCTTTTCTCTCTAGCTTTATTGAGATAAAATTGACATAGAACTTGAAGTTACATATAAGTTTAAGGTGTACAGTGCAATAATTTGATAGACATATATATTGGAAAATGATTATCACAATAAGGTTAGTTAACCTGTCCTTCATCTCTCATAATTACTTATGCTATGGTGGTGAGAATATTTAAGATCTGCTTTCTTAGCAACTTTCAAGTATATGGTACATTGATGTTAACTGTAGTCACCATGCTATACATTTAATTCCCAGAATTTACTCATTTTATAACTAGAAGTTTGTACCCTTTGACCAACATCCCCACCTCCACCCTAAGTCCCTGGCGGCCACCCATTAATCTACTCTCTGTTTCTATGACTTTGGCTTTTTTAGATTCCACAAATAAGTGAGGTAATACAGTATCTGTAGTTCTCTGCTGACTTAATTTCATTTAGCATAATGCCCTCAGTGTTCATCCATGTTGTCTCGAACAGCAGGATTTTCTTTTATGGGTGAATAATATTCCTTCATATATATATTGGCTTCCTTAATTCCTTTTGACAAGTCAGTTACAATACTATTATTGGTACTTTAAGGTAATGTCTTTTTTCTTCTGGCTTCTTTTACCATTTTCTCTTTGTCTTTGTTTTCAGCATTTTACCATTTTCTCTTTGTCTTTGTTTTCAGCATTTTATGGTGTACCTAAATGTGGTTTTCCTTGGATTTATCCTGATTTTGTTTCACTGAGCTTTTTTTTTTTTCCTTAATATTTTATTTATTTATTTGAGAGAGAGAGAGAGAGTATGCAAGGGTTGGGAGGTGGCGAGTGGGAGGGGCAGAGTGAGAGGAAGAAGCAGGCTCCCTGAGAATGCTGGGTGCCGGGCTTCATCCCAAGACTCTGAGATCATGACCTGAGCAGAAGTCAGATGCTTAACTAACTGAGTCACCCAGGCACCCTATGCGGATTTGTTTCTATACTTTTTCGCTCTCTTGATTATCAGTCCTTAGCCTGCTTCACTATATATCAGTTTTTTAAATTATGTCAGAGAATGCATACTGAAGAAAGAGAAAGACTGAGATAATATCTTCATCGAAAGGTGCTTCCCCCTTTCCCTCTGTTAGGAAGATATGTTGTGGGGCTGTTCCTTTCAAGTGAGCCAAAGATTAATTTAGGTGGGGGCTTGGTTATAGTTTTAGTAAGAGTCAGTCCATTTCTGGTTGCTCTTCTGTTTCTGGTGTGCTCCTCTGGACTTTTCTTTGAAAGAGGTGAATCTGTGTCTCCTCAGGTTTGCATGACTACAGGAGACTGAATTCTATCCTTCAGAAGTTCTGAGTTAGCTTTTTCCTCTCTGACAGGGTGCAGCTATAAAATCTGAAGGTAGGTTGTGTTTTTGTGTCCATGCCCTGGAGCCAGCAAATTTCCCTTGGGGAAAATTGGCCATTTTTTTTCCTGAAGATTTTATTTATTTGACAGACAGAGGTCACAAGTAGGCTGAGAGGCAAGCAGAGAAAGAGGGGAAAGCAGGCTCCCTTCTGAGCACAGAGCCCAATGCAGGGTTCGATTCCAGGACCCTGGGATCATGACCTGAGCCAAAGGCAGAGGCTTAACCCACTGAGCCACTGAGGTGCCCCAAAATTGGCCATGTTTTAAGCACTTCTTGTCTTTCATTCCAGCCCTATGTGACCACCAAAAACTGATTTCTCTTTCTCTTAGAGTCTCTTTGCCTATGTCCACTGTCATTTTCAACCTCTCCTCCAACCCAAGTGGCACAGTGCCCCCCAGAAAAAGAAAATGGCCGTCAATTTCTGGCTCATAAAAGAAGGACTTTCCTTTTTTTTGAAATTTTAGTTAAAATAGTTCTTGTTGCTTTAATTGGTTTCCATAGTCTTCCCCAAAATATGATTTTGTAAACCTTTCTCCTCTCCCTGCTGCCTTGCATTATTTCAGAGAGAGCATTGGTTTGCTTTGACCTAGTATATCCTACTTGCAAGTAGTATTGTCTTCTACTTAATATGAGTGACCAAAAAGCTGATGAAATTCTGAATGCATGGATGGCAGGCAGGTTTCTATCTGGCTGGCCTTTTCCTAGTGGAACCTTTTATTTTATTTTATTTTATTTTATTTTATTTTATTTTATTTTATTTTATTTTTTAAAGATTTTATTTATTGGGGCACCTGAATGGCTCAGTGGGTTAAAGCCTCTGCCTTCGGCTCAGGTCATGGTGCCAGGGTCCTGGGATCGAGCCCTGCATTGGGCTCTCTGCTCAGCGGGGGGCCTGCTTCCCTTCCTCTCTCTCCCTGCCTCTGCCTACTTGTGATCTCTGTCAAATAAATAAATAAATAAATAAATAAATAAAATCTTTAAAGATTTTATTTA